>NC_089582.1:24208735-24561418 GCF_019320115.1 Miscanthus floridulus | reverse complement strand
TCCAGCTCATGATGGACACTATGTCCTCCTTGCAAGTATATACGCAAAAGCAAAGAAATGGGATGAAGTCAGGAAAGTTAGGAAATTAATGTCTAACCGTGGCACTAGCAAGTCAGCTGGTTGGAGCTTGATGGAGGCACATGGAATTGTGCACAAGTTTCTAGTAGGGGACATGGATCACAAGGGTTCTGTACATATATATAACATGCTTTGCATGATTGACAGAAGGTTGGCTGAGGCAGGCTATGTACCAGACGTGTCATCAGTCTTGCATGACATCGGGGATGAAGAGAAGGTTCATGCGATTAAGGTGCACAGCGAACGGCTTGCAATTGCTTATGGGTTCATTGTTGTTGAAGCTGGCAGCCCAATCCGTATTGTCAAGAACCTTAGTGTGTGTGGCGATTGTCATGAGTTCAGTAAGATGGTGACAAAGGTTTTTGGCAGGGAAATTGTTGTGAGGGACGGTAGTAGGTTTCATCATATGAAAGATGGAAAGTGTTCTTGCCATGATTATTGGTGATTAATCATTTGACATGTTTCTTTTCAACTATGATGTGGAATTTAGACCATGATTTTGATATACTTGACAAGATGCTGATTGACATGAGTTCTGTTTCTGTGAGATTCTGATATGCCATTTCAGATGTCATATAAGGCCTCTCCTCACCGAGTTCACAGCTACAGCTTATAAGAGGTATTTTAATCTTTCTAAAGTAAAGCTTACAGTTTGTTCGTTCTGATGATAAATAGTCTTTGGTTTTCTTTTTTGTTTTCATTCTCACTTTATATATATATATATATATATATATATATATATATATAAGCAGCCAATGATCCATACATCTTGATGACTGTTAAGAAATTTCTGGGGCATCCTCATGAAGCAAGAGGTACCTTCAGCTCCCTCCTTTCTCCAAAATTTAGACAAAGCTGGTGGCATCAACAGGTGGTATGCATTGGCCAAATGTCTCAATTATCGTCTTATGGTTTTGCCTCTCTCACAATATCTCTTTTCATCTGTTTCCTTCATAGGCTATCAGAACCCCATTTTTATTATCTGTAGGGTAGGCATGTCCTGTTATTTGTTACTATGTTAGCACTTAGCACCAGCTGCAAACTCAGTATGAAATGGAGGAAATCAGTATGTGAACAATGTTAGAATCACAAGGGAAAGATAGATATGCTCAAACACGTGGACGTGGTAAACACATATTTAATGGAACATGAAGTTTTACTATACTTGCCTAAAGCTGACAGTTTAAGCAACTAAGCAAGCACTAAAATGCTCTTCAGAATTCTGCGTTGAAAGTCTTCATTTCTTCAATAAGATTTTCAAGCAGCTAAAAAAGACTGAGAAACTGTGCTTTTGTAAGTGAGCTGATGATTCAATAATACCCCCCTTCTTTTGGTGATAATTTGCAGTGTGCTTTATCTTTTATGGAATACTGAAGACAATGATTAAAAAGTGCATGATGAAGTTGGATCATTTCTATGGATAAGGAACAGATTGAAAGCAGTGCAACTTTTACAAATATTGAAGGTCAAGTGTTTTACCATCCACTAGCATAAATTATACTCCTTTCTGGCGATGAAGGATAAGCAGAGGAATATTTGCTAGGACCTGGGAAGCCACGATTATTTGATATAGGAACAGGGAGCTGTTATGAGGTATCAACTTGAACCATATGTAAATCTACTCTCAGTCAACCAAATTGCAGGTTTTGTAGTTGAACTGCCTCCTAGGACTTGATCCTCCCTGCCGGTAATTAGTTTTTTTTTTTATCTTTCCATGGTATCTAGAGGTTAGAGTTGAGCTGAGCTGCCCATGTTAACACCTCAATCTTCTAATTGTTATAACTAGCTGTTTGAATTTTGAAATCCACCAGTATCATGTACATAATCTAAACATCCTTGCATAGAGCTGTTTCTTGGAGTTTAACTGTACAGGTTTTGCAGGAAACTGAGCCGTTAAAAGACTATAAACCTTGTTCTGTCTTCCATTATCTACACAGAGTTGAATTTACAGTCCTCAAGTTACCTAGTATTTAGCAAAATGTATTATTTTTTTATAATCAGACGTTCATTTTTCATGTCGGTTTCAGCTGAGCATCTGTTAGTCTCCTTGATATATTTGCTAGAGCATTGAGGTTATCACTGCTGGCATTGTGCGGCAATCAGTACTTCACTTCTCCTGTCCCCAGTATGCAGAAATTGAGGAAGAATTCTTTGACACATACAAGTCTCGACCAGCTGTCATTTTTTTTGGATCAGCACAACTGATTAGATTGTAGATTCTCACTTGTATGGACTTGACACCTAACATCAGAAAAAGGGGACGTAAGAAAAGTTCAGGGCAGTGGCTTAGAGCCTGAGACTGAGAGTGCTCGTAAAAAAAAATAAAGCAAATGCAAAAAATTTTTTTTACCAAGCCCGTGTTTGGTTTCGACTTCGGCAGTGCGCGCCCGGACATCCGGACAGACGCCCGCGCCTGCATTCCTTCTCCCCCCGCGCACCTGCATCCTGCGCCCGCCTATGTGGGGCCCGCGCCGCCCTTCTGCACGTGGGGAGTCCTTGCTCACGCCTCCTTTGCTTCTCAAGCGCATGCACCTGACCAGCAGCTGCAGCGGTGACTACAACAGGTGGCTACCCCAGCATCTAGAAGACGGGGAGGGGTGGCGGATGCCCAGCCAGCGTTGAGAAGAGTAGGAGACACCGAGGCGAAGGTGAGGCAGCAGAAAAGCGAATACTGTGATGTAATTCGGATGTAACACTTGCAACATACGTCTTAAGGCAAATGAAACACTTGAAACATGCATGTGAAACACTAGCTGCAACATCAAATCTACTTTTAAAACATTCAGATAAAACACTTGTAACATACGTACAAAATAGCTGAAAACACTCAAAACATGCGTATGGAATACTTGCAAAAAAAAACCTGAAAACACTTCGTATGTGTGAAAACATATGCAACATCTAGATGAAACACATGTAAACATACGTCTTGAAAACGAGATGAAACTTTTGGAACATACACTTAAAAAATATGTGTATAGTCACTACAACATGTATAACATTTCGATCTACTTTTGCAATATCAAGATGAAACACCTGCAACATATAGATGAAATGAAACATCTGAAACACTAAACATACTCTTGCAACATGAGCTTTGCTTTGACGAATGGAGGCACGAAGGTTGACAGCGACGCATGGACCTCGTTGTGCGGTAGTGGAACGGGCAACTCGCCGGCGGGCACGACATCACACAAATCTCGCCCCCGCCGCCTGCTTGCGGAGCATCTGTCGTGGAGGCTCGCCGGCTCAGTGCAAGCGGGCGAGGCAGACCGAGCCCGGTGGAGAATGCGACGCGGAGGAGGCAGCGTGAGGAGGTCGTAGGGAATGGGGACGGCGCTGCGGGGGACCGGCGGCGACAAGACAGAGTGGGGTGGGCGGATGGGGACGATGACACAAGGAGAAAACGGCGAAGCAAGCATCCGGCGTGCGGACAGGACGAGCGGATAAGGCCGTTGAACGAGCAACGTGTACGGGAGCGAGGCGTGTATGGGAGTGAGCGGAGTCGTGGGTCCGTCCTAATGGTATCATTAATTTCATTATGGTTTCACCTTTCTAACGGTTCCGTTCTGTTTTTCATGGAATCGTCACAGTTTCAGTTTTCATGGCCCCGCCTGTCATCTTCCCGTGCGCATCTTCTTCCCACTGGGCCGCGCCGCTCGCCGGTCTCTTCGCAGCAGCGTCGCCTCCTCAGTCCTCACCGCAACGCGTCGCTCTCGTCCACTGTCGCCGGGCGCAGGAGCCGCAAGCTCGCCCAGCCGTCGTGTGCTCGCTCGGACTCACTCCCCTGCCTCACCGGGCCGGCGGGAGGACTGGGGGTTCGCTGGCCCATCAGACCATCAGCAACGTGATTGGGATTTGGGAGCAGCATCGTCTTCCTCGCGCCGCCATTTCTCGCTCGCCTCAGTTGGCCTCCCCTGCCTATCCGGGCACGGCGGGTGGACTGGGGGTTCGCTGATCAGATGCGGCGTGCGGGTCCTTGCTCAGCGGCGGGGCTGGGAGGTCTGAGTGGATTAGATGTGGATTACATGGAGGTTCCTCCGCGCAATCCGTCTCCGGCATCTGAGGTAAGACTAAACGAGCCAGGGCTTTTATCATGATCTCACCACGACACCACCTGCACTGATGTTTCTTTCGGTCTAATTGATTCAATCATTTCTAGCCCGAATGACAGGCGAGAAGCCAAGATTGGAGGCCGGGGTTTTGCCAACAGTGCGGCGGAGCTGAGTACCAACCAAGGGAGTTTGCTGAGAGGTGGAGGCCGCTGTGTTGGGGAGAAGCGGAATTCAATCTTTGCTTGCGCTCCAGAGGAGTCTGGCGGCTCCAATTTGGAGCAGAAAACTGGACACACGTTCAAAGCCGATGTCCATTCTGCACTAAAATCGTGCTCTGGAATTGGGAGTCTAGTTATAGCCAAGTGCTCTCACATATTTGAGAGAAATGAGGACACCTTTGATGGAAAGTGCAGCTTGCAAGATGTTCTTAAGCCTGGTTTATGGCTCTCACTGGAGATCCTCCGCAGGTTTTGACGTGTCTCTGAGCTGAAGCCTAAGGATTTTCTTGACATTTTGATTGGTTTTGGACCCAGTGCAGCAGAAGTGAGAAAGGCAAGATTTCTATGGAATTTGTACAGGTGGGCCTCGCAGCAGAGCAAGGAGTTCCAACATCTGCCAATGTCAAATGAGACGATGGTATCCATACTTGCAGATGCTCATATGCTTGGTCCAGCCGAATCGCTACTGCTCTCATTGGTTGATCATGTGGCTCCGGCTGTTTCAAGTGAATTATTCAGTCGGGTTATCCAGGCATATTTAGAAGCACTCAACCTTGAGAAATCAGTTGCACTTTATGATTATGCAAGGCGCAAGCGCTTGATTCCTTCAGTTTGATGCTATCAAGTACTTCTTCGTTTTCTGACCAGAAACAAAAAGGATGAATTGATTTTAAGAGTATATGTGGACATGCTTAAAGTTGGATTCGGTTCTTGCACCAAAGGAGATAT
Organism: Miscanthus floridulus; assembly: GCF_019320115.1. Taxonomy (NCBI): domain Eukaryota; kingdom Viridiplantae; phylum Streptophyta; class Magnoliopsida; order Poales; family Poaceae; genus Miscanthus; species Miscanthus floridulus. The sequence continues at coordinate 24,556,338 of NC_089582.1, read as the reverse complement.
TCTTGATTATGTTGTCATGTCTTTAATCAAGAAAGATAATTTTTTGCAAGCTCTTGGTATTCTTCGGCAATTAAAGAGTTTGGGTGATTGGGTCTTCAATTAAGCAAGGGAGCCTTGTCAACTATAGTAGAAGAATTTAACAAGAAAAAGGAAATTGGAGATATGATGAATTTCTTGGAAGAGTGGAGGTGTTCACCTGAGTTGCGTCTTTGCAATAGAATTCTTGCGTCTTCTTGCACAAATCTTGGTACTGATCAGGCATGGTTGTTCTTCCAAAGATTGGAGGGCTTAGGGTTTGCTCCAGATGCTACGACTTTTAAAATTTTCATATTTCATAGCTGTAGAGAAATGAAACTAAAATCTGCACTTGTATATTTATCAGTTTGCTTTTCTAGGCATGTTAAACCTGGAGTGTGTGCTTATAATGCTATTTTAGGTGGTGTTTTCAGGGAGGGACTGTATAGACATGCAAAGTATGTCTTCAAAGACATGGTTGAAAGAGAAGTAACACCCAATCTTTCAACATATAAAATAATTCTTGCAGGATATTGCAGGTACAGGCAGTTTGATGATATTGAACAAGTTTTGAGGGATATGAAAACCAATGGTGTAAACGATCTTCCCTCTGGAAACTGCGTGCTCTCTAAGGCCTTATCATTCTTGGGGCTAGAGAGATAATGCCACTGGTTTCCCAAAAGCTGAATTTTTTGATTCAGTTGGCAATGGACTGTATTTGGACACTGATTCCAAAATGTTTGAGAGTTCATTGGCGCAGGTTTTGGATAGTGCATTTCACCCAGATATTAACTCAGAGCTAGTCAGGGCATCTCAGCAAGGCAATGTTGCATGTGCTCTTCTTTTGAAAGACGAAGCTTTTCAATGGGGATATGACATTTCACCAGCTAGCTGCTCTGAGCTATTCAAGGCCTTATTCGTGAGGCCTGCTTATGTAACAGATGCCATTGACCTTATGGAGGAGATGCCAGATATGTTTGACAAACTTGATGCTCAAAATCTAGATTTAGTTGCTCAAACATTGAGTAGGAAAGGAATGTCTGCTCATGCAAGACTGATTTTAGAAAAATGTTAAGAGAAGGCTTGTCAATCGGTCACAATACATATACTTATTTAATGATAGGATTATGCGAAGAAAGAAACATAGCAGGGTTTTGGGAATGTTGGAATCTTGCAACAAAGTACAGATGGTCACCTTATAGCAAGGATATGATGGCCCTCATCAGTTACTTGTGCAAATGGGGAGTAATTGAGGAAGCCCTAAAACTTATGAACACCTTATTTCACTGTTATCATGATCTATTTTCCACTGCATATTGTGCACTTCTCAAAGAGTTGTGCAGGACAGGTTCTACCAGCATTGGATGTGCAATGTTGGAGGCTCTGAAAGAAAATGGTGTGGCTGTGGATTGATCACTATTCTTTTATGTGATGGAGGGCTTCCTAAAGGAGCAGAAGACTGCTGAATCAATTGGAATGTTTCAAAAGCAAAGAACCAGATGCATTTGCTTACCGATATGTGTTGCCTTCATTACCATGGCTGGATGCAGATCGAGCCAAGAACTTGGTAGAATCTATGCTGACCATGAAACTTGCTGAATTCTCATATTGCGGTTGCATTGTGAAGGAGTTGCTAAATACAAGGAATATAAAGTGGGCAATGCCAGTCTTGCAAGAATCAACTCCTGGGAAGCTCAGTGCCACTTTGTTAAATTCCTTATTACAAGCCTATGGTTGGCTGAAAAATTGGAGAAAGTTGGATGCAGTTTTTTGCAAGATGCTAAAGATGCATGACGACCTTTCTATATGTAGCTACCGCTTTCTTGTCGGCAGAATGTGTGAGCAAAGTCGTTTTTCTAGTGCTTCAAGCCTTAGAGCATTGTTCCATCATGCTGACAAGTGAAGGGAACTAATTGCATGCAACATTCTAATATTTTATCTTTTTCAAAGAAGAGAGCTCGCAGATTCATGATTTATTGAAGGACATGGAAGGTAAAGGTATTTCTCTTGACAAAACCACCTATGATTTCCTTATCTATGGATTTCACAAGTCCGGGGATACCAATGATTCAGTTAATGCACTTGATGCCTGTATTGCTCAGGGACTAAAACCAAGCAACCGCAGTCTCGGAATAGTGTTAAGTCATTACTGCAGGCTAGGAAACCTTGAGAAAGCACTAGCATTGCCAACAGACTCTTGGCCGAATGGCTAGAGCGGCCGGATGGCACCCCAGTGACCTGGGTTCGACTCCCAGTGGGAGCGGATTTACGTGGCCTGGGTAAAAAAAACCCCTCGTCCGACTCACTCAAAGCACGGTGGTTCCGAACCAGCTCACATGGTGAACGGTCCCGTGTAAGGGTGCAGGGGTGGAGGTTCGGGGGTTTTCTTGATCTGCGTGAGAGATCTTCTCTACCAGGCATTGCCCGGGGGCCGTCTTACCCCCCGCAGGTCAAGTTTTTTTTTAGAAAGCACTAGCATTATTTCAGTTGATTGAGCACAGTGGATGGAAGCATGGTTTAATCATTAAGACCACCCTCACTTTATGTCTCCTTTCATTTGGGAGACAATTGGAAGCAAAATCATGTCTGAAGAACCTGAGCAAAAGTGAGTTTATTGGATCTTCAAGCAATTTTGATGATCTCATCAAGGAATTCTGCATACTAGGAGATTTGAAAATGGCTCTTTATCTGCTAAATACAATGTTAAAGAAAGGCAAACTTCCTAATGAAGCCAGTTACAGTTCAGTTATATATAAACTGTGTATATTGAAAGAATTTGATCAAGCACTTGATTTTCTTGCTGAAATGCAGTTTGCAGGCCTAAAACCAAGTGAGATATCCTGTGATGCGCTTGTAAGTGGCCTTTGTACCATGGGAAGAACTTCTGATGCTAGGAGGGTTTTGGAAATGCTAACCACCTTAGGATCTGCACCATCCTATGGCATGTATAGAGTTGTTTTTGATAACTACTGCAGAAGTAGCAATCTGCAGAAAGCTGCTGCACTTCTGCATGACATGCAACAAGCAGGACAAGTGCCAAACTTTGAGATGCATTGGTCTATTATAAGCAATTTCAGCAGCACCAATGAGAAAACTGAAGGACGTGAAGAGCCCATTTTGCCAAATCTTTTCCTTTCTGCAAATCCCCCATAAAAGTCATAAGGCAATATGTGGTTTTTAGAAAATGGTGAATTGTTGGTCGTTGTCAAGTTGAACCCTAGTGGAACTGATAAAACTCAGTGAAACCAAGGTTATGCAACACTGCAACTCGAACGTTCTGCTCAGGGATCTATGGTTCACAAAAATGTGGGAATACATAGGAAAAACTATGTATCCTCGATTTAAGTAGCAAAAGATGGAGCTTGAACTCATTACCTGAGTCATCACAACCTTCTTCTCTGCAACTTGGCTACAGGTTGTGTCCCTGCTAAAGGGATCTTGCGAAGGTAAAAGCATCATCTCTCTTAAGAACGAAAACAGTAATATTTAAAAGTTGGCTATTCCCTACTGGCATTGTGGACTATCGTTTTTGTGTTAAGAGACAACGCTGCTATTGTCACCCCAGTGAAGGTTTTTGCTCCTGCTTTTTATCCTTCGATAAAAGCATGCAGAGTCAGTTGCAGCTGAGGTTTCTTTCCCTGTGGTATTGTGGGGAGCAGGCTAGCAGCCATGAGTGTGAGAGACGACCATACCACCACTTCATCAAAATTGTGATTTGCGAGGAACTATTTCTCCTTTTTAGCAAACTATTGGTGGTATCAAACACAAGGATTGAATTTTGTTTAACAATTCTTCTAGTTTTAGTACCAGTAAACCTTTTCTGGATTAACATCACCATTACAAAATTATAATCTGTCTCGTTGAAGCCTGCATTGTATATAGTGTATGGTGTGTACTTTTTTTTTTGGTTTACTATGTTTTCTGGCCTTTCTATTTTCCTTTTTTTTGAACAAAAAGGCAGGAGCTCTGCCGCTCAATTAAGAAGAAGTTTGATACAACTTTCTATTTCCTTTTTTAGCAATTGTTTTTCTCCACTAAGTTACAAAATGAGACATGTAATATATAGGGATGTATGCCTATATCTGGTCTGTTTGAAGCAATATGTGAGATTGCCTCACTGGGTAACCAGGACTCAAAACTTGGGAGTTAGTTTTTGTTGTGGGTACTGCCAATTTATGGTGTGCTTGGATGAAGCAGATTGCTTTGAAAATAGGCTCTAGTTAAAATTTGATCTGAATCATAAGAATTTGATTCCTGAACCCCCCTTGTTCGAAGTGGCTGTTACAGTAGTATATATGTGGCATGCTAAACTGCTTATGGTACATACACCGTTGGAGACCGCCTGTCCAGCGAATACTCAGCTAGCTTGGCATACCAGACCTACTACCATGGCTAGCCATCTTGAACCATATCTGGACCGCCGACAGGCTGGCTAAGTGCAGCATGCTGCACCTGGCAAAGCTGCCCACTCTGCGACCAGCCTGAAGAATATATACAGCATCTGCTGACCTCCTATGTGTTCGACTGTTCGTGTAAGAGGTCTGGGAGGTCTGACATAGCCTCTTCATCCGGTATGGCCTCCCAGACCAGCCCCTACATCAGACATAAATAGAATTTGCAGAATGGTAGCAAAAGGCTGAACTTATTAGCAAGGAAAAGTGCAAAGGGTTGAATCCCCTAGTCATTTTGGCCTCCTGGAACATTGGTAAGCACTAGAACGATTGTGTTCAACAACACCTCCACCGTCAGTTGGCATTCCGCTACAAATACGAGCTTCAGCACCTCTATAAAAGCGGAACAATGGCAAGACACAGACATTGAGCCTCTTACAGATCTGTGTCTGTTCATTATAGTTGACCATAAGAAATTGCAGTCCTGGATGCATCTCGGCAAATTGATGTACCTTTGTGGAAATTTGACAAAAGGTATTATATCAATGTAATTTTGTGTAGGACATGTATTTCTTTCTCCTTTTGATAATAATTATAACATTGTTGAATCTCCTGCTTGTCTTCTTTTCCCTTCTTGGTGAAATTTCCACAGCTAGGTGAAACTTCCATAGCAATAAGGAAATTACCTTCTTGGGATCTTTTGGTACCGCTCTGGCGATCTGGCAACCAGTTGAAGCAACCTTTTCTCTGGGCATGAACTGCTTCCTCTTGTGGTTCCAAGTCAATACCTTGAAGCAACCATCAGATCTGTTGCTCATGTATTCACGACCTGATGAACCGCCAACAGCCCAATGGTTTGCCAAAGCTGAAGCAATCGACCTCATCGAACTATAACAGAAAGGAACATTTAACAAGTCAACACCTTAATGAAAAATGCTACTGTAAAGGGCGCATTTAAAAAGCAGAACATGCCTCAAACGGGGATGGCCCATGCTGTGGTATTTATAGCTGAAGAAGGTTTCCTTTCAGAAGGAAAGTACGCTTCATCATCCTTTCGTTTTAGTCTAAAGTTTATCACTCTAAAATGTGGTTCTGTTGCTTATCGAAATGCACACAAGTACAGTCAGAAGTGTTGTTTCTTGTGGTCATCTTTGGCTTTGTTTGGGCCTTTGTTTCTTCTGTTACATATATCCAACCTTTAGCGGTGCGGTTCCGTCGGCGGCGATAGCAGGCGGGCAGCGGCTCCGCGACAAAGGCAGCAACGTGACGGGACAGCGAAGACAGGCAGCGGCTCGGCAGTAGGTGGATCGAGTGGTCGAGACGGGCACCACGTCGCCTAAAGCTGTGGCTCTTGGCTGGTAGTGGCCATCGGCCTCGCGCGCGACAGCGCACATGCAGCGGCACCGCAGCGCAGCAGCACGACCCCGAGCGCATGGCTCAGGCATGGACACGGCACATCACCGAGAGCGGCAGCAACAGCGACAGCCCGCGGCGCGGCGTGCAGCCAGAGCCAGCAAGGGAGGCCAGCGGAGAAGCGGCCACGGCCAGGAGCGGCCAGCCCACGACGGCGTGCTCGCGTGATGACCGAGGTACTCAGGCCGAGAGCCTGGAATGGCGTCTTACACGCTTCTTAAAGCAGCCCAAAGTTCACTTACTAGCTCGACAAAAACTCCACCAAGTCCACGAACCCCAAATTGGCACTATCAACTTGCTAACGAAGCAATTGCCGTCGCCACGGGATGTCCCGAGAGGAAGTTGGAGAGGCGCCAAGGTAGGTATGTCACGCCGAACGGCAGTTCACGAACAGAGCGGCAACGGTATAGCTAAAACGCATCCTGACGTAGTTCGGACACTACTTGCGTGAACATCGCAACTCAAACGCAACCACAACCTTCACCACGCTCAAGTTCACACCTCGATGCACCCAATCGTGCAAAAACATAGGTGTGTTGCTTAACCAATTTTGTCGGAATTCAAATGCCAAAATGGCATTGCCTATGGCCATTTCAGACTTAGAAAATTTAAAGGCTTGGTTAGAACTAGCAACCACTAGCACTCTTGTCATGATTTTTAAAAGGTCTAAACTTTATTAACCTTAACCAACACCTACTTCATGCAATAGTCCATACTTTATACCAACCCGTAGGAGCAAGATATTTAAGCACTATTTTACTATTTTGCTCAATATAGTTCACCAAAATGGTACTTTAAACATAAATTCAAGTGTTTGTCGACTTAACGAAAAGAGTTTATCTTAACGTCAAGTTTGATTTTAGAGCTCCCAAAACACTAGTTAACAACATCTATTTTCCAAAAGTTAAAGTTGCATTGTCATCTACCAAGTTTGTACTTCCAACTTTATTTAAGTGTCACATACATGTTCTATAGTATTTTTGCTTAATAAAAATTGGTTTTAAACCCTAAGTGATATAACACGACTATTGAATCAACTTTCGTTTAGCATTTTTGTTGATCGTTTTGAGTTACGGAAATTGATCTACACACTTTATCACATGCATTAACACATAAACATGATGCTTATGACATAGTTTAGCAAGTTGTTTAAGCGGTAACACCGAGGGTGTTACATCCTGCTCTAGGGCCTCGTTCCACAACGCGAAAATGGTGACGTTGTGCTTTCCGGTGGCGTCCTCCAGTGTCTGCAGGAGCAGTGCCTTTTCCACCAGCTCCGCCAGTCCGTGTAGTGCTGAGTCCAGCAGCGCCACCAGCACAGAGTTGGAGTCGACCCCAACCGCTGCCGCGTCGGCGAACCAACAAAGCCGGAGCCGGCGGCGGGCAATGTGGATTCCTGTGGCGCCGTCTCCTCGACTGTCGCCCCTGCCCCCACCAGGAGCAGGAGGAACAAGATGAGGGCACCGTGCAATGGCATGCCGCGTGCCCATGCCTGCATTCGCGGCCTCTGCTCCCTGCGGATTGCTCTACCTCCTCTTGCTCCCAGGCTGACAGGTGGGCCCAAAAGTCATGTCGCCAAAACCAGCCATCATGGATTGCCACGTGAGCAAAACCACCTCCCAATATCACCGTATGGGATTATTTGTCCGGTTTTACAAAGTTTAGTGTGCACAATAACTGATTTTATAGTTTAGGGGATTATGTAGACCACCCTGAATACGTCAGGGAGTTATATAGACTTTTTCCATTATATCTATATATAAATCTACTTTATTGGAATATTGGATTTCTTGCTGAAATCATCGTGGAAGGTCGGTGTGTCTGATACTGCAATGGGTTGTGTGATCAACTTTTTTTTACGTGAATGAATTGCATTTCTTCCTTGATTCATCAGCTGATCAGCATATTGGCCTGAGTCTAATACGGATTTAGCCTGGCATGTACGTTGCAACCTCTGCACACTAAATTTTACTGACGGGTTGCACAGTTACCCTACCAAAAAATGCATGTAATTTCGGAACAAAGATAAGTTGATGTGGTGTTCTGACTGTAACTACACAAAGCGACTTGTCATGTGCATCTCTTGAGAAGTTGGGCCCATTTTCTTGACCTTATTTTAGATAGGGGCCCTTTTTCTTGACTACACATATCAAACCTAGGTATATTTTTTTCTTTTGCCTTTTATTTAGAATATATGTGGTGAACCCTCAAACGTACCCTTTTTTTGTAAAATTGAAATTCTGCCCGTTAAATCTTTAGGTATCCACCACGACCAAGTTGAATGCTTGCAAATAAGATTAAAATAGTGGGTCCACACTGGTATTTTCAGTTTTTTTACAATTATGGTACACTAGTACAGAACCGAGCTTTACTCCCGGTGGGGAACCCCCTCTAGTCCCGGTTCCCCACCCGGGAGCAAGCATCCGGGACTAAAGGGGGGGTCCTTTAGTCCCGGGTCAGGAACCGGGACTAAAGGAGGACCTTTAGTCCCGGTGGGTAACACCAACCGGGACTAAAGGTGCCTCCTGACATGCCACGATGGCCGGCACCTTTAGTCCCGGTTGGTAATACGAACCGGGACTAAAGGTTTTTTTCTTTTTTCTTTTCTTTTCATTTTTTTGTTTTCTTTTCAAAATAGGTTTTCGAAGTCGTATTGTACGCTGCTAATTATACATTTATACGCGCATATAGTATGTTTCGGTTCAAGCACAATGAACGTATTAAATCACACAATTCAATCATAGAAATATATATATATATATATATATATATATATATATATATATATATATATATATATATGCATGCATGCATCATATATATATTTACATGCATGCATGCATATGTGTATTTTACATTATATTATTTCATGTGCATATATTACAAAAGATTGCATTATAGTTGTTGTGACATAACAAGTTTCTTCTCATCCTCTAGCTTGGCTTCAATGGCAGTGTTGGGTCGAAGTAGAACTCGCCCTTGGAATCGATGACCTGCTCATTAAAAAATCCGGCTATAGACTCTTGAATTGCTTTGATTTGGTCTTGCCGTATGACCTTTTCCTCCAACCATCGAGTCTACAGGTTTGAATTAAAGGAAAATAAATTAATATATGTACATATATATATATAAAGACATAGTAACACAATCAATAATAATAATTAAATGAATATATAGTGTATTTTTAACGTACTTTGAGTCTCTCTGTAGGAGTTCTTTGGGAGACCACCTTGATAAACTTGCAAACATAGTAACCACAGTAGTTGTTCCCCTGTTCCTGCCTCAGACACCACTTTACGAGAAAAAGATTTGTCATCCAATCTGGTGATCCGGTGAAAGCTATATGTTTAATTAATAAAGATGATGCGATTCAGGGGACTTACTTTCAATGGGATTACATTCAGTGGCGCTTTGCATTTTTCCATGTGTTGCTTCTCAATAAAGGTTTTCCAAACACTGCCCAATAAAAAATTTGCCACGTCATCAGATATAGTTAATCATCATGTTTGTGTGTATATATAGTTGCTAGAGATCTCGAAATTACCTCTGGATAATATCTATCATATCTTGGTAGTCTTGTTGTGGTTTTCTCATCGAGTCATAAATTATCAAGTGACTTTTCACCAGATCGATGTCCATCAATATCCAGTGATTGCTGCATGTGTTTATAGGATATAACGCATAACACTCATTAATTAACTAGAATCAACATATGAGCCATTAAGGCTATGATCGACATGATTAACACTCACTTGAAGTTATAGGGAAAGAGTATATCCTTCTTGTGGCGTTGGTTCACTAAGAAGTTCATGAGGTTACTCTCTGACTCAGACTTCCAATTAGTCATTGGAGTAATTGGGTCTTTGAATACTATATGGGGATCAACAAAACCAATTTCATTGCAGCCTTCCTTTCTGAGCTCTGTCATTGTAAATCTGCATATATATAGTACTTGTTAGGATAATTTATATGCATATACACACATATGATGAGTTTAATAATAGATCGAAAGAATTATTACTTACAGGCAATAGCAGCTAATGATAACTTTGTCCAGAGAGGTCAGGTGGCATAGTTGATGAAATTCTGCAAAGTCAACATACATAACATCATCGCCACGGAACCAATGTTCGTCTCTAATTCTGACACCAACGCAGAAGTCTCCACTGGTAGACGCCTGCATGTACCACTTGTTTAGCAGGTACATTTGTGTCCCCAGATCAGATAAGGCTTGAGGGTTGTATAGACTCTGGCCTAGTACAAATTTTTTCTTCCAAATATCAACCTCCGCCGCACTCTCAATGTTTCCATCACCAAACATCTGGTAAAGGTCGAGACCAGTCTCATCAAGAAATTCACCAAGGTGATCCAAATCGACATCCGGAGGTATGTTTGCCTGATGCATTAATCCTAAATTCGAACCATATTCATTACCAACAACTAGCGGGGGGATTGATTGGTGCGCTTGTTGTCCGAGTTGGGCAACTCCTTTCCCTGCCCGCTTCTTTTTCTGTGCCGCCTCAATTGACTTGGTGAGAGTGCGGTCATAGTCTGATAACGTTGATTTGGACGGCTTACGAGATTCCCGCTGTTGATGCTGGTAAGAAATCACCTTTTTTCTTAAAATATCCGGAGCTACGAAGAAGTACGGTTTCTCTGGGTTTCTCCTTGCTTCTTGATTCATTTTAAGTTTGTCATAGAATCTAGACATGTCTTTTTTATATGCATCAGTTCCTTCTTCCTTCTCTTCAGATATTATTTTGGGAATAACCCTTGGTTTCACGGTGGCTTTCTTTGTAGGCGGGGACTGGTTCTTCGTTTGAGGGGCTGGCCTCTTGCTAGGCTTCTTGGTAGGTGGGGGCGGGGGAGGCGTTGGAGACCTCCTTGGAGGTGTTGGCAGCGGCGTTGGAGACCTCCTTGGAGGTGTTGGCAGCGGCGTTGGAGACCTCCTTGGAGGTGGCGGCTGCGGCGTTGGAGACCTCCTTGGAGAGGGTGTGGATGCAGCCTCGTCTTCCAACACAATGTCATCGTACAGAGCACTATGATGATCTGGCGATTGAACAATTGGATTTAGATTGGGGGAGGATCTGCTACAAAAAAAGGAATGACATATTATTATGAGCAGATTGTTAATTATTTAAGCCAATACAAATTAATGATGTAGTGTTTTCATCCGCACATACCTATGGTGAGGTAGTTCAGGAGGAGGTGGAGCCGACATCCCTGGAATGATGATGTAGCGCTTGCGCCATAGAATGAATGTCTTCTCCGCTTCTCCTAGAGTCTTCTCGCCATCACCTCCAGGAATGTCAAGAGGCAAATCACTAAAACCTTTTTCAGCTTTATCTACCGAGATGGTGGCATATCCTTCTTGGATTATATTTCCATGAATCCTTGGTGTCTTGGTTCGGTCGATAGGATTAACAAGACCGATAGCCACCTTGATTGTGGAATTCTCCTTCGGAATGTGTAGCTCACACGTTGTACAAGGTTCAGTGACGTCATCCACAGGGAAGCGCAGTCCTGTGTCCCCTTGATTTGGTATCTCCGTGGAAGCGCAGCTGCTTTTCAACTGAACAGATTGGCTAATGTTGATTCCTGGCTCTGATGCCTGCTTGCTTGCACTCACTGCTATTTGCACTTGCCTTTTGATTTCCTCCTGCATTCTCGCTTCAAGGTTTTTTTCCCGCTCCTGTGCTTCACGCACCGCTTCCTCCAACCTCTGGAGCCGGTGTGCCTCTTCTTCCTTCTTTCTCTGGCGACTTCTGTAGGAAGGTCTGTCCTGAGGGAATCCATGCTCCCACGAGACACTTCCTTTGCCTCTAGTTCGGCCACCATGTTCAATAGTCCCGATGGCGTATGTCAGCTCATCCTTCTCTCTGTTGGGCCTGAACGCACCACTAGCAGTAGCTCTCTGAGCATAAAACAATCTTTCTGCTGCTTCTTGCAGTCTTGCGCCATAAACGCACTTCCCTGTCTCCTGGTCTAGTGTTCCCCCATGAGCGAAAAACCAATTCTTTGCACGTTCTCCCCACTCGAGTGATTCTGGTCTGATACCCTTGGCAAGAAGGTCTGCTTCCATTTTGTTCCACTTCTTAATGGCAGTCAGGTAGCCACCTGATCCCAAGGTATGGTGGTATGTCTTCTGTTGGGCATTATGTTGGTTCTTTATCACCCGACTCACACCCTCTTCCGAAGTCTTGTACTGTACAAACTCATCCCAATAGGGCCTCTGCTTTGAGATCGGGCCTGGGACAGTAAAATCTGGTGCTATGTTCTTCTTGACATACGTCGTGTATAGGTGTTTCTTCCAAGTCTGAAACTGGGTGGCCATCTTCTTCATTGCCCAATCCCTAACTCGCTCCTTCAATTCATCACCATCTATTATATCATCATAATCATCTGTTTGGAGCGTGAAATGTACCAAGACATCATTCCAAATTAACGCCTTGTCACGATCGGAGACAAAACTGATATGAGGAGCATTGGTCTTCTTCTTCCATTCACGGGTACTAATCGGGAGTTGGTCCCGTACAAGGTAACCACAGTGGTGCACAAATTTCATTTTATTCGGCCCCCCCGGTTCTCCTGTATCCACATTGAACTCTGAGATGATGAAGCGACCCTCCAATGGCTTTTTGGGACCTCGAACATTTTTACTCTTCGTTGTAGTTGTTGATGTCGATCCAGAGGGCTACAAAACATAAACATTATTTTTAATGTCATGAGCACACATAGGACATATGATAATATATATATATAGCTAATAATAAAAAATATATACTTGGCCAATATGTTGTTGCTCATTTTGTTCAAGAGCTAAGTACTGACTCCCGTCATCTACATCCTCTTGCATGTTATTTTTAGCACCATCATCGCCGGCAACTTGAGTGCCAGTGTTGATCAAATTCATCATCAACTCCTCCTCATCCATATTTCTCGGGTCGGCCATCTAGCTTCAAAAAACAAAACCAATATATAGTACGTCAAATCTTTGCTTATTACATGCGTAAAATCTACAAACAATATGCATTATTAAATCTTGCCCCTCGATCACGGACGCAATTCGCCACACTAGGACGAACTACGTCGGTACTAGGGCGAATTAGGGCACGAGAAAGGGCGGTGTGACAAGAGTGGCGGTGCTCCACTCCGCCGTATATATGTCTGTACACATGGGTGAACGAGGGCGGCGGTGCTCCGCCGTATACATAGAAACGCATGGACGAAATGCATATGAATACAAATGACGTATATATACGTGTCGGCGCGGTGGCCGGTGTGCTGACGACGATGACGTGAGGCGGGCCGGCGTGCTGACGACGACGACGACGACGTGAGGCGGGCCGGGGCGGTGTCGGTGCGTGATGTTGTGATCCTATGTACCATGTGATCAACCATGTAGTCATTCATCATATGAGAAAATTCTATGTTAATAATATAAGTATAAGTCATTATGAAATGTAAGTATATGTGTCTTATTGCTCATATAACCATTACTATTTCCGAAATGATAAGAATTTATTTTCTTCTTTTACAGGCGATCTCTGATGCTATGATATAAAGTTTGAAGATAGTCTTCCCGGAAAAAATATGTAATGCTCATATTACTTTAGCAACATTAATATATTATATCTGTATATTCAAAGTTCACAAATGAAGAAACATGTGATATTTTTGATAAACTAAAAAACGCTTAGTTTACAAACTGGGTATCAAAATTGAGTTCCTATTTGACCATTATATATCCTACAACAAATCCTTCAAAAAAAAAGACCCTACATGAATATATTTGGATAAAATTTCGTTAACAAACATTGATCTATGAAGATAGAAAAAATTCTTCTATTAATGTAGCGTTGTTTCCGAATAATATATAGCGTGTTTATTAACAAACATATCTTAACAGCAAGCGGATGGTTCGTAGCGTTGTTTCCGAATAATATATAGCGTGTTTATTATACAAGCCATGGATTTATATCGATCCAATTAATTTCTAAAGTAATTTTATTGGTGATCCTTAATTATACTTGTCATTTAGAGTTCCAAATATTCAAAACTTGCCTTAAGATATGTTTTTATTTAAAATCATTTAGAGTTCCAAATATCGGCAGTGTACCTACTGGAGGGCCTCGGGCCGGCGCGGTGGGGCAACGCGCGGTGGAGGGCGTGTCGGGCGCGGAGGAGGGCGCGGTGGAGGGCCACGGGCAAGCGCGGAGGAGGGGCACGGGCGCGCGCGGTGGAGGCCGCACGAGGAAGAAGACGGCGACGCCGGTGTCACGGAAGGCGAACAGACGCGGCGCGAGGAAGAAGAGGGCGGCGGTGTTCGACGAGGAAGAAGACGAGCGGATCGATCTGCCAGGCGCTGGAGGTTATATAGCAGAGGAGAATTACTCCCGGTGCCATCCACCAACCGGGAGTAAAAACCCTTTACTCCCGGTGCGTGTTACCAACCGGGAGTAAAGGTACCTTTACTCCCGGTGCGTGTTACCAACCGGGAGTAAAGGTATACCTTTACTCCCGGTTGGTAACACGCACCGGGAGTAAAGGATTTTTTTTGGCGGGCCGCGAAACTGCAGCCCACCTTTACTCCCGGGTGGGCTTCCCACCCGGGAGTAAAGGTGGCCTGCAGTTTCGTTTCCCGCCTGTTTTAAGCAATAGTCTTGTTACATACAATAGAAATGCAATAGTTTTTATTAAATACATAGTAAATTAAATAAAAGGCATAAAATTATTTTGTTAAAAATATGAATTTTATTTTTGTTTATTGCACATAGGAAAAATCGATAACCTAACTTTTTTTATTTTTTGTTAGAATTATAAAACATAATGTAACTAATATTTATTATTTCGTTAATGCAAAAATGTAGTGTTTAATTAAAATTATTAAAATTATTGGTTTTGGACAGGAAATTTGTTTTCATATCATTTTAACGTTAATATTTTAATTTTTCATCACTCAGTATCCTAATAATTTACCTTTTTGAGAGAGAAATCCCACCAAATCAAACATTGATTTAATTTAAAACATGACATAATAAACATCTGAATTCACAATTATTACATAATATCTCAAACACACACTATATTAAATCACTATATCATCAAGTGGGCACAGCAGTGAACTTCTTCTTTATGTATGTCCCTTGGTTATGATCGCTTCGTAACCATGGAGTGTCCTCATCATTTACCAAGATGCTAGGGTCTTTGTTCACTTTGAAGGGCGGAATTCGGTCATCCTTTTCATATTCTTCTGACATGTCCGACTTGTCCTCAATTCCCACGATGACTCTTTTCCCTGAAAGAACTATGTGGCGCTTTGGCTCTTTGGTTGAGTCATTATCATTTTTCCCTCTTTTTGGTTTGGTAGACATATCATTGACATAGAACACCTGATTCACATCCTTGGCAAGGACGAATGGTTCGTCTTTGTACCCAATATTACTAAGGTCTACTGTTGTCATTCCATACTCGTTGTCTACTGTTACTCCGCCTCCGGTCACCTTGACCCATTGGCACTTGAACAATGGGATCTTCAAAGTAGGTGCATATTCTAGTTCCCATATTTCATCTATGCGTCCATAATATGTCTGCTTATTCCCATTCGGGTCTGTGGCATCTATGCGGACACCACTGTTTTGGTTGGTACTCCTTTTATCTTGGGCTACTGTGTAGAATATGTTCCCATTTATCTCGTACCCTTTGTATGTGACGATATGCCATGATGGTTGCATAGCCAATAAATACAGTTGCTCATGGATGCTCTCATCACCTTGACATTTTTTTCGCAACCAACCGCCGAAAGTTTCCATGTGCTTATGCGTAATCCAAGCTTCAGTCTTCCCAGGAAACTCGGATCGTAAGAGATCCTTGTGTGTCTCAATATACGGATCTACCAAAGAGGAGTTCTGTAGAACTGTGTAGTGCGCTTTATTGAAATAATCATCATCCGTACCAATATATGTTTTCCTCCCTAGTGTCCCCTTTCCGCTTAGTCTCCCCTCATGTCTCGATTCAGGAACACCAATCGAGTCAAGGTCGGGAATAAAGTCAACACAGAACTCAATGACCTCTTCTGTTCCATAGCCCTTGGCGATGCTTCCTTCTGGGCGAGCACGGTTGTGAACATATTTCTTTAGGACTCCCATGAATCTCTCTAAGGGGAACATGTTGTGTAGGAACACAGGACCGAGAGTGAAAATCTCCTTGACTAGGTGAACTAGGAGGTGTGTCATAATATCAAAGAAGGAAGGAGGGAACACTAACTCAAAGCTGACGAGACATTGAACCACATCATTCTGTAGTTTAGCTAGATCAGTTGGATCAATTGCCTTCTGAGAAATTGCATTGAGGAATGCACATAGCTTTACGGTGGCTAGACGTACATTTGGAGGTAGAATTCCTCTTAATGCAACTGGAAGTAATTGCGTCATGAGAACGTGACAGTCATGGGACTTTAAGTTACAGAATTTCTTCTCTGGCACATTTATAATACCCTTTATATTCGAGGAGAATCCAGATGGTACCTTGATGTTGTTTAAGCATTCAAACATGATTTCCTTCTCCTCTTTGCTTAGAGTGTAGCTAGCAGGACGTAAGTAATGGCGTCCATCATCTGTCTTCTCTGGATGTAGGTTGTCTCTTTCTCTCAAACAACGCAGGTCCTGTCGTGCTTCAAATGTGTCCTTAGGCTTTCCATACACACCCATAAAGCCTAGCAGGTTCACACAAAGATTCTTCGTCAGGTGCATCACGTCGATCGAGCTACGGACCTCCAGGACTTGCCAATAGGGTAGGTCCCAAAATATGGACTTTTTCTTCCACATGGGTGCGTGACCGGTAGCGTCTTTCGGAATAGGTTGGCTTCCATGTCCTTTTCCAAAGACGACTTTCACATCATTGACCATATCGAGTACATCCTCACCGGTTCGGTTGCGAGGCTTGGTCAGGTGGTCTGATTTCCCTTTAAAATGCTTACCTTTCTTTCTTACGGGGTGATTTGCAGGAAGAAATCGACGATGGCCAAGGTACACGACCTTTCGACATTTTTTCAAGAATACACCTCTAATATCACCGAAGCAGTGTGTGCATGCATTATATCCCTTGTTTGACTGTCCTGAAAGATTACTTAGAGCAGGCCAATCATTGATTGTTACGAACAACAATGCTCGCAGATCAAAGTGTTCCTGTTTGTACTCATCCCACACACGTACACCTTCTTTATTCCACAAAATGAGAAGTTCATCAATAAGTGGTCTCAGGTACACATCGATGTCATTGCCAGGTTGCTTCGGGCCTTGGATGAGCACAGGCATCATAATGAACTTCCGCTTCATGCATAACCAAGGAGGAATGTTGTAGATACTTAGAGTAACAGGCCAAGTGCTATGACTACTGTTCTGCTCTCCAAAAGGATTGATACCATCTGTACTTAAAGCAAACCTTAAGTTTCTTGCGTCATTTGCAAACTCCGGGAATTCTCTGTCGATTGCTCTCCACTGGGACCCATCAGCAGGGTGTCTCAACATATTGTCTACCTTACGGTCTTCTTTGTGCCATCGTAACAATTTTGCATGTTCTTTGTTTCTGAACAGACGTTTCAAGCGTGGTATTATAGGAGCATACCACATAACCTTGGCAGGGATTTTCTTACGTGGACGTTCGCCCTCAACATCACCAGGGTCATCTCGCCTGATCTTATACCGCGACGCATGGCATACCGGGCATGCATCCAATTTCTCGTACTCTTTGCCACGGTATAGGATGCAGTCATTAGGACATGCATGTATCTTCTCTATTTCTAGCCCCATAGGACAGACAACTTGTTTTGCTTCGTAGGTAGTGGCGGGCAATTCATTGTACTTCGGAAGCATCTTCTTTTGGATTTTTAGTAACTCTCCAAATCCCTTGTCAGATACACCATTCTTTGCCTTCCATTGCAGCAATTCTAGTGTGGTTCCCAACTTTTTCTGCCCTGCATCACAAGTTGGGTACAACAATTTCTTGTGATCTTCTAGCATCCGCTCGAACTTGATCTTCTCCTTTTCACTTTCACATTCTCTTTGTGCATCACGAATGACCTGACAAAGATCATCAGCCAGCTCATCTTCTGCGACTACCTCTTCTTCAGCTTCTCCCATTGCAGTATCATTGAAGCACGCACCATCAGGAATAATATCATTGTCGTCCCATTGTTCTTCTTCATCTTCTTCCATTACAACACCGGTTTCTCCGTGCTTTGTCCAACAAATATAGTTTGGCATGAAACCCGACTTGAACAAGTGTGAATGAAGAGTCCTTGAGCAAGGATATTCCACCGTATTCTTACATATGGCACATGGGCAGCACATGAAACCGTCGCGTTTGTTTGTCTCGGCTGCACGTAATAAAGAATGCACGCCGTCAATGAACTCTTGTGAGCGGCGATCAGCATTATACATCCAATGACGGCTCATCTGCATTACATGACATAAATATCATATTAAAACCTAGATCATAATTAATTATTTATACAACATGCGTGCCACCACAAAAGATACAAATTTATGAAAGCATCGCTACAATGTAGACAATCCCAACTACCACTAAAAGAACTAAAGCTAAAATACATTTCAGGAGCACAAGGATTTCGCGACCAATCTCAACTAAAACAGACAGATCCCCCGATTGTGCAACATCTTTGGGCTTCTTCGGCTGGATCACTGCCTCATTAGCCGCCGTATCTGCCTGTTGTGCAAGATATTTTTGCACGAGTTCAACATACTCTTCCTCCCAGTAGAAGCCTGAACATCGTCCACTGCCATCCCACTGAAATTAAAACAAAAAATTAGAACTTTAATCACAACCATCATGAAAATAGGTATAAACTAACCATAATCATTAAATACGATAAAATAACTCACATTGCGATCCGGACACTTGTAGAAGATACGATCCTTGTTGGGACCCTCCTTCTTCACTCGGTACTCCATCACAATCTTCATCTCATCACGACACTTGCCGCATGGAATGAGAGGAAGGCCCGGCCTAAGTCGCTTTGGAAACCCATGAGAGGCCGAGGACCCGGAAGCAGTTGCCATCTACTCTCTATACTCATTTTTTAATACACTATAAATTTCTTCTTTTATAAACAAATAAAATTAACAAACTATAAAATTATCTAGATCTCTAAACAATGATATTTTTAATGGTCATTGTGTTCTCGTCTTTTACTGCGGCAGGTAAGTAATTCATATGATATTTCCGCAAATTAACAGAAGAATGGGAATGTACACACATAACAGACTACTACGACGATATCGGGACGTGTGAATAAATAACCATCCGTACTAGTTGACCTTGCTTACGTGATCATCTCGGCGAGCATTTCTCCACCGGACAGCACCGTACTTGGTCAAGGAAGAGCTCCGATTCTATGAGGAAGGGAACACGGTCTCCCACGACCGTTGTCGCTCTCCCTCGTAGAATCAAAGCTCCTCCTTGATGTCCGTTACCGCTCGACAGAGAACATGCTTGCCGAGCTGAACACGGTCCGCAAGTTCAACTAGTACGGATTTTCTATAATTTTCTAACTATTTTCTAAGTTTTTATTTATATATACTACGTTTAGGTACGGTGATTGACAGACTACTACGACGATATCGGGACATGTGAATAAATAACCATCCGTACTAGTTGACCTTGCTTACGTGATCAGCTCGGCGAGGATTTCTCCACCGGACGGCACCGTACTTGGTCAAGGAAGAGCTCCGATTCTACGAGGAAGGGAACACGGTCTTCCACGACCGTTATCGCTCTCCCTCGTAGAATCAAAGCTCCTCCTTGACGTCCGTTACCGCTCGGTAGAGAACATCCTCGCCGACCTGAACACGGTCCACAGGTTCAACTAGTAAGGATTTGCTATAATTTTCTAACTATTTTCTAACTTTATATTTATATATACTTTAACCTTCTTTCATGTAAATATGCAAGCTTAAAGTGATTTTGAGCTCAAATTGCTTACAAATGAAAAAAAAACCACAATAAAGAACCATAAATATATATAGTGAATAAAATGGCATAAGAAAATGGTAAAAAATGAGAGTATGAGATTGGTAACCTTTACAACTGAAGAATCGACGGAGGAATCGAATAATGGATGGAGGAACAATGGAGGGAGGGAGGAAGCAAGAACACTACTGCAGTGAGCTTCAAAATGTGCTGAGCTCGGGCTCGGGGAGGAAGGAGGAGACGGCCGATTTATAAAGGAAGAACATTTGGTCCCGGTTGATAGATACAACCGGGACTAAAGGTAACTTTCCAACCCCGGGCGCAGCCACGGCCCGGGAGTAGACCTTTACTCCCGGTTGGAGCCACCAACCGGGAGTAAAAGTATACCTTTAGTCCCGGTTGGTGGCTCCAACCGGGACTAAAGGTCCCTGCCACCTCTGTCTGGCGCAGTAGCCGTTGGGCAGGGACCTTTAGTCCCGGTTGGAGCCACCAACCGGGACTAAAGGTATTTCTAGTCCCGGGGGCAAAAAATTCCGGGACTAGAGCCCATTTTGGCCGAGGATCAAAGGTCTGTTCTCTACTAGTGGTAGCTATCACAAAACCATTGCCACACTAGAATTTAGAAAGTTAACTAATCAATGGCTAGTTCGTAGTTTAATGTCAACATTGTTATCCTACGTACCTTTTATACACATCTCCACTTGAAATATCTAGGAGTATTTTCTAGTAAACTATGTCCTCCTGTCCAACTTTTGTCATACAAATTGTGCATGGCATATCAATAACCATTTTTTGCAAGGCAGTACGACAATAAATGTGTAGAGTGGAAACCTGAGGCTAGACATGCCACTAGTCAAAACCCCTAGATTACGAACCTTTCTTTGCAAGTAATCATTTGAATCCCTTGAAGTATTCAGCTATTTATCAATAACCTTAATGGGCAAGTGGTTACTGGTGCATAAAGCAAACTTAATTTCTTTTTTCTCGCCCAAGATAACCTTTTATGCGGTGGTATCGCTTGAGTTTTGTAACTCCCTTAATATGACCTAGAACTCTATAAAATCCAAATGGATAGACCATGTGCAAGCTTTTATCATAATCAAGAGCACTACAATAAGAGTGCGTTTGTTAGGGATTCAATTTTTCTAATAATGTTTTAGATCTAGATTCTTACTAGAAATCTCTCTCTGCTGAATTGGAATTACTTCGTGTAAATGTTTAGCTAGCTCGTTGGATTCTTGAAACTAGAATTAGAATCAGGAAAAATCAGGTTTTAGGTGTTTCTTTGGACTAGTAAGAAAAAAAATGTCGGGGTCCAAGTGACTCCCTAAAACGTTTGTCTTTTTTGTGGTGTTTGGCAACGATTCTTGTGATTCTATCGAGAATCTGAAACATTTATAGCCGCCAAACACACCCCAAATATAGTGTTGAGAAGAGAATACGTAGCATCTCCGATCCTTACATGTAAGCTAGCTCTAAGTATATTATTTTATATTTTAATAGAAGAAAGAAAAATCTATTTTTTTATCAAGAGCTAGTCTCATGCGCACACATTCTAAGATTATGGGAAGTTGTTATTTGAGGCATTCACGTTATAAGCTACAAAACATACATTAAAAATTAATATTAGTAGAATAACTATTCCTATTATTGAATTGAAAAAAAAAACTAAAGAGAGAACACAATCGCAAACCCAATTGAAAAACTAGTTCGGCAAATGCAACACCTTTTAAGGCCTCGTTCACTTTGCAAAAAAAAGTGAACCCGATGAATAGTACCACTTTCGTCTTATTTGGCAAATATTGTCCAATCGTGGACCAACTAGGCTCAAAAGATTCATCTCGTGATTTTCAACTAAACTGTGTAATTAGTTATTTTTTTACCTACATTTAATACTCCATGCAAGCGGCTAAAAATTGATGTGATGGAGAGAGAGTGAAAAAACTTGGAATTTGAATGGCATCTAAACAAGGCCTAAGAGAGAAAACATACATTATGCGATTAGTCAAATGGTGATGTATGTGCTACCTCTGAGTATATTATTGTATATTTTAATAAAAAAGACAGAAAATTTATCTTGATTAAGAGATAGTCTCATGTGCACGTCATCTAAGCATATGAAGTTGTTACGTGAGACTATTCCTATTATGAGCTAAAAAACATGTGTTATTAAAAAATAAAATAATATTAGCGAAAACATTATCTTAAAACTAATAACTACTCGTATTGGTGAGACTTGAGAGTGGAGGAGAGAACACAAGCCCAACTGAAAAACTAGTTCGGCAAATGCAACGGTGAATCACATGTCAGAACTTCAGACTTGTTTAGATTGCAAGTTTTTTCACTCTCTCTTAATCACATTAAATCTTTGGACATATACATGGAGTATTAAATATAGATAAAAAAATAACTAATTATACAATTTGATTGTAAATTACGAGACGAATCTTTTAAGCCTAGTTAAACCATAATTGGACAATAATTATCAAATACATACGAAAGTGCTACAGTGCCCAATACCGATTCACCCAGAAGCGGAATAGACTGTCGGGGTCCCTCTCTGTTCTACTGCCGCCCCGCCGCATCGAGCCCATAATATCGTGGCCGTCCTATCCCACACTTGCCCTTCATCCCAGCCGTCCACCAGCGCACCGTCCTTGCCCCGCAAGCCTCCGCACGAGGACTGGAACTTTCGACGGGTCCAAAACCTCAATCTCTCTCTCTCTCTCCTCTCCTCTCCCTTTCTCTCTCCTCCGCCTCCCCCCTCGCGATCTCCACCTTCCCTCCCCCACCACCCCCGTAACCCACTTCCGGGTGGGCCCCAACATCGCCGCCGGCGACCCGCACCTCCCTCCCTACCTCCCTCGCTACCCGCCTCGCCGCCCCGCGCCGCCCGCGTCCCACCGGACATGACGACCTCGCCGCCGCCCGCCGAGGTAAGCGTGTGCGAGGGGGAGATATCCCCCGCCTCGGCCTCCGTTCATTTCCCGACTCCTCCCGCGGGACCTGCCCGCCGCATCGGTCCGCGATGCCGCGCGCATCCCGGCCGTCTGGCGGGGCGGGCGCCCTTGCCCCTAGGGCTCTGGGGTCGGTTTACGGGTCGGAGTTCTGGCGTGGCGTGTAGGGCTCGCCGTGCCACCGCGCGCGCGTACGGAATTCTAGGGTTTGGGGTTTTGATGGCTCCGCCAAACGTTGGAGCAATGGATCTGAGATTGTGCCTCTCTCGTGTTTTTTTTCTTAGCAAGCAACAGCAGGAGGAAGAGGAGGTGCTGGTGCCGCACGGCCCGCAACAGGAGCTGCCCAATGGAGCGCAGCCAATGGAAGGTCTGGTTGGCCCATCTTGTCTAGCGATTAGTTCAGTGGGCTCATGTTAGTTGATGTTCTGTGATGTGTGGTGTGTAGATACTCAGACCAGCTGCCTAGATAGGCTGCATTTGCTCTCTCCTATTTGCTACGATATTTTATCAGCTTGATGTCCGTGTGTGGTGTTGCTGTTGATTATTTTTTATTCTTTTGCGCAAATGGCGCCATTGTAAGTGCTGTGTCCGCAGTTATCGCTGTATAACACACATCATGATTGTTTATTTGCTTGTTCTATGATTTGGTATTGCTATTCTGTATGGAGCTATCACCTCTTATGTAGTCTGTTCATTTTGTTATGCATTCATTTGTAGCTTAGATTAGATATTGTATATGTTGGTGTTACTAGATTATTATTGTTATACTTCGAGGTGTTAAGTTCGGTTAAAGCTGGATAGAGTGTGCGTGCCCACTCATTTGATGTCTTTATGTTGATGGAAGTTTTTTTAACTGTCATACAGTAATTGCAGGATTGACCGTAGTTGTGTTTTCATATGCAAAACGACATTGACATGAGAACTTCTCTAAGCGTGGGGGTGCATTTTCGGTTACTATTTGCAGTAGGTTAGAGATGCATCTTCTTGTTCTGTACAAAACGATTTTGAGCATTTATGCACCATAGATAGACTTGGACTCTTTTGTTGTTTTCTTTGCTGCTTTTGTCATGTGACCTAGCATTTGAGTTTATCAGCTATTTATGATTTCTTCTTTTGATCGTGCCAGTTGTGCCTGCTGAGCCAGCTGCTACTGTGGAAAACCAACAGATAGAGGATCCACCAATCTCGAGATTTACTTGGACCATTGAGAATCTATCAAGAGTTAGCACGAAGAAGCTCTACTCCGAAATTTTTGTTGTTGGAGGCTACAAGTGGTAAGTGCCTATTGCTTTCCATTTTACTCTTAATTAGTATCTCTATTTAATTTTACCTTTTTTTGGTATTGGTAATTGATGTAGTATTTTCTGTTTTGCAGGCGAATTTTGATTTTCCCTCGGGGAAATAATGTTGAATTCTTATCTATGTATTTGGATGTAGCTGATTCTGGAGTCTTGCCCTATGGATGGACTAGATATGCACAATTCAGCCTCTCCGTGGTTAATCAGATTCACAACAAGTTCACAATAAGAAAAGGTACATCCTTTTATCATGCCCTTGTTTTTCAACGTAGCACATGTCTTGATTGGATTCTATACTATGAGGTTTCAGTAACAAACTTAGGTGTCTGACTTTTAATTCTCGCAGAAACACAACATCAGTTCTCTGCTCGAGAAAGTGATTGGGGTTTCACTTCATTTATGCCGTTGGGTGAACTCTACAACCCCAGTAGAGGTTATCTTGTAAATGATACTTGTATAGTGGAAGCTGAAGTTGCCGTGTGTAAAGTTGTTGACTATTGGAGTTATGACTCTAAAAAGGAAACTGGCTATGTTGGTCTTAAAAATCAGGGTGCTACCTGCTATATGAATTCTCTTCTTCAGACGCTGTACCACATTCCGTATTTCAGAAAGGTACAAACGAGAAAATTACATGTCATTGCTCCTCTGCTCAACCTGCTTGGATAGATACAGCTAACTACAGATATCTCTTGCCAGGCTGTTTATCACATGCCCACCACCGAGAATGATATGCCCTCGGGAAGCATTCCGTTAGCTCTTCAGTCACTCTTTTATAAGTTGCAGTATAATGACAGCAGTGTCTCTACAAAGGAGCTCACAAAATCATTCGGGTGGGACATGCACGATTCATTTATGCAACATGATGTTCAAGAATTGAACAGAGTTCTTTCTGAGAAGTTGGAAGATAAGATGAAGGTTTGACGTCTGTAAGGTCTTTCCTTTTTATGTCCTCCGGTGTTGTTTACTGAACCGTTGTAGCTCTGACTGAATTATGCTTGTAAAATGTTGATTCAAGGGAACTGTTGTGGAGGGCACAATACAACAATTGTTTGAAGGGCACCACATGAACTACATTGAGTGTATCAATGTGGATTTCAAATCAACAAGAAAGGAATCCTTCTATGGCAAGTGATGATGTTGTTTCCACATGTAGCAAAGTTTAAACTGGACTGTTGTTTAACCTAGTTGTATATATATTCTAATGCAGATCTCCAGCTTGATGTCAAAGGTTGTCAGGATGTCTACGCTTCATTTGATAAGTACGTAGAAGTGGAGCGTCTGGAAGGTGACAACAAGTATCATGCCGACAAGCATGGCCTGCAGGTTAGTATTATGGATCCTATGGTAGTTAAGCCTCTTTCTCTTAGGCAGCATGACCGTATAATCACAGGGCCATTGAAAAATATCAAGCTGAATCTAACCAAGCTCGCATTTATTTAACAGTTAGTACCTGAATAGAATCGCTGAGATGAGGACAAACTTTTTTCTTAAAGCAACTCAGGGAATGCTACTCAATACAATAATTCATTCAAATGATGTTTATACAGTTTGTGCTAGGATGCATCTCAGGTGTAAAAGGGTACATTAAAAGTGCTAAATTATTTACCAAACAGTTAAGTGAAGCGTAAAGGTCATATTGTGCATCCTCGAAGTTCGAACTTTCTAACATTTCAAGGCAATCATAACATGACATATAACATTATCCAGAGTGGGTAGATTTGTGGGGTAGTGTAATCATAGCACATGCTCGTACTTGTTTCTCATCTTGTTGATTTGAGACTTTATGATGTTACTGATCGGACCTTAGGGCCCTCTGAGGTCTCAGCACTTGTTTCCATAATTTTACTGTGTGTATGCACACAAACTCCTTAAGAACCCAGGAATTAGCAAATAAATCCAGTGCTGTAAAAAACTCACCAACCTAAGAGTTACTGGGTGGCATTGTGAATGAATAGACACCCAAATTTCAGTCTGTGGACTCAAACCTGGTGGTGGCTATGTACACCTAGAACCTTCCACCAACTGACCTAGGCTCGGTTCCTAAAGTAATCCACCCTTATCTACCAGCTTAAATCAATATATAATAAATTGAGCTGCTGCTTATGGCATCCCACAAATATCTGACAAGTGGCAACCAAAAAACCTGATTTATCATTTCACTGTATGTTTTTTTACAGAAATTCTGTTGTTTCAGGATGCGAAGAAAGGAGTTCTTTTTATCGACTTCCCTCCTGTTCTGCAACTTCAGCTAAAACGTTTTGAATATGATTTCATGCGTGACACGATGGTGAAGGTTCGTATCAGTGCACTAAATAGTTTTCCTTTTCTTCCATCAATTAATTTGCTTTTCAGGATTTCAGAAGCTCTTTAGGCATGATAATACATGACTATGTATTCATAGCTTAAGCAGAAATCTTAGAGGTGCTTAACATAAACAGAAATACTGCATAATGCGGGCATTGGGTTCATTCTATTTTGGTTTATCTGGTGTGAATGGTGTCATCTGGACTTGGCACCGTTTGTTGGTAGTTCTCGATGATTACTTTGATTCCCATGTACTGGATGAAGCAATGTTAAATTATTTTGGTCAAGTCAAATATAGGCTGCCATAAATTATTGTGATAATGCGTTGCACTGCTACCCTGGGTAAATGGGTCAATGATATCTTCTAGGGCGATGGAAAAAAATTATTTTAGTAAATGTTAGCTGGAAAATCTGTGCTGATTAAATACTAACCCATGCATCTGGCTGTTACATTTGGAATTCACAGTAACCATACGGAAAAGCCTAGCATTTCTATCTTTTGTTTCCTTTGAAATAATAATTTTGGTGATTTGTCAAAGCATCTCCAATAGTTCCCAAAAAATAATTGGTAAATCAATGAGTTTTCCAAGTGGATAAAAAAGTTTGGAGCACATTTGTTGGGTTCCTCCAACCGTTTCTAAAATCTCGCTCCTAAAAGATAGAAGGCAATTTTACATCAGGAATCCCGGACTATTTTCAAATCACCCCAACCACTTTTATACTTTCTATCTCCCTTGTACCTTTGCATTGGGAACCCTGTCCTACTCCTTATTCTTCCCCACGTCCTTCCACCTCTAGATTGGCTGATTGGCATGCACGTGTATATTTCCACGTGATTGGATCGATTGTTCCAAGTTTAAAGATTGGGAGTTGAGATAAGGAGTTGTTGGAGAGCAGGTTTTTTTCTTCAACCTTGCCAAAAAAAAGAGATTTGAAAGCTTGGGATATACCTAGAGATCTATGTTTGAAAAGGAGTACTTGGAAAGCAACTATTGAAGTGCCTGAACCGTGACTTGGGGATCTTGGTGGGTTTTCAACTCTAGCCTACCCCAACTTGCTTGGGACTGAAAGGCTATGTTGTTGTTGTTGTGTTGTTGCCAAAAAAATCAAGATTGGGTGTGGGTTTGGAAACTCTTGGAGATGCTCCCATTTTGGTCCTGTGTACCACTGTTTAGATTATATTAACAAGTGTGTGCCGCTTGAAAATGAAGTTGCAATAACATGACTTCATTCGAATGCTGACCTTTTTAGATAATGCATCTTCAAATTTATGTTTATATGCATTAAGTTTTCAAAGTGCATTTTTCACATTTCAAACATCAGTAAAGCCTTTTTGTCACAAGCAAGCTGAGTAGACTTGAGATTAGACCCAACAAGCAAGCTGAGTAGGCTCGATTAGACCCAACAAGAGCAAACACTAAAAGAGGAGGATAAAAGGCTCTTAAAATCATATTCACATAAAACGGGTTCCCAAGGCATTTGACCCTCAACCCGGGTTCGTCGACCCCGACCCAAATTCATGGGTTCATTTTCGACCCAGTGTAAAAATCTCTCGCAAGTAGCGTACCACGTTCTGCGACCCCGTACCTCGACCCCATCGACCCGGAAACTTTATGATATGCAGAGAATTTCAGGTCATGGAAGTTAAAGAAGTATATGCTAAAATCTGATTACAGTGCGAAAAAAGTTTTATGCTCGTATATAATTTGTAATATCCTACACTCACCAGATATACATTTTTCTTCTTTCTTCTGTTCTTTTCATGTGAAAGTATTACTCATCTTGGGCTTGCATAAACAAAATGTGTTTATATGCAACAAAGTTCCTAAAGTTTTTTGCTTTATTGTGACCATGTGACGTTTATCCTTCTATATTTTATTTAGTTTTTAGCATGTTAAGGTACTTACCGTCCGTTGTGAACCACAGATAAATGATCGCTATGAATTCCCACTTCAATTGGATCTTGATAGAGATGATGGAAAATATTTATCTCCTGATGCTGACAGGAATGTGCGTAATCTTTATACCCTTCACAGGTTAGTAAGTTTTCTGTTTACTTACATGCATTAAGACTTCAAATCTCAGTGGTTAGAGATGCCAAGCATTGATATACTGGCTATCTGTTTCTAGAAGTGATGTTTGTGAATTTCTGGCCTTACGATATGACCTGTCCCTGGACTCTGATAATCACAAATGAGATGATGCTGACATAGAACATAGTTATTATTATGTGTTGCTTGGATGTATCTTGTCAGATGTTAATATTTTAGCTATTCAAGCAATAAAATGTGTTGTTGATTAGATAAACAGACATGGTTAGAGAGGAGGGGAGGGGGGGGGGGGGGGGGGGGAGGGATTCGAACCCTAAACCTTGCTCTGTTACCATGTTTCTAACCTTTAATGCTTTAGAGTTTAAATCTGACCCTTTGGGATAATTGTCATATATATAGAATTCCTTATGGGCCATACAGGCCTTGACATGCTTAACAGTCTTCTTAAAACTTAAAAGGTGTTAACTGGATGCAATTTATGGTGATGCATTCTGTTAATAATTATATCAGTGCAGCTCATAACGATTACTCTTACAGTGTTCTTGTCCATAGCGGTGGTGTTCATGGTGGACATTATTATGCTTTCATACGACCTACCCTTTCTGATCAATGGTATGCCTACTTCATCTTAGAAGCATCTTGCACATACTTCTTTGATGACTAGTTCATTTGATCATGTTGAGTATTCACTGGAGCAAAAAATTCCCAGGTTCAAGTTTGATGATGAGCGTGTGACAAAAGAAGATTCAAAGAGGGCACTGGAAGAGCAATATGGTGGTGAGGAGGAGGTATGTTTCAATTTATAAGGCTACAATTATTGTCTTCGGTATCTTACAAACATCGAACTTATCAATTCCGTTTTGCAGCTACCTCAGACAAATCCTGGCTTGAACAACACTCCCTTCAAGTTTACTAAATATTCAAATGCATACATGCTTGTGTACATTCGTGAAAGTGACAAGGACAAAATTATCTGCAATGTGGATGAGAAAGATATAGCAGAGCATCTTTGGGTAAATTGTCCCCTACAATTTGAGTTTCATTGTGTCTTCTTTTGTTGGCTCTAATACTTAAATCTGCTCTCAGATTAGACTGGAAAAGGACCGTGAAGAGAAGGAACGCCGGAAGAAGGAAAAGGCTGAGGCACACCTCTATACCATAATCAAGGTGTCTCAGTCAACCTTCTGTGCATAGAGCATGAATTGTCATAGCTTCAGCATCTTTTTTTGTTTTGTTTTGTTATCTTACACCCCTGTTATATAGGTTGCAAGGGATGATGACTTAAAAACTCAGATAGGGAAAGACATATATTTTGATCTTGTTGATCATGATAAAGTCCCAAGCTTCCGTATCCAAAAGCAGATGACCTTTGCTCAGTTCAAGGTAATTACATGATGTGAGGGTGTATCTTAGCATGTCTATCAAAGGAATATGATATATCTTCAATCTGCTGGCTGTTACTCAAGGACTCAAGTAGGTTTACCAGTGTCACATGTTACTGTTAAAAGCACATTTGAGTTTATCTCAGGCAGACCAACTGCCTGTTCATAGTTCACTAAAAGAATTTAAGTGCTCATAAGCTTTAAATGGTGCAATAATAGATTACCTTTAAGTAATGTGTTTTGTTGCCCCTTTTCACACCTTAGGAGTTAGGGTTTGTTTGCTGCACTCGTACTCACCTCAATCCACGTGTAGGAGTGGATTGAAGTGGAAATTAGTTAATTTTCCACCCCAATACACTCCAAGACACATGGATTGAGGTGAATATGAGTGTAGCCAAACAAGGCCTTAAGGAATCATTTGATGGTTGATCTAATAAGAAATTTTCATTGTTTATAGGATATAGGATAGAATTTCATAGTTGCCATACTGATTACTCATCCATGAAGTGCTTTACAGGAGGAGGTAGCAAAAGAGTTTGGCATTCCTACACAATTTCAACGATTTTGGCTGTGGGCCAAGCGGCAAAACCATACTTACCGACCTAACAGACCATTGTCTCCTCAAGACGAAGCGCATACTGTAAGATGATTTCATTACACATTGAGTTGGACAAAACACAAAAGGATGCCTTGGCAATCATTCCTTTCTAGCTTTTTTTTTATGTAGTGCTGCACTCTCAGGGGAGCATTTTAATTTACAGAATACCCACCACAAACACAAAAGAAAGAAAGAGTCTGTTACCCTGTTTTTAGGCCATCTGTGTCGTGCTTGGAAAGCTGCATGATGCACACTAATTTTACAAATGTGTATTTGAGTCATCTGTTTCTCATACTGTTCTGTGAAGTATGCTTCTTTTGGATGTTAAGGTCCTGATTTTCTTTAGTTTGATTAGTACTTATTAAGCGATGGTATCATACATGCAGTATATGAATTAGTTCAACACCATTAATAATTTATATTAGCAATAACATACTTTGTTGCTGTTCTAGCCATTGTAAAATCTGTATGCCTTTTCTTGAACTCAGTTTTACTGTGGGATTTATTGTTGAGTTGCTACCTCTATGCCTTTTCATCACTGTAAAGGAACGTGCCAGTTCTAAAGGAAAGCATTTTATATAGGTTGGGCAGCTAAAGGAACTGGTGAACAAGGCCCACAACGCTGAACTGAAATTGTTCTTGGAAGTTGAACTTGGACTGGTAATAGCTTCTTTCCTGTGAGTTTTTATTTATTTGAGGTGCGGAGGGTGTTTGGCTGCAAGCCAAAGCTTGCCACTCCTCCCTTAGGCAAGTTTGATCATACTAGTAAGGTGTTTGCTTGCTGACTCATAAGTTAGGCATGCAAAACTTGTTTCCAGCTTGGCCTCACACATAATACGGAGAAAGAATTGTGGCACCAATTATTTTCTGCTGCACTGTTGGCAAGTTAAGCAGGAAATCATGTTTGCCTCACTTGAGCATCTTTGGATGAACCATAAGCACCTACATTTTCACACTTTTTATTTAATAACCAACACATTAATATAGTTCGATTTGAAACTGATAAGATCTATTCTCATTCTTTTGCGAGCAATGTAGGACCTTAAACCTCTTCCTCTTCCAGACAAGACTAGAGAAGATATATTTCTTTTCTTCAAACTCTATGAACCTGAAAAGGAACAGCTGCGGTACTTTTCATACATTCCAACTCACTACTATCTGTCTACGCTCAATACTTCATTTTTCGTTGGATATTTACTCCTCTACTGGATGGAATTTTCAGGTACGTTGGTAGGCTCTTTGTAAAGGCTTCAGGAAGACCACAGGACATTCTGCCGAAGTTAAGGATGCTGGCAGGTTTTTCACAAGATGATGATATTGAACTGTATGAGGTTAGTCTAGTTTTTTGGAAAGGTTACATTGCCAATGCTTATATAGTATGCACATTGTTCTGGTTCTATCTTATTGTTTGCCTGTGATGATATTTTTGTAGTTTTCTAATTATTCCATTCATTATCTTAATGCATTTTTTTTTCAACATTAGGAAATTAAGTTTGAGCCCAATGTGATGTGTGAATACATTGATAACAGGCTTCTGTTTCGATCTTGTCAGGTAATGCTGAGTGTCAGGTTGTTTCTACTTAATATCGTACTTATTTTTTGTGATGCTTTCTTACCTGCACTTATTCATGTTCGCAGCTTGAAGATGGGGACATAATTTGTTTTCAAAAATCTTCAAAGCCAGATAGTGCTGACCGATATCGATTTCCTGACGTCCCATCCTTTTTGACGTATATACGTAATCGACAGGTATCTAGAGTGTCCCATGTACTCACTCCGTTCTAAAGCGCAAGTCCTTTTAGTTTTGTCCTAAGTCGACCTTCTCTAGTTTTGACCAAGTTATAGAAAAATGCACAACAGTACACCATAAAATTAGTTTCATCAAATCAACCATGAAATATGTGTTGACAGTGCATTTATTTGGTTTTATTGATGTTAATATATTTTTCTATGAATTTGGTCAATATAAGAAAAGTTTGTCTTAGGACAAACTAAAATGACTTGCATTTTGGAATGAAGGAGTACTAGAATTCTGAATTGGATGCTATTTGAGATTTAATCCCCCAAACATTGTACATGGAGGATCTAAAAGACAGCATTTGTGCTAAGTTTTTTTTTCGGTGCCTATTTCCCGGTTGATGATCAATTACAACACAAAGCTGTGTGAACAAGAACAATACAACATTTCTCCAGAAAAGAAAACAAACACTTTGTTTAACATCTCTGTGATTATTATATATGATTTTTCCCTGTAATCTCGTTTGCTACATTTTGCGTACTACTGTTCTCTAAAGATTTAGTCTGTGATTTACATCTTAATGCTATCATATAATTCATTCTGCTGTAATATTTAGGTGGTCCACTTCCGTTCGCTGGAGAAGCCCAAGGAGGACGATTTTTGCCTCGAGATGTAAGAATTTGGACATGTTGTGCTTAGCAAACTGTGATATTCTGTACTGCTAATGAAACCTTTTCTTTTCCCCTTTTTTGTATATAGGTCAAAGATTTTCACATATGATCAAGTCGTGGAAAAAGTAGCTGAAAAACTTGGCGTGGATGACCCATCGAAAATTCGGCTTACATCACATAATTGTTATTCGCAGCAGCCCAAGCCTCAACCAATAAAGTACAGAGGCGTTGAACGTCTACTTGACATGCTGATCCATTATAACCAGGTCACTACACTCAATTTTGATCTATGTTACAATTGGTTTCCATGCAAGTGAAGTGAAAAATAACATATCTTTTCATCTATCAGACTTCTGATATTCTGTACTATGAAGTATTGGACATACCACTTCCAGAATTACAAGCGCTGAAGACATTAAAAGTTACATATCATCATGCCACAAAAGATGAGGTTATTTTCCTGGACTTTCTCAATCATGGTTGTTGATCTTTGTATGTCTGTTTGTCCTAAAATATGTTTTGTAAATCATCAGGTGTCAGTTCACAGTATAAGATTGCCAAAAAACAGCACTGTTGGTGATGTGCTAAATGATATTAAAACAAAGGTATCTATTTATTATTCCTTGTTTTTTATTTGACACTCTTTTTATGGGGCCTTTTGCATTTGTGAAGTTAACTTATGTCTTGTATCGTATCAGGTTGAGTTGTCTCATCCCAATGCTGAGCTAAGATTACTTGAGGTCTTTTATCACAAGATATACAAGGTGCTAAGTTGCATTTAATTATGTTGCATTTATGTTTTATGTATAGAAGGGCGGGCTTGGTGCAAGCGGTAGAGTCTTACCGCCTATGACCGGAAGGTCCCGGGTTCGAGTCGCGGTCTCCTCGCATTGCACAGGCGAGGGTAAGGTTTGCCACTAACACCCTTCCCCAGACCCCGCACAGAGCGGGAGCTCTCTGCACTGGGTACACCCTTTTTTTTATGTTTTATGTATGCACTTAGTTAGGGGCATGTAGGCAAAAAGAATATATGTATTTTGCTAAGTACGCATACTAGCAAACTTCACAGGCTTGTTATTTAACCTGTAATAATTCCTGCAGGTATTTGCACCAAATGAAAAGATTGAAAACATTAATGATCAGTACTGGACACTGCGTGCAGAGGAGGTATGTTATTTCATGCTTCACAACTAGGTTGGTTTTGAAAGGTTCTTATTTGTCTCTTACTTACCAATGGCTACTTTTGCCTTCTCTTTCTAGGTTCCAGAGGAGGAGAAAAACCTTGGTACCTTTGATCGTTTGATTCATGTATATCATTTTACAAAAGATACTCAAAACCAAACGGTAATGATGGAAACTTGGCTAATGTTCATCTGTATATATAAAAAGAATACAGCTTAAGTTCTAGAATCTAGTGGTGCGATTCTTTTGGTCATTAATTCATTATATCACCCTTAGTCTCAAGTAGTGTTGGATGTGTAGGAGAATAGAATTGGTGGAATATTGGATGTATTGCATTGGGCCTCATGGGCTGATTATATAGGGTACATAGGACTAACACCCCACGTGGGTAGACAATGTGGTACTATTCCTATTTACTCTAATAGGATGTGGTTACATTTTTTCCCCTAACTGTTGCCTCAGTGGTGTGCCTTCAAATATCCTTTTAGATAAATTTGTATTTCGTTGTGCTCTGTCAGGGTGTGCACGCTATACATGGTCACTGAGTTAAGCAGGTTCTAGGAACTGATCCTACCTTGGTGGGACTGTGGGAGGTGTTGCTGTACCCCCACAGCCAGTCATAGTTGGTTGAGTTTTTTTTTATCGCGTCTCTAATTCTTTCTATTTTCATCTGAGTATTATTTGTTGGATATATGTTGAAAATAAGTGCTATCTAACAGTATCTTTCTCATCTTGTTCACATATTTCTAGTAATTTTCCCTTGGGTATGTATATGTCATCTTGAGTACAAGTGTCTTTAATCACTAACTATACTGTAACAGTAGGATAAATTTGCCGAAGTGATACTTTTGGACATACTAGTTACTATTTTGTATCCTTGTTATGCTGTACGTTTGACATTATAATGCTCATTCTTGCTCAGTTTTCTTTAAAATACTTTAGGAGCCTCTGTGTGTTTTCTTGGCCCTGGTTGAGTAGTCCTTGTTCATGGTAATATTGTACTGTGGGTGTGTGTGGTGTCCGGGAGCCTCTCTCCCCTGTACTAGGAGTGGACTCTTGACCCTCCTATGTACTATTTTTCTTCTGAATGTTAATGAAATGACACATAGTTCTCCTGCGTTGTTCGAGAAAAAAAAAGGGTATATGACATGATGGGAGAGCAATACTGCTATTCAGTAACTGTCAACGATCTTAATAGCGTATGTATACTGAATATTTGCATTGTTCTCAACAGCAAGTTCAGAACTTTGGAGAGCCTTTCTTTATGGTTATCCGTGAGGATGAGATCCTATCTTCTATCAAAGAACGTATACAGAAAAAGCTTAAGGTTCCAGATGAGGATTTCTCAAAGGTAATTCTTTATATGTTTCCATCTGTGTAGGTTCCTGACTTCCTGTTATGTTTTGTTCTTAAACCATTTGATGTCTTGCTTGTTGATCTTGTTAAGAACTGATGTTGGAACATGCATGCTGGCCAGTTTTAGCACTGAATTTGCCCTCTAGTGTTCGAAGGTGTCAACCTCCCACATAGTGCATAATGGCAGCCAAGGTGGGCCACATTGGCAGTCGCCCACAATAATTGCCTCCTAGGTGTTAGGTGTCACCCCACTGTCCTAAGTCACTAGCGCCTAGCATTTCTATTCTTTTAATATTTTATACTTTTCAGTATGCTGACTATTAAAAGATCCGGTATTTGGTAAGACTTAAGAAACATCATTAAGAATGTGCTAAATGGAAGTCTGCCTTTTGTACATGATAGTCTTCATTTTAGCGAAACAAGCTTAAGAAATCATTTCTATGCCATGAAAAATATGAATAGAGATGTTGGTATTATACAAGAGTGCAGGACTTGAGGTCTTATCTTGGTGATTATATGCATGTGAAAACCATAGTTTCGGCAACCTCAGCGGTCTTTTGATGGTCAGAGTTTGTGGTTTTCTGGTCCAACCTTGTGCTTTGACAATTAATGAAGTAATATGCAGTTATTGTGAACAATCTGGTTCGATCTTGTTCAATTACATGAACAGTAGCGTTGGTTGGTTCCATTGTCTGTTTACTTGTAAGTAACCAAGCTTTGCTATTTGGACAGTGGAAGTTTGCATACATTTCACTTGGTCGTCCAGACTATTTTGAAGATTCAGACACTGTAGCCGTAAAATTTCAGGTACAATCAGGCTTTTATATCTGTTTGCTGAAGCATTTATTGTCTATTTCTTCTTTATGTTGCCAGCATCTTAACTTTATATCTCTTTTTGACATATTTAACCTTATTAAGAGAAACATGTATGGAGCTTGGGAGCAGTATCTTGGACTGGAACATCCAGACACAGCTCCTAGGAAGGCGCACACAATTAATCAGGTAGAGCTAACACATTGTTTCCATTGCTTTTGCATTTCTACTGATTTCACAAATCCTTTTTTGTGATCTGTAATGTCTACTGTGTGTTCATTGTGCAGAACCGGCATTCATTTGAGAGACCTGTAAAAATTTATAACTAGGCATGTTAGAAATTTGAGCGATGAGCTACCAAGCAAGGGCCGAAATTGCTGTCTTGAAATAAAGTGTGCCGTAATCCGGGCATGTTGCTCAGGTTTTTCGCTGGAGCTGTTGAGCTAGTTCAGGAGACTTTTTAAGTATGATCGGGGTGGCTTCTCATCTTTCCCTGCTTTGCCCCGGATATATAAAGTTGTGCAGAGATGACCCCACCGAACAATGTCTTCAGTAGATAAGCCAGTATTTCCCGTTAGGTGACTTTATACAGTCGAATAGGCGACGTTTTAGTCGATCACTTTGTTCAGTTGGTGCTAGGAAGCCTTGAGCTGTTGAGGGTACTTGTCCTGCTGTATATTATTGACGCGGAGTGTACAAGTCTCTGTTGTTGACAATTATTACACGGTGTTTTGTAATTTCAATGATATATTTCTACATCCTTTCGTGCCTGCTTGTTGTTTCCCAGGTTTTTCCGTACCGGATGATTTCAGTTTGGCATTAAAATTGAGTGATGTTAGTCCCTCTTTCAAATTATAAGACATTTTGGCTTTTTCTAGATACATCGCTCGAAAAAGTATCCAGATGTTGTCTAAGTGCGTAGCAAAATCTATGTATTTAGAAAAACCAAACGTTTTATAATTTGGAGTCTTATAATTTGGAATGAGGGGAGTATTAAATAGCAGGACAATTGGTTTCGAAAACTTTTTTTTGACCTAAGTCATTAGGGGAAACCTCAACTTATTTTGTTTTATTTTTTTTATTCGTTCCCACAGGGAGTCGAACCTAGTGAGAGCGAATTTAAATAGGTCTAGAATAAGCTAGATACTAGTCAGGTGCTCTAACCACTAGACATTTACTTTTTGTGGGTTTGGGTAACTTGTAAAATTAAGCCTGTTACGTTGCAGTTAGTCGTGCCGCAGCACTTTCACGCAATGAACCTGATACCCTTGTTTGCCGTACGTCTTGGTACAAACTTTGTTGCAAAAAAGACGGGCATAAGCACAACGGGTCAAGCTCACTGCCGCACAGCAATGGCATCAGTAGAAACAGACTAACGCCTAAACTAACAGTCATTATTATTATTAATAATAACCATAATATAAACGGGCACTCATCTTACAAAATATATAATCATATCAATAATAAATGTGCATCCATCTTACAAAACTATCTTGAAGGGATCATAATATAATATGTATCCGTACAATTTTGGCAAAAACAATGTGGATAAATATATGCAAGGTGGAGAAAAAAATTCAGAATCAAACATAAAAAAATGTTATAGCCAGGCAAAATTTATCTCAACTATAAGGGCATTCCAAAAAGGCTCTAAAGCCATAAGTCAGAAATATACGCCTTGCCAATGCATGTTGCTGCTGGACACGACAGAACTTCGTTGGCACTATCGCGTCCTTTTTGAGGAAGTCGATCTATGAGATCCTTTTAACCAGAAACTATCAACAATCAGTTTTATCCTACGTTCCATCATCGATCAAAATGGCAACCCGGTAGCATCCCCGTGGATTGCTGTATTTAAGTGGAGATGGTTGATTGCAGAAAAGCAAGACGATTCTTAGTTAGAGAGATCTTCTCGCCTGCCTCGGACGATTTTTCACGAACTCCACGAACAATATCTTCAGGAGCCTTTTCTACAAACTGGACCACAAAAGAAGTATACATCATTAAAAGGGGAAAGATGTACCTTGAACAGTATAAATATCTCAGTGAACCAAGCAGAATTAGGCACATACACTGGGGGAATTGAGGCGGGCTACAAGAGCATCATACTCCGATTGCATCTTAGAGAGGCGCTTGGAGAGCCG
Organism: Miscanthus floridulus; assembly: GCF_019320115.1. Classification (NCBI taxonomy): domain Eukaryota; kingdom Viridiplantae; phylum Streptophyta; class Magnoliopsida; order Poales; family Poaceae; genus Miscanthus; species Miscanthus floridulus. The sequence goes on along the minus strand of NC_089582.1, from coordinate 24,518,036 downwards.
CTTAACCTCTTCAGACACATCAACCATATCAGCCAAAGGTAGATAGGCCTCCAAACCCTCATCAGCAACAGTGTGAACCGACTGGTTTGCATCACCTGCCAATTTAGGATACAGATAGTTGTTGGCAAACTGCAGAAATAAAGGATACGTTTGAACACGCACAAAGGACGCACCTGGTACTGATTCAGTAAAATTTACATTCTGAACGTCAAGCTTTGAAAGTAAAGCTAGGACCTGCTTCTCCTTCTGCATGCATAAAATTCCAAGTTGTTATGAAAAAGAAGGGAACATTAAAAAGAATGATTAAAGGTTTTTTCGTGAGACTAGAGGTATATGACACAAAATAGGTATACTGTGAAAATACATTCTGTGATGAACCTAGTGACACTTATTGGACAAATATTGATATTTTTGTATAAACTTGGTCAAAGTTAAAATAGTTTGACTCGGTACTATGCTATTGCATCCTTTTCTGGACGGAGGGAGTTACATCTTTGAAGGGTTTCCACACTATCGAGATGCAGGGAAGCTGACAAAATTGTGAGCTTGTCCAGACTTAGAACTAAACGGAATTTTTTTTCTCTAGCAACATTGATTTGGGTATTGATGTATATAAAAAAAATATTCATTGTTCCTGCTATCAAAATATACGTCTGCTTCAAACTCCTTGAAAAATCACACCATAAAAAAGATCATGCAATTAACTGTCAAACAAAATGGACATGCAAACTTACCGATACATATTCCAGGACATCTGCAGTAGCAACAACAGAAGCTGATATCCGTTTAGCTGGCTCAACAGAATATTCTGCTCGAACATTTCTGATTCCTCTTATCTGTCATCATATTGGCAGTCAAATAAATTGGCTACCATGAACTGTAGCATCTCTCAAAGTGAGATTGTAAAACTCAAGTGCAAAGTTTTACCAATGATTGCAAATTCTGGAACCTTTTGATGGACCTCAAATCCTTAGGAAGGCCAGTGGTAGGCCAGGGAGTAACCATAAGTGCTTGTTTTCTGTATGGAAATGCCTGAAATAAGAACAATAATAATATTCTACTGATGATGCTGATGAGGGGCATGATAGATTTATTGAAGTAATAATCAACAGTTATGTGCCGATACCTGCCATAATTCTTCAGTGACGAATGGCATATAGCTTCAGTATGTTTTCAAACACATACACCAGAACGCTCTGGGCTGTAGCAGCAGCGAACTTGTCAGCTTCAGTATGTTTTCAAACACATACACCAGAACGCTCTGGGCTGTAGCAGCAGCGAACTTGTCACTTGAGTGGTAAAGCCGTGTTTTACTAGCTTCAATATACCTGAATGGCAAATAATTGAAGAGTTCTTAGTATACAAAAAATGAAGCTTAATTCCCTTGGTTGTAGTTGAAATCCAAGATTTATCAAAGAAAACAACAATTCAAGTACAGTGGCATGGCAGATTTTATGTTATTCTAGTCAAAAGCTAAACCTTCTTTCTGTTCATTCCTAAAGAGCAGCGACATGAGATGCATAAAGCACTGAAAGGATTCTACATGCACAAAAATGACCAAGACTATGAACGATGTTAATAACTAGGAAAAAGGAATCCAGAGACAGGCAGAGGCCCTTGTATCAAACCACATATATGGTTTAGTTCATGGATTACTATCAGCTCCTGGTTTCTACCGCGTAATGCAGACAAAAGTTAGCAAATTTTAGTTCCCTCTATCCTCATCATTGCCAAACAAGATTCATTAGATACACCATGAACATATTTTGATAGTGCATTTATTTGATATTGTATACGTTAATGCATTTTTCTATAAACTTAGGGACAAAACTTGTACGACAGGAGTATATAGTTCTCATCAATAGGCACCGATGGAACCAGAAAACTTGTTGGAGCATGTCCATGTAATAAGAAATGGACACCAATGGAAATAATATGAAGCGCCCTTTTTTTTACAGGAGAAGTGACGTTCTTTTTCCCAGATCCCTCTATCCTCATCATTGTCAATGAGCTAAAAGTACTACACTATTAGATCAAGCCATATATATCGAATGGTTCTAAGAAATCTAGTTCATTCTAGGGTTTTCCATAATCTTACCAATCAGCAAAATCCCCCCAGAAGAAATCATATATTTCTCTAGCAGCATCTCCAAAGAAAAACTTGTCATAGCTTCTGCTGACCTTATCAATGAGTTCATGTAGTCCTGTAACCTGGATTATAGTTTATTCTTGTCATCAACAAACTACACAAGGCCAAATAATATAACATATTAACAACTTACCACCCAGCATTCTGGCAATGGCAGTTTCTGGAGTGATGCTTCTGAGTCGAACTGGACAAAGAGATGCAAATGTATTAGCAACAGTTTAAAACCTAAAACACAAATTTAGTGAATGTATCATGTGCAATTTGAAGTTCAGTGAGCAACCTTATTTGCTAACAAGACATCCCATGCCGAGACATCACTTTTATCAGGCAAATTCTGCAACAAAAATTTGCCTGCGTTCCACAGCTTGTTTGTGAAAGCCTTATTTGATGTCAACCTTTCTGTAGAGAGATTGAGGTCCTGAAATAAAAAAGGTGTATTAACAACAGACAAATTTAATTGTGCAACAAATAACAAAATAAGAAATACTGTATGGAAAAACAAACCTGGCCTGCAGTGCCCAAAGATAGTGTAAATCTCAAAGCATCTGTCCCGTAATCTTTGATGGTATCTAGGGGATCAATGACATTCCCCAATGTCTTCGACATTTTTCGACCCTGGGAAGCACCTTGTAATTTAGCATCTCAGATGAATGTTAAAGCTAGGACCATATCAAACAGATTTCACAAGGGCCTACCCAATTGATCTAACATGTTCATCAGGACAAATTAGATAACGAGCCTTGCTGCCCCAACATGTAAAAGTTTTTTTTGCTTTACGACCTGACATCTGTAGTGATGAAGGTATAACAAGTGGCCAGCTGCTATGGAGCATCTACAGCCTACAAGTAGAAAAAACATGAGGCCCAAACAAAAATGCATCCCTTGTAAAGCTGTACCCTTTCGATAGATCCTAAGAGGTGGGCAGCATGTGGCAAACAGGCAATGGTTGCAGCAAATATTAGATCCTAGTAATAGGGTAATGATATCATTTAGGGAGGTATTTAGTTTGAGGAACCACCCATCCTACATGAGGTGGTGTATCATTAGTTCATCCCATGAAATTTGGTGGAATGACTCCATTCCTTGTGATTATACTAATTATTAGCTTGCGAGAGGTGAGGTGGTGGTGGATCAATCCATTCCGTTCCACAAACCAAACAAAAAAGTGAGTGAGAAAACGATGGACCACTTCATTCCTCAAATCAAACATGTCATTAACATGGTTCCAAAAAATACCTATGCTTTTTTCATAATCTTATTGATTTAGAAGTTTGATCATGTTGCTTTTGCACCACAAGAAAAGGTTAGCCTTGATTATTGGCTGCTGAAAACAACAAAACATACATTGTGCCTCATCTCACCTCAGCATCCCGGATAAGACCATGAAGATAGACATAAGAAAATGGTACTGATCCTGTGAACTCAATTCCCATCATGACCATTCGTGCAACCCAGAAGAACAAAATGTCATGGCTGTGAAGGAAAGAGTCAGGCATCAATGTAAAGAACAGAAACTTGGCACAAGTATTAATCCACTGAAAGAAGAAAAGGTAAATCAAACTGTTGCCAAAACTAACATACCCTGTCTCCAGAACAGTTGAAGGGTAAAAATGCTTATAATCCTCCTTGGAAAGATCAGGCCAACCAAGCGTGCTGAAAGGCCACAGAGCACTGCAGGGTAATAGCAACAACTGAAATAACAGAAACTATAGTAGTTTTTATTTTGACAGGTAAAAGAATCAGCATGAAGGGCAGGCCTGGTGCAAGCGGTAGAGTCTTACCACCTGTGACCGGAAGGTCCCGGGTTTGAGTCGCGGTCTCCTCGCATTGCACAGGCGAGGGTAAGGCTTGCCACTGACAGCCTTCCCCAGACCCCGCACAGAGCGGGAGCTCTCTACACTGGGTACGCCCTTTTTTTTTAAAAGAATCAGCATGGAGCCAACTATGGTATTTATACTATATATTTCAACAGAAAAGAAGGGGCAGGCAAACCACCAAAATACAAGCAAAAAGCAAAAAATCAGAGAAAAGGGGGCAAAACACAGTGTTCAAGTGGCCAGCAAAAAGAGCAAGCCACAGAGGCACAGAGGATCTAAGATCATTGAACTTTAGTACTTCATGTAAGAAGTATTTCTAAAAAGGGATAGGTGCAAGGCTGGTCAAGACCTAGAGCCCAACCTACAAGGTAGGGCTGTCAAAGAAGCTCGAGGCTCACAAGCTACTTGAACTCGACTCGTCAAATGCACATTTCGAGCTCAGGTCAACTCAGAAATGAGCTAACCTTGATCTTCTCCCAAGCTGACAAGCTTTTAATGAGTAGCTCGATTAGGCTTGTCCCTGTCCATTGGAGCAGATCTTGAATTTTGATTGTTGTCTTTTCAAACTCTAATGATTCCTTTGAGAACTCCTCACTCCTCTTCCTCGCAGCTTCAGTGAACCGAGCTTGAGCTTTGTTCAAGCCGAGTTCAAGCTGGACTATAAGCTCAGCCACTATGGGCTTGCTCAAGCTTGACTACATAGTGTGATGAGCTCGACCCTGCGACCCTGGGATCACTCGAGCTTGGTTTGTTGACAGCCCTGATACAAGGCAGGGCTAAACGAACCCAGCATCTAGCAGGTGAGGCTCCCGCCTTTTAGATCAGTAATCATACAGATAAGCTCCATGTCGATCAGTTACATACTGCAGAGAAAGGAGAAAAGGCGTGCTCCACAGTGCAAGTAGTTCAACATAAGCGGGTCATAAAACATTTACTGTCATTCAAGGAAAACCCAAAACAAATCTTTAAAAATTTACAAGAAATGTGTTTATAAAGTTGATGCTTAATCCCAAAAATAGAACTTCTAGTTTTATTTAGTGAATCCAAACACCTTTTCCAATCAAAGTAAAAATTCTTGCACCCCCAACCCCCATTTACAAATAAAAAATATATCAGGCAATAAACTAATACATAACACAGAAAAATAATTGGGACCACAAATTTCGCAGAGGAAGACAGACCTTGAGAACCAAGTATCAAGAACATCAGGGTCTTGATATATTTCAACTGATTTTCCATATTTTTCCTGAGCTTTTGCAAGTGCCTCCTCTTCGGTTCTAGCAACAATATAGTCTTCTTCACATTTCTTTCCAACAATATACCAAACTGGTATACGATGACCCCACCACAATTGTCTACTTATACACCAATCCTTTATGTTTGTTAGCCAATGATTATAGATCTGCAGAAGAAGCACACCAAAAAAACAAAGGGCAATAGTTTCTGTAAAAATACATTCAGCAGCCCTGATTTTGCCAGTTCATAATCATACAAGCAGATAACTCTCTCTCTCTCTCTCTCTCAAGAGTAAAGTGCGTTCATGCAGTACCTTCTCAAATCTCTCCGGAAGAATGGTTAATTGCCCATTTTCAACAGCATGGAGAGCCTTTTCAGCCAATGGCTCCATCGTAACAAACCATTGCTTACTAATCAAAGGCTCAATCACCTAGGATCAAACAGAAGTAGGTCCATCAAACCCTATGGAAAATATCAACAACAAAAAATATCACTAAGAACAGGAAAGGGATCACACTTCACCACCCCGTTGAGACCTAGGGACTCGAAGTGTATAAGGTTCTTTCTTTACTGCCAAGTTAGTCTCAACAAGGTCCGACCACAACTTTTCTCGGGCCTCAAATCGATCCATACCACTGAAAAAGGAGAAGAAAGAAAGTTAGTACCAAAAACATGTGGCACGCAAAGCCATAGAAAGGATTTCTGCAAAAATATAGCACTTCCTTTTCCACATGCATCAGAATCAACTAATAACAGCTTTTGTACAAAAGGTCAAAGCCACAAATAGAGTGCCTCACTCTCTCTCAAACTTTCTAGAATACAAAGTCCTGTAGGTTAATTTAAACAGGTCCTTATTTAGTTGTTTCAGTGCCATTAAATAGAAGGCATATTAAAACTATATGACAGAGAAGCATATATGGTCTTAAAAAAAAGCATATATGGTCTATATAAGTAGCCAAAATTCAGTGTCTTTGTAAATGAGACAGCATGAATGAATATAAAGAGAAAATTGCACAGAAAAATTGCGAACTAACAAAAAAATCACAGATAAAAAAACTATAGTTCTGTTCACCTGAGTTTGGAGAGAGAAAAATACATACCTGTATATTCCAGCAACATCATTTAGCGTACCATCTTTGTTCATAGCATTTAGAATTGGCAGCCCAAGCTTTCGAGCAATATGATAATCATTATGATCATGTCCAGGGCTAATCTTCAGCACCCCAGTCCCAAATTCTGGATCAACATACTGTAAATCATAGAATCAGTAGTTACATTTAACAGAAATCATGCAACTCATAGAAGACACGAAAGGGCACTTCTAAAGAAATTATTTATCTCTTTAAAGCCCGAGGAAGGCCACAGTACCTCCCTTAAGCACTCTTTTCTATCTCTAGATCTATTTGACTGAATTTCCCAACATAACATTGGAATTGGGCATTCAGAACTCCAACACAGATGAGAGTATATAAGCATGAAGCCATGAACTATACAAAGCATGCAGATTACTAAACAAGAACATATAAAGATGAAGCATTTATATGAAGATGCAAACGAGCAGACCAAGCAAAGAATATAGACTTAATGCAGAGTTACAGACTTCATCCAAACTAGGAAAAGAATGATCGGCAATTCGGCATAAGTCAAAACTTAGCTACAGAATCAGTGAAGTAGAAAGCATCAGTAGCACTTTCTTGACTTCAAATAATAGCAATCGCATAAAATAAGAGAACAATGGAACCATGTTAATGAGTTATTTTTGGCATCTTGTCTTACTATATTTGATTCATGTCGCGATGCCCTTTGTTGCTTCAAACATAAAGGACATTCATCTTGTTTTACTATATTTGATTCATGTCACGATGCCCTTTGTGAAATTGCTTCAAACATAAAGGACATTCAGTTTCGTGCTTACCCGGTCAGCAATAATAGGGACATGTCTCCCACAAGTCAACGGTACAATAGCCAATTTGCCAACATATTGGGCATAACGCTTATCCTGTATTGCCAATTGACATACTAGAGATAAGATTTCTACTAAACTAGCTGTTTGAGAAATAAAAAACTTGACATAGTTATAACAGAATGGAAGAAAACGTGACTGCACAACACTGGAGAACTCGTACCTCTGGGTTAACAGCAATTGCAACATCACCAAATAGAGTTTCAGGTCTTGTGGTCGCAATAGTCATAAAATCATCCCTGCGCCAAGTATAAACGAGATATTTGTAAACAATTTTCATCAATATACAGTGTCAATAATGTTGCTTGATTTCTCATATTACAAGATAATAAAAGGTTAATTGTACATCACGCAAAGTCATTCTCCAGAAAATGAAAATTTGAATATAACATGATGAAAACAAGAATCTGGTGGCAAACAAACTCAATAATGAAATGTCCATTGACAATCAAATAATGAAATGTCTCAATGCAATATAGACGGTATAGTGAAAAGTACCTGGTTCCACCAGCAACACGGTACTTGATGAAGTACAAATTTCCAGGTTCTTCAGAGTATTCTACTTCCTGATTAGAAAAAACCATGTCAGAATCAAATCTTGAGTTTCCACATGCAGAACCGTGATGATGTGCTGAGGCTTTGCAGCATTCTGTGTACTGTTATCGAATTTCCTTTTGTTTGAGTTTGCGCTAAATATCACAGATATGTTTAACTAATTGAAAAGAAGGCAAACATTTTCACATACTAAATCAGATACTGCAGTTTGCAGGTTAGGAGACCAGTTGACCAAATAAGAGCCTGTGAATGAAAAAATATATATATATTAACCAATATTTATATAAGTGATTTAAGGTAAGACTAGTGCACCGCTCAAGATAAAATCATAGGATTCAAATCAAAAGAATAAGCATTCCCAAATTTCTATCCAACAAGAGCCCTGCTTGCCAAAAGAAGAATAGGAATAATAAGCATGACCATCCTCAACATGACACCCAAGCATAAAATAAGGGACCATAGGTGACACTTAAGATAACGCAGGTACAGTACAAACTGTCAATAGCATGTCTTTTATCAGATTAATGCATGTTTATTACGTTGCAAGGAACAAATGGTTCCTTCTTTCCATTGAGTTTCCATTTGGTGGAGATAGTTGCTCTGAACTTTCAGTCAACAAATATGACCATCATGTGACAATGTTTAGACTGGATATGGATGCTGTAAAGTGCAAAATAGCTGTAAGACCTCACACATGACACATAAGCCACTTTCTGTAAAAAGCACCAATGCTAGTGATATGCAGTAACAAATCGTTTTAGGATGCAAGTTTCAGGGAATCTGGATGTAGCTCCGACTTCTTCTGAATACGAGAAATAGAAGAATATTTATGCTCTGTAGTACAGAGCATGTTAATATAGACAAGAAGAAATAATGACCGAGGAAATTATGTAGTTATAGTGGAGGCTGGGATTAACAGACTCAACCCTACCTCTAACTGACCTTATCCCTAACTTAATCTAATCTCTTAGCAAGCCTAATCCAAATAATCAAACTAATCTCCTTGCTGTGCTACACACCCTCAAACACCCCGATAGTTGTACAACAGAAGAACATAAGAAAAAAAACAGTAACGGCTTGTTTGGCTGCACTCCAATCCATTCCAACCCATGTGGATTGGGGTGGATTGAAGTGCAGTCAAACAAGCACTAAGTGGAAACTTGTGCCTCGTCTATTATGTAATTAAATCCTTAACTTTTCAAAAAAAACGGAAAAATAGTAGTTGAAAAATGAAAAAAAAAATCTACAAGATATGATCTTCAGAATGCTCCTTTACAGGTACATCATTGGCCAACAATGTTTTGTGATGCTTCTGTAGCTGTACAGCAGATTCCTCATCAACTCAAACTAGAATTGGCATATTCATTCTCAATTCACTGTGCATAGCCTATTTAGTGCATCCTTTTTTCAGGTTGCAATCCCACATGCCTTGTGTCCATTGGAAGCAGAAGCCCAGACACTGTTATTGGGAGCCACGTTGGCTGCTGCACTGAGCCTACCAGATGATCAAATTCCTCGCTGACAATGAGATGGTGGCTGTAGTTGCTCAACAAAAGTCTTTGCGCCACAACCAGGGACATTGGTCTTCATGACAATCCTTGCTGAAATTTGCAGGAATCACTCTAGAGATGCAACACTCAGTCATCAATATTAGGAGCGAAACAAACAAAGTCACTGATAAACTCGCTAAGCAGGCAAGACAAGCAAACCATTCCAAGTCCTTGTCTGTAATCCTGTGATACGCTAGTGCACTATCCTCAATGTAAGGTGCAAAGGGCACAGGAAGATGTTCAATGGAGAATGTGTTGCCCCAAGCACTTGTAATGTGCTTTATTAAAGTATTATAAGTAATGATGACAATACTTAGGTTTTCAAAAAAGAGGAAAATATAGTAATTGAAAAAAAAAGTATACTACACCCAACACAAATATCTGCTCAAGATCATGCACACACACACTCTTTTGTAGTAGGACAGCTATAATAAATTATTCTACCTTGATATATAAGACCTTTATCATGGAGTCTAACGAATGCTTCAACAACTGCACCTGCAAAATAGAACCACCAATGCATTAATTGCACAGAACTACAGATAACCATCTCCCCAACACTCAGCTTTTTTGTCAAATATGTATAAGAGCTGTGTATCATTGTACTAATAGATAGGACAGTCCTGTGCAATGTCCCTAAGGGCGAAAAAAAGAGAGGAAAGGAAACAGACCACTAACAGCACCCCACAGAAAGGAGCAAACACAACAAATCCAGGAAAACCTAAGTATGCCAAAGGATCCCTAACTCTTTTGGTCCAACACTCAACCTACCAACACTGTAGTTTTTAAATCATACAATGACAATAAAGCCTATCAATGCTTCTTCTGCAAAATCTAGGTCAAAGCAAGGTCCTACAAATCGATGATCAGCGTTCATTTGGTCATCCACCTGGTAATGATTAACTGATTATACAGCCTAACCAGCCCCACTATGCAGCCCGAATAGCAATCAAACAGTTACATGCGGAAGTACTTGTTCCTTGTGTATAACATAGTAAAGCTTCTTTTAGAACACTGCAAAAAGTCTACCAGTTCCCAATGTCCATAATCACACAAGGAAACTTCAGATCTAGCCGATAGAATAGAAGGTCAGAGTACTTTGTTCCCATTCATGAAAGAAAGAAGAAAAGGCATGGTAGGGAGTAAAGGAATACCCCACGCCATCATGGTCCTGACTATATGCAAGTAACACAACAACACAATGGATGCATCATGCAACCAGTTGCCTCATCACTATGATAATTTGAGTAGAAGATAGGCAACAAAACTATAGATATGCAATCCTTTAAATCATGAAACAAGCTAGTAGCTTTCAGCTAACTTAATAACACATTAATATGGAGAAGTACTAAATACAAACAGCATCACCAGCAACACTTACGGCTCAATTGCTCATCAAGAGTGAAACGTTCACGACTCCAATCACAAGATGCACCCAGTCGCCTAATCTGATTAGTGATAGTGCCCCCATATCTGAAAGGGAAACAGTTTTTAGAATGAGAACACATTGGTTTTGTAGACAATCCATCTTTAAAAATAGTCAAAGCCCTTATCCATGAAAGTTCTCATGAAACTAATGAAACAATCATAATAATTGGTCTAAAAATAATTAAAAAATAGTTGTTAACTGATCTAAAACAGAACAACTGGAAATCCTGATGATATGTATTATTTTAAGAAACGCAACATAATTTGAGACTTGAGAGGTATAGGGAGAGAGAGAGAGAGAGACGAGTAAACAACCAGAAGTAATTGAAGGTAAGGGTTGCTCCAGATCAGCAGCGCCAGTAGTTTTATGTTGCATAATAAAGAAGTCACAAATTGGTCTAGATTAAAAGAAAAAAGACTTACTTCTCTTTCCACTCCCAAACTTTTTTGGTGAACTCCTCTCGTGTCATATCTGTCCTCTTGACACCTTCAGCGGCCAGCATCTTTTCCACAACCAACTGAAACATAAATGCAAAAGGTTAAAAGGGAAAATACACAAATATTCATTGAATGCAAATTGAGTTTCTATCAAACATGCGACAAGATCTACAGACCTGAGTCGCAATCCCAGCATGGTCAGTGCCAGGTATCCAGAGTGCAGGTCTCCCTTTCATTCGGAAATATCTAACCATTATATCCTGAGTCACTTAAAGAAATGCACATTCTTTTAGTAAGAAAAATAGCATAGAGCCAAACAAAAACGGAAGGAAGCAAAATTGAGGTTTATCAGTTTGCATAGTACATGATGCTACAAGGATGTTTTTATACACAGATTATATAGGATTCTAATAAATCAATGAACTTAAACAGGTTGACTATTATATGACAGTTCACAGCACTTGTAGAGATTAGCATTAGACTGACTTCATAAATCGCTAACGCTTAATAAAGCTAATATTGACTAGTGTTCACTTTATTATTATCTAGTACCTGTCACTCATTTCATGGTCCATTGAAAGAAATCAGTTTGCAGAGCAGTTGAACATAGCAACAGATTCACCCAAATGATCATACATATATGCTCATCTTTGTAGAATCCCCCCATTTGAAATTACAAGAATAGTAAGGTGTGGCACAAGAATTAAGGAGGGGTATGAAATAAAGAGTACAAAAGAAGAAAACGACCAAGCTAACCCTATTTAATACCTTGGAAAGCATGAGGGTGAATATCAGAATAGTTAGCGAGTACACACAGGTGAGAGGAGGTAATCAAGGGAACAAAGATAAAAACATCAGTAGGTTCATATGTTAGCCTTATAGCTTATACCCTAAAGGAAAGTGGAGAAACAGCGAAAGCTATATGGCTTATAATTTGAAATGGGGGGAGTATATCAAAGGTGTAACAAATGAGTGATCTGCTGATAAGGTGATATGTCGCTAGTCTTAAGATGAATTGTTAAGCCAAATCAGATTATATTTAGTCAACAGAATAAGTACAATAGCATTAGAATGTAATCATCCAACCTCAAGGGTGACAAACATAGCATGGCCCATATGTAGTGATCCGGTAACATTTGGTGGTGGCATCGGGATGACAAATGGATCTCCTCCACGGTCGAAGTTAGGCTTAAAGAATCCCTGAGATTCCCACCTAATAGAGCATCATGTATAAGGAAACTTTGTTGAAGCACAGAAACAACTATAGTGTATTACAACATGAATTCATACTTGACTGAAACAGAAAGTATAGGCAACTGGCAAGCATCAAACTCATAAATGTTTGTGGAGCAATGTTCAAGTACTATTTCCTTTTCCTTAACTCCTAATAAAAAAATAGGTTATACTGCCATCCAAAGTATATTGATTTACTTCTTGCTATCCTACTAGCGACATGTTTCCAAAGTACCAATTAACACTTGACATACACATACTGCTAATAGCAGTGCAGCAGAAATAAGATTCAAGCATATAATGCTCCCAGCAAGCTATTAGCTATCAATGTACCAATACTGGTTACCTAACAAGATGCCATTGCCAATTCACAAATATGAAAAAAAAAATCGAAAGCCACTATGCTGAAAGCTGGGAAAAACTGACAATGCACTGCCACATCAGGACTTCAATTAAATTCATATTCCTACTAACTTGCCCTTTCTACCGCAGCTCATGAGCCCACAATAAGAAATGGACAGGCGTGCACCAAGTCTTCTGCAAGGTACTCAAACGAATCCAAAAACGAAAGAGTGAGCAAAAATTGCTCAGAGGCACGCGGACTTACCACTTGTAAATCCGCTCCTCGTTGGTGAAGTCGAACGACTTCGCGACCTCCGGGGAGGTGAACACATCCGTCTCGGAGGCAATCGCTGCAACGGAGCAGACCCCAAGCAATCCAGTCAGCTGACGAGCCATTCTCGGCGCAGAATTAATTAACAAGCTAGACGAGCCAGCAGCCGCTACCTGCGCAGAACCTGCGGGCGGCGCAGCGCGGGGCCCACGCCGGCCGGCGGCAGGCGGCGGCGGCGAGGAGGAGCGGGTTGAGGTGGCGGAGGCAGGTGGAGGAGGAGCAGGAGAGGAGCGCGGAGGACGGGCGCGCGAGCGCCATTGGCGCGGCCTCGCTGGAGATAAACCCTAGTGGGCGCGCAGGAGGGGATCGGATGCCGAGAGAGGAAGCCAGGGAGGGAGGGGTTTGGATTCGGGATAACGCGGGACGGCGGGAGGTGCTGGGGCAGAGCTGGGCTGCCGGCAGAATGGGTGTGTTTGGTTCGATATCGGGATATGGATCTCCGTGTGTTTGGTTGGTGGATCGAATTTTTTACTATTTGGTTTTTTTTTTTTTTAAGTTTCTCTCAAATAGACCTCTGGCGGAAACAATTTTAGAAATGGACCCTTGGCTCGGCGCCAGAGTGACTGGCGCCGAGCTCGGCGCCACAGTCACTGGCGCCGAGGTCCTGGGCACGGGAAATTGGCCTGCCCCCTAAATATCTACCGGCCGACCCTTCTTCTTCCCCATCTCGGCCTAGCCGTCCCTGCCCGCGCCGTCGCCGCTCCACCGCCGCGCCCGCACCCGCCCGTGCCCGCGCCCGCCTGCGCCCGCGCGCGCCACGCCGCGCCGCGCGCGCCCGCGCGCGCCCGCGCCGCGCCGCTGCTGCTCCGGCGGCCGAGCCCGCGCCGCGCCGCTGCCTCCGCTCCCTCGCCCGAGCCCACACCGCGCCGCCGTGCCCTCGCGTTGTTGCCCGTTGGTTGGCTGCAGCGTCGAGCCGCCACTCCCTCCACCGCCGTCCTCGCCTTTGTCTCCACCGGCGGCCTCGGCCTCGCCCCGCCTTGCCCCCTCCACCGCCGGCCTCGCCCCGCCTTGCCGACGTCCACCGCCGCCCTCGCCTCGCCCCGCCTCCCGCGCCCGTCGAGCCGGTCTCGCCGCGCGGAGCGCCGGGCACCCCGCGACCGCCGCGCGCCACCGTAGGCCCGGATCCTCGCCTTGACCTACGTCCATCGTCCGTCGACCCGGAAAGGTAAAAAATATGAATATGCAATGTATCTATTTAGTTGGTGTTTGTTATTTACTAGTTATACTGTGATGACTTAGTTAGTTGATTTAGTAAGATATATACGTAGATAGATAGAAACATAGATACATTAGTAAATAGATATAGTTAGATAGCTACTTAGATATGTAGTTATATTTGTAGTTAACTACATATGATCTTGCTATTTAGTGAGTACACTATAAATATATACATAGTTATTATCATGATTACTTAGTTTGTAGTTAGACAAGGTGCAGGCTCAGGCTACAGTGGACCGAAACTGACTACGCCGACATCGAGTCCTCCGACGATGAGGACACGACGTACGACCGGTCCACTCGTGCAGGAAGGCATGTGGAGGCAGGACCGATCTTGGACAGAGTGGTAAACCAATCGACTTATTATGTTACGTTTAGTTACATAAGAAAACAAAACTAAATGATATCTGTTCAGAAGTCTTATTATTGAAAACTTTATTGCAGGGCAATACACTGAGAAGCTCAGTTGAAGAGATCGAGCGCGTTCGGCCTAGAGTCAATGATGACTACATACTTGGCTTCCTAGATGTAAGATTAAAAATATTCTTTTAAACAAATCATTAATACGTTATATTCTTTCAGTTAACATAGTTTTATACAACAGAGGCTGTCACGTCATCTACGCCGTGCGGCTGGTCGTTGTGGTTGCAGGACAAACACGACACATGACGTGTACGATCCTTCCACAGGAAGAGGAGCCTTGGGTTCCTCTAGTCAAGCAGCTACAGGGGACGAGGAGGAGGACGAGGAGGCCGACGACGACGATGACATTGACAAGAGGCACGATGAGCTTGGGCCCTCTCAGCTCCATGACGCTCCATCGACTCATCCTACACCGCCTCTAGGCACTAGGCGACGCCGTCCGCGTGACCCTTACACTCCAGGCACCAGCGCTCTGGGTCACAAGGGTAGGGGCAAGAGTAGGAGACAGTGAGGGACGTGGTAGGTGTTACTATGAACTATTGTGAATTTTGTATTTACTTTTCTTTAACTATTCGGAACTGTATGGACATTGTGGACTATTTGGACTTTGCATGACATATTATGTTGGTTGTATTATGCTATCGTTGTGGTTGCATTATGCTTGTTGGATAATTAAATGTTTAGAATATATATTGATGTCTCTGTTTGTAACTGTGGATGCTTCTAATACAAGACCGTATCTTGCGAACTTTTTGCGTGAACCTTTAATCATACTATACTTGTACAAAGGCATAAATATAGTACACAGATTAACTATAAATTTATTATGTTTATAATCCAGGAATATTTGTACATACGCTGTGTACAAGAATCTAGGATTACCAAGCAACAGTGAACGAATCTATGCTTTTTCAAACAATAAACATAGACTTTTCAGATACACGGACAACATCGAATTATCACATCACTGATATAGACCTTTCAGATGCAAGGACAACATGCAAGAAAGCACAACTAAACTCTATCTCCACCATTCATCTTATGATTGTTTGATCCAAGGGCTGAGGTGAAGAAGCACACGGATCGCTAACATGGCACATTGACAGGCCTCCATTCCTCCTCTCAACCTATAAATAACCACTCACTCCCTCTCATTCACACAAACAATAAGGAAGAAGAACACTCCTCAGCATTTGCTTTTGTTTTAGTACCAATGTCTGGAGGGTCGTCCAGAGGGAGAGGAAAGGGGAAGAAAACTACCTGGGGTGGGAGGGTCCTCTTGGTCTCGATTTCTTAGAGGAAGCTCTTTATGAGAGGTTCCTAGTTAAGAGCAAAAGTGATTTCACCAAAGAGGCATCACTGACAGGATACGATGAAAGGAAAGAAGAGTGGCCAAAATGCATGCATGGTGAGGACTGCCTAGTGCAGATGTTCACCGAGGAAATAGATGGAGGTCGTCGTTTTTTCAAATGCCCGCGAGTATGGGTAATTGCTATTACTATTTGTTTCTTTAATATGTTTGTCTTGTATATCACTTACACGACATACTTTTTGTAGTCTTCCTTAGCCGAAGAAAACTGTGGGTTCAGTAGGTGAGTCGATCCTCGACCTATTTATCCGCATGCGGAGTACATCTACTACCTACAAGACCGTATCTTCGATCTAGAAAGGGAAGTTAGCAGCGGTTACAAGGATGACGAACAGGACGACAACAACAATGGTGCTGATTCACAGGAGGCACTCTGTAATGATCCATATTGCATCTGCCCTAACCATAAGAAAAAGGGGTCTCCCCCATCACCCCTGCCACCACCACCACCAACAACGGGAGGCTACTATAGAGAAGGTGCAACACAATTTGCTATGTGGCCACACTACTAGGATGACTTTATCTTTTTCTTGTGGAGAACCTCAGGTTGAATTACCTAAGGCATGTTAGGTTTAATTACCGAAGGTATGGTTTAATTACCTAAGGCATGTTAGGTTTAGTCAAAGAAAACTATGTACCCAGGTTCGGTACATGTAGTCACATGCCATTTAATGTGTTTCGTGTGTTGATTTCTATAATATCGTATGTCGTTAACTGTTTTTTGCAGCACGTGTTCAAATGGAAATAAGTCCATATCATTAAGCGGAATATTAAGACCATTGATAATGAAAACAACCACATAATAAAAAGTTCGATACTATGTCACATTACAAAACATATTAATAGTACAACTAAGTGCCGACAGTAGACAAAGGGGCAAATGCACTTCCAAATCCTCAATCTGAAACGTACTGAGTAAGCAACTCATCATCCGAGTACCAGTCCTCTACTACAACCCTGTTGCTGTGGCTATGCTCAACTGCGTTGCTTTGACCTGCCTGTCGCTTGTAGTAAGCGGCCTCCGCTTCATCTGCGGGCGCTGCGGCCTGAGTGAAGAACGTGTCGTCATCCTCCTCTGCCTGTAAGCCCGCCTCTGCTAGAGCGATGAGCTCGCTCAGTATGCCAGTATCGTCGTCAGCCTCCTATGCCTGAATGCCCGCCTCTGCTAGAGAGATGAGCTCGCTCAGTCTGCCAGTGTCGTCCTCAGCCTCCTACGCCTGTATGCCCGCCTCTGCTAGAGCAATGAGCTCACTCAGTCTGCCAGTGTCGTCCTCATCCTCGTCTCCATCATCACACAGCACAATCGGTGATTGAACGGTGCGACCAGCTCGTGATCTATGGCCATCTAACTTCTTCTCCTCATACCTTACACGAGCCACCTCTGCAGCATGTTCCCCGCTGCAACCAATCCCTTGATGTATAAAATGCAATCAGTTAGCAACTCGATAATATTACATTTAAAACTAGGCAACGAAAAAAGGTTTTCAAGCACTCACTGGCACATAATGTAGCAACATGCTTGTTCAAGACCTACATCTATACTCTTGTCTCCTCCCTTGCCTCATTCCTTGCCCTCTCCTCCTCTAACGTCGTCCGCCTCTCCAATCCCCCATTTGTTAAGCTCAACATCGATCGGGTTACAAATACCGCGCTGTCTAGCAAACTCACGCATCTTTTCTTTGTGATGTTTAACGAATAGGTTGACGTAGTCAGGTCCATATCCCCTCTTCCGTGCAATTACTTGCCTCTTCTTCAGTTCATCCAAGAACTTAGCTTGACCATCATAACATTCCCAACTGCATTTCCTAGTGCTCTGTTCAAAACAAATATTATATCATATATGTATTAGGAAAACAAACAAAATACGATTTCATGTTTACCAGAAAAATAAAGAACCTCATCATACTCAATCATATGGCCGCAATAATGACCTATTCCAAGCTCCGAAGAGACTAGGCCATAGTTGGATTTTACACCACATTCGCACATGACAGGAGGTGCTTTGTAGATTACCCGTTCTTTCTTCTTTTCCTTAACCCTCCGCGGTTCTTTCGGCCATTGGTTCTTAGAACCATACAACCACTCCTTGAAACGACACTTCACCATTAAATACACCTAAATAATGAGACATTAGTACATAAACACATATAGCTCAAGATTTTAACACATACACTTTGCACTTACCTCATACTTGTTTGGACACATAAACTCCAACGTATTCTCAGGGTTTATCACAGCTCGATCTCCGCAAATGCACAGAGGAGGTTCCTCGAGTCGTCTAACTGCGGCTAGGTGCTTCTCCTTAGCCGTCATTGCCGGATGGTTAGGGGGGGTGGAACCCACCGCTTGAAGTGCTCACGTGGATGTCTCCCTCTAAACCAATCGTCGAAAAAGAGGTACCTAGGATCAAACTTGTCTGCACCATCGATCCACTGAAAGAAAAAGCACCTCTCATGGTCCTACACAACGAGATTCCAATAAAATATTAGTACCATACTTAAACAAATAAAGAAAAAGGATAGCACAAACAATTTCTTACATTAAACCGACTACATGTGTAGAAGCAACGCGCGGCTGTGTCCGGATGTTTCGATTGAAAAACATGGGCCGGGAAACCACAGTCACAGTTAGGGACAGGAAGGTCAGGAGGAACGGAGGCATCTTTGCTAGACGCGTCGGGGTATAATTCTCGAGGACGACCCCGTTTTCACCAAAACTCCTCCCAAAACATTTCTTGCATCTAACAAATAGGATGTAATTTAACAAACATAAATAAAAACAGCACAACAAAATATCAATGAGAACCATAACTACAATACAATCAATTTCGTTCTAAGAACCAAAAGCTTTTAAAATTATACCCTAAACCTAGGGTTTCTCATTTCATCCACAACAATAAACCCATAACATAACTACATGCGGCTTGGTTTGCTACCTTTTTCCATGCCTTGAAATAAACCTACGGTTGTATAATACATATATTGAGGGATACAATGAAACCCTAAGTGATGACGATTCTTAGGTTCAAAAATCCAACTAATATGTACCGAATCGATGCGAGAAAAACAAGGAGGTGAGCGAGTATACCTTGCTCTTGAAGATCTATGGATCAAATCAAGGTTTTTAAGGTCCAATATGTCGATTCGTGAGGTAGGGTGAAGTGGCGAGAAAAAACCCGAGGAGAAATAAGAGGAAGAATGCTCGGGGAAGAAGTGCAGGATGGGTTAAATGCAGGTGGCTCGGCGCCAGTCACTCTGGCGCCGAGCCCCTAGCAGGCCAATTTCTCGTGCCCAGGACCTCGGCGCTAGTCACTCTGGCGCCGAGCCAAGGGTCCATTTCTAGAATTGTTTCCACCAGGGGTCTATTTGAGAGAAACTTTCGAAAAAAGGGCCAAATAGTAAAAAATTCGGGGTTGGTGGACGACAAAGTTATTTTTGTTTGATTTGATGGATATGTGTTGAACAAAATGAGCTATTTTTTTATTTATTAGATGAACAAGGGAGTTGCAATCATTATCTATCCAAACTAGTGATTACCCTTTCAAACATGCACAACAGCTGCAAGACATGTACAAAACACATGACATCTTGATAAGCACATGCATTGTCCGAACAGAAATTACACATGTAGATAATTAGTAGGTTTTAGAACTTCCTCACATTACATATAAAATATATAATAACCCAAGAGTGCAATGTTTGATAGGTTACAAGCACGTTTGCTACAAATATATAGATTAACCCGCAGTGCATTGTCTATAGGGTACTAACAAAAGAGCTCATGTGCAACAAGACATAATAGCCATATCTTCAGTTTCTAGGGAAGTGCTCGGTAATAACTTTGCAGCCCAGTTCAGCTTATGAGATAACCATAAAGAACAAAAGGCTCTAGCTTTGGTCAATAAGATGCTCATGGTAAAATGACAAATGGGTGTCATCCAAGCCTGAAAGACTACAAATAGCATAATACAGACCTTCAGGAAGTTCTTCGGGCATTCCACCCTTCTCTATACACAAGCAATTCTTTCCTCAACTTCTTTCATTGCCTGTATTATTCTATCAACTTCCCTCTCCATTTCAACTGTCTTTGCTCTTTTGTTAGGCCTGGTAACTGAAGACATCGCTCCATCAGCAGCAGCAGCAGCAACGGTTTCACCATCCCCACCATCTTCACCTTGTTCATTTTCACCAATTCCAGTAGCTAGAGGCTCATTTGATCCCTTTGCATGCTTCCCTGCGGCAACAGTAGCACCAAAGATAGTGGCCATCTCACCATAGCGCTCAACAGGCTTGTTGAAGAATTCCACATCAGATTTATGATCCTTGCAATACATGAACAAACTATTAGACCAACTAGAATGAAAATTGAAAGACAATATTGAAATAAAAATTATGACAGCAAAGGTACTGAAATATAGCTTGTATAATGCTCATGATCAAGAGAAATGATATAGTTGACATCATCCCAAAGAGCACCACTTAAACTCTTGAGTTTGTTGATCCTCACATACTTCATCTTCTTTGTTCTAAGATTGTTACTAATCTGCTCCTCAGTCCTCTTGCACTTAAAATGGTCATTCAAAGCTTTGGCATAAGAGTTCAAATGGGTCTTTTTGAAACCTGATGATGTTTTGCCATTAGTCACAACATTGGCAAGGTAAGTAAGCACGAAAGAAGACATTGCAGAAGGCCAAGTGACATGACCACCACCCTCAGCCTGCTCCTAGTAGCCTCAAATTCCATTTCCCTAGCACAATGTCATTCAAATTTAAACATCAGTTTGCAAAAAAAAATAGCAAGCCATACATATGTCCAGCATGAAAAAAATAGCAAGCCATATGCATATGTCTAGCACGAAAAAAATAGCAATCCGTACACATGTCTTCGTTATAGTAAAGGAAAATTTAGCAAGCCATACATATGTCCTTATTACAATAAAGTGAAAATTCAACAAGCCACACATGTCTTTATTACAATATAATGAAAATTCAGCAAAACATAAATAATACAAATTATTCTTATCAATAATTTTGGTGGTCTTGCCACATAGCATTGGCAATTCCTTACCTAAAATTAATCATATATTGATGCTCACTAGCGTGCCCACTTGATGAATCAACATAGTTATGGTTTGGTATGTAATTTGTCTCTTGTATGATAAAATCATCAAGCCCATCTTGTAGAACCCAGTTGTGCATAATGCAGCAAGCCACCACAATATCTACTTGTGTTCAAAATGGAAAGAATGGGGTGACATCATCAAGTATTTTGAATCTCCTCTTGAGGAACCCAAATGCTCGTTCTATCGTCACACGAAGAGCCGAGTGTCTAAGGTTAAATAATTCCTTCTCATTTTACACAGGATTGTTCCCCCACTGATTCAAGTGATACCTCACAGCCCGAAAAGTTGGTAAAAAAACCAGATTTGGCTCCATATCCCGCATCAACAAGATAGAATTTACCTAACATAAGAGGAAAATGTGGGTGATAGTGCTACTAACAAAATATGGCATGTCAAATTGAGGGTCAAAAATTATGGGTTGAATACCTTCAGGTACGCGAAGGTCATTTTCTCGTTCTAAAGCATCTCTCAACACAAGAGCATCATGTGCAGTCCCCTCCCAACCCGCCAAAACATATGTAAACCAAAGATCAAAATCTACGGCTACCATTACATTTTGGGTATAATGGGCCTTCCTACCACGAAAGGAATGCTCCATATCCTTAGAAACAGAAGCTCGTAAATGTGTGCCATCGATAGCTCCAATGCAATCCTATTTTTTAAGCAATACAACACATGAAACAAAGAGGACAACAAAAATTACCAAACTAAAATTCACTGAGGGATGAAATTCACACCTTAAAGTAGGGATCCCACCATATGTTATTTTGGTTTGGGTCTCCAGTGAAGGTGGCCTTATATATTCTGCTCTTAACTCACCCACCGCGTGAAGGACCAAGTGAAAATAACGACTAACAGTTTCACCAGATCTATCAAAATTAGTGGCCACTAATCTATTTCTAAGGTTGTGTCCCACTGTATTAAAAAACATTGCTACTTGTTGTTCAACACACATATGTATAGTGTCTTCAAGTAAGCCACGATCTCTAAACAGTTGACAAAAACAGAAGAATGACTCTCTTCTAAGCCTAAGCATGTTAACACAGGTTGTGTCATTCTTCTAAATTTTATTGTTCAGATAATCAATTCTCATTCTATCTCTTTCTTCCATTGAACCATAGCTAATGTACTGTCTGCGTTCACTCCTTTTTCTTTTCATAGAGCTAACAACAATTGCCATCATGGAAAGCAACATATGAGTTGCAGCTACATAAATCAAGATCTTGGTTCCCTTGTCCATCAGCTAAAATGAAGGAAAGATCAAATCTGAACGTAAAAGGACAATATTTATAGTCCAGATCTATGGATATCCAAAAGCAAGAATGCATCATCACTTGAATCAACTATCAATCCTATTTTCTATTCTCAGATTAACTAAATTTCTTTTTACCAAAGGATTAGGGAGGGGAATATTTCACACCTGCTTGCTCCCTGCTATGCAAGACGAAGCAAAGGAGGTGTTGTCAGGACCTGCTCCCTGCTGCTGCTGTGAGAGGGAGGTGTGCCATGGCCGCCCGGACCAGCAGAAGAGGTGTGTCACCGGGACCTGCTACTACTGTGCGAGCGGCGGAGATGCCCATGTGTGGTGGTGCTGGACCCCATCCACTGCTCCCTGTTGCTGCTCGTGTGACCGGCGGCGAAGATGTGCAGCGTGGAGCGTGCGACATGTGGCAAGGCGAGGAGCACCTCCTTGTGTAGAGAGCAGGAGTGGAGAGTGGAGTCTGGAGGAGAGCGGTGATGGTGAAGATAAAGATGGGAGGTGAGAAATATCTGTGTGTGCTCCCACGCTTGTTTCCCGCGTGTTCGCACCGACCATGGATAACCTCGTTCGCTCGTTTTCTTGTGGCCGCAGTATATAGGATCTAACAAGAATATACCATGTTCTAGATATCCATGCTTAGCTCATCCATAGAACCAAACAATCCTCATCTAGGAATATCCACATACCATCCCTAGATATCCCATCAACCAAACACACCCTATGGTGCACCTGTGTCGTCTTGTGGCTTTCCTTCCCCGCTCGGGGAACGTGGAATATCGTTACCAAACAAAAATGCTACCATGACTCGAAGGGTATTCTTGACTCCATGGAGACGGAGACACACGCTTTTTGTTTGTTTTCGTGCCTTTTGTTTGGCTTAAATTACAGAGTAAAATGTAGGAGCGGTTCTTGAACTTATCTCGTGATGTCACTCAAATACATTTCTTTGTGTAGAACTTTCAAAAATTTATTTTTAAGGTTCCAAAATTTTCATTAATATAGGTCCAAATGAGCTCCAGCCAATTCACATGTTCGTCTCTAGTGTTCCATCTCCATGCTTTAGCTTTTCTCTAACTCCATTTCCATACTCACTCCCTCCACTTTCAAGCTAATGTGATATCATGTGCCATCAACTCGTTATCCCTAACCCATGGCTTCATCCACATCAAAGGCCATGACATCATCAGCAATGGTGATGACAAGGCCAAAGTTAGTGGGTTAAGAATGATTGCTATGCCATTAAGTTCCTACAGGGGATTAAGAATGAGGTGTGCATCCAACCATTATGGCATGTGTTGTGATGTAAATTATATCGAGTTTTTTTGGACCTAAGTGACTTACAATGACAAGTTCAAGGACCTAGATTACACAATAAGTCAAGCTCAGAGATCTAAAATAAGTATTTTGAAAGTTTAGGATCTAGATAAAACACAAAGACAAGTTCATGAACCTAAAAGTACATTTTAAGAGTTCAAGAACCTCAATAACACCTTGAGACGATTTTAGGGATTGCACATTGTAAGTGCAATCAAGCTCTAAGTGGGTTTTGGTGATGTTGACCACATAATTAAAGGACTAATGGCTTTGACAAGTGTTTGACAGCATATCTTTAATTGTGGATGCAAAAAAACAAAGGAGGAGACCCCCAACTCAAATGGATGGCTTGCCATGGCTCCAAGAGCTAGTTTAATTCATTTTATATTTTGAAACTAAGTCATAGGACAAGCCGTACTATCAAGGGGGATACTAATGGTGTGCTGGGTGGAACTAAGTGCTCAAAACTACATCTACATCTCAAATAATCCTAGCCACAAAATGGCCAGCCGAGCTGAATTCTTATCTGCTCTAGCCTGCGCGGAACCTCTGCGTCCTAACGCGGAGGCTCCGGGGTCTAACAAACCCGATCATTTTGTGGGTGACGTGGGTGGTATTTATACCATACCCCTTAGTCCCCAACGGTTATCTTCTTCCTCATCCACTTGTACTCGCAACAGAAGCTCTTTCTCTCTCAAAGCTCAATGCTCCCAACTCCCTTGCTCAAATATTTGTGATTCCTTGAGGGATTTGGCTCTAGAGAGTGTGAGAAAGCTCGAGAAGATCCTTCTCCTCCGTTCTTGTGCACTTGGTGAAGCCCTAGCCACTTGGTGTGTTCGTTACTCTTGGAGCTTGGCTCTTAGACAGCTAGCGGTCGCCCGGTAGCTTCGAATCCACTATGGTTGAGCACCGGAAAGTTTGTATTACCCTTTTGTGACTTAGTGGAACCCTCTAACCTATTGCCTTAGTGATAGGTTGGAGAAGAGGAGAGAGTTGAAAGAGACTCCATAGCCTTTGTGGCTAACCTCAACAACGTGGATGTAGACAAGCCTTTGTGTCGAGTTGAACCATGGGATAAATCCTTATGTTCACTGTGATTGCTGTTGTTGTTGCTATTACTTGTGATTTGGATTGATTTTTAGGGTTTGCATCCGATCTATGAATTCCTCATCTTCTAGGTGCAACCGACTTTTGGATAGCTCAACATACTCCCTATGAAGGTTGGTATTCGATCTATTTTTCATTCATTAAATTCCATAATAGATCGATTTCATACTCTGATCCCTCGGAGGTTCCACGCTCAGTCCCTAAACCTCCATGCCCCGAAACCTCCGCGCTCAAACCCAGAGGTTCCATGTTCTGACTGTTTTCATAAGTTGATTAAATTTTAGAAAAAGGCCTATTCACCCCCTCTAGGCCACTTGCTAGATCCTTTCAATTGGTATCAGAGCTAGTTTTCTCGTGATAGCACTTAACCGTGTGAGGAAATTGCAAGTCCTAGAGAAAGGGTACCGGAGGAAGATGGAGAGGACTGCTTTGAGGATGTTCCTAGTGAAGAGGAACTCAAAGCTCTTGAGGATGATCCCACAGCAGCGCTTGAGCGACTTCCAAAGCTTAAGCTTGGTGCTAAGGGATCCTCTAAGGGAGACAAGCAAAGGAACAAGAACAAGAACAAGGAGAAGAAGAAACACAAAGCAAGAAGAAAGGTGCAATCAAGTCCACAACCAAGCAGTGAGTCGGAGAATAGAGATGATGATGATGAGTACTATGCTCAAAGGCTACCAAAGAGGACATTCAAGTCTAACACCAAGAGATCATATTCGAGTGTATCCTTTAATTATGATTTCATAAATTTGCCTACTAACACTCACACCAACATACCTGCGGGCAAGTTACCCCAATTTGATGGGACTAACTTTGCCAAGTGGAAGCATATGATGAAGGCTTATCTTATTGGACTCCATCCGGAGATGTGGAATATTGTGTGTGTAGGTTTTGAAGACCCCGTTGATCCCAAAAATCCCACACCAAGAGAGATCCGCATGATACATCGCAATGATCAAGCTATTAGTGCTCTTCTAAGTGCATTAAGCCCAAAAGAGTACAACAAAGTGATTGGTTTGGAGATTCCTAAGGAGATTTGGGACATCCTTCACCTTGCACATGAAGGAGTTAGTAAGGTAAAGAAGTCCAAGATTGATCTATTGATGGCTCAACTCAATAGGTTTGTTATCAAGGATGGAGAAGGCCCTCAAGAGATGTTTGATATATTGATGGTGATAGTTGGAAAGATTAGAGGCTTGGGTGGGGATGACTTAGATGATCATCATGTTGTAAAAGTGATGTTGGAAGCATTTGCACCAAGAAACCCAACTCTTGTGACATTAATTAGAGAGAAGAAGAGGTTTGAAGAGTTCACCCTAGTGATGTCCTTGGAAGAATACTCACTCATGAGCTCATGGAGATGGAGATACAACAAAGGAAGAAGTTTGGAGAGCTAGAAGCAAAGATGGAGAACTTCAAGGTCAAGGAGGTAGCTCTCAAGGAAAACAAATCAAACAAGGCCTTCACCTCAACAAGCCACCAAGATGAAGATCAAGCAAGGTTGAGACGGTTGATTCATCAAGTTACTCAAGTCGTGATGAAGATGATGAAGTGTCTTCCGGTGAGATTGGTGATGTTGCTTTGTTCATGAGGAAGTACAAGAAGGGGTTGAAAAGAGAAGGGTACAAGTTTGTGAAGAGATTTCCCAACAAGCAAAAGAGAAAATGCTATAATTGTGGAAGCACGGAGTGTTTCATTGCCGATTGTCCTTATGAGAATAAAGAGGACAAGAAAGACAAGAAGAAAAAGCACTACAAGAAAGATGGCAAGATCCAACACAAAAAGAAGAACTATTTGGGTCAAGCTCATATTGGTCATGAATGGGATTCAAATGATGATAGCTCAAGTGAAGAAGAAACAAAGAAAGTTGCAACAATTGCTATCAAGAAGCATTCTTCTTCACCAAAGCTCTTCACCAACTTGACCGATGATGAAGAGAGGTCTACACTCTTTTGTCTCATGGGCAAAGGAGAAAAGGTAAAACCTAAATCCAAGCCTAAACCCTCTCCTCCCTCTAGTGATGAATCCGACATAGACTCTAGTGATGATGAAGTAAACAACTATAACACCCTCGGTGTTACACCCTAAATCATTTACTAAAACATGTCATGAGCATCATGTTTATGTGTTAATGCATGTGATAGAATGTGTAGATAAATTTCTTGTAACTTAAAATGACTAATAAAAATGTTAAACGAAAGTTGATTCAATGGTTCATGTATATCAAGTAGGGTTTAAAACTAATTTTTATTGAGCGAAAATACTATAGAACATGTGTGTGATACTTAAATAAAGTTTGAAGTACAAACTTTGTAGATGACAGTGAAATACTTGCTGTTGAAAAATAATATTACTAGCTAGTATTTCTACTAGCCTAAAAATTGCAAATTGAAATCAAGTTTAGCTCAAAAACTTAGAAATTTTCCAAGTTTGTCAACAGCTAGACATTGCTATGTTTAGCAAATTATTTTGAGAGATTGGGTTAAGTGGTGGTGTAGGGTTATAGTTCGATTTGGTAGTCTCATATGCCATCTTGAGCATTGTGAAGATGGTTTGGCTCCTGAAGCAATCATTTAGTTGTTTTGTGTGCTTTAAAATTCATGCACGACACGGTCTTGGGCTGGTTGGCCATGTGGGCGCGGTCACCATGCTCAGGCGCTCGACATCACCGTACTGGTCGTGCGTGCGCATGCTACCATGCGTGGTCGGCCGTGGCTGCCTCTGGCCTGGCTATGGTCGGCTGCCACTGGCCCCACCACGCAGAGCTACTGCCGTTCGCCCCGCGCTATGATAAAGCCACCACCGATGCTATCACCTTATCGCCGCGTTTGCGCACTACTGCCTCACTGCACTACCAACCCGCCTCACGCCACGATGCTGCCGCTACTATCGCATCGTTGTCGCGTCCGTGCCTATCCGCTGTACCCTCTATGATGCTGCTGGCCCAGTTCGAGGCCACCACTGCCGCGCGCACATGGCCAAGCTCGCCATCGCCTTGTCATTTAAGACATTGCGGTCGCATGGGCCATGCTGGTCAGGGACGCGCGTGCTTGTCCATAGCATCTGTGCGTGTGCCTCCACATCCACATC
The DNA here is from genome assembly GCF_019320115.1 of Miscanthus floridulus. Lineage (NCBI taxonomy): Eukaryota > Viridiplantae > Streptophyta > Magnoliopsida > Poales > Poaceae > Miscanthus > Miscanthus floridulus. The sequence continues at coordinate 24,490,094 of NC_089582.1, read as the reverse complement.
GACCACATCCTGCCAAGGCGAGGACAAGCCGAGTCCACCTGCCGTGCCCATCTCTCTCTCTTTCTCTCTTTCTCCCTCTACCATCGCCATGAGCCACGCCATCCAATTTACCCAGGAAATGATCACCTCCATTCAATTCAGCGCATCCACGTCTTCACCATCACGTCCTCTCGCTTCCCGACCCCACCCAACTTTGAAGCAAGCACGACCAAGCTTCAATTTGGAGTTTCTCCCGCTGCCATGCCGATAAGGCCATGTCCACCCATGGATGTGGGCAACCCTTCGACCGCCCATCCCAAGCCAATTCACTTGCACCAACATCTTTGCCTCGCCTCCCTCTTCACCCTATGCGCCTTAGCTAAACTGCTACCATCTCCCCATCATCACTGACGCGACTATGCCACCACGGTGCACCGCTGCACGGCTCGGCCGCACATGGCCAGCCCTCCTTCGCCCCAACCGTCATCTCGGCCTAGTCCATGGTAGCCTCCTGATGCTCACGCACTAACCAATTGGGCTTGTAGCTAGCCCCGCTCACCAAAATAGTGGTGCCGCCGCCGTGGATGGCCGCACGCCGCTGCAGCCTCCCCTAGCCGGTCGTGTCACCCCTCGCCGCCACTTAGCATAGCCGCTCAGGTCAGAGATGGTGATCGACCCGTTAGGTGGGCCTATGCAGGTCCTAGGTGGCCGACGTAGGCGCTTAGTGCCGCCCTCACCGCGCCACCATGCACTGAGTTGCCCTGGGTGCGCACGGGTGAATTAGGGAAAAGTTAGGGGGTTAAGTGAGAAGGTTTGAGAGAGGGGGAAATAGTATTAGTACTTAGATGTAATTCAGGAGAAGTGCGAGGTCTATTTTGCAAAAACGTCAGCACTCACGGGATTCCCCAGCGCGGGCCGTCTCCGCGTGGGCTGGCCTCGCGTGGGCCACACCATGGGCCACCACACGCTCACGCCTACGCGCGCGCTGCGTCGTGTGGGCCGAGCGTGTGGGCCACGTTGGAGAATTCATTTTTCTTTTTCATAAGGAATTGGAAATAGTTTTCTAATTTAATTTTTAAGCTGATCTTTGATAAATCATATAAAATCATGTAGGTGTCCAAAAATTGTGAAACAAATTTTGTTGGGTTCCTAAAATTGTGCTATATCTGTTAGTATGTTTAGTTCATATATATACATGTTGATACTAGGAGCTATTAAATTATTTGAGAGTGCTTGATATTATTAGGTTAAATATTGTAGGAATTTTTGTGGTAGATTGGTGATAGCTTTAGTCTTAAAATTTTTATAGTAGCTTTATTGTATTATTATGTGCTCACTGTAATTTTTGTAGCTTTAGAATAGACTAAGCATTAGTGTAGTTAAATGCTCTTTGTTTCAATATACATTAAATCGTAAGTAGAAATAAAGATATATTCTTCATTTGTAAAGCTAGGTGTTTGTTAATTGAACCCAACACTTTGCTTGATGAAGATGATAGTTAGCTTAGTATCTTAGTCATTAGGGCTAGCTTAGTAGCTTAGTATGCGTATTCTTAGTTTAGGAGTTGCTATTGTTTAAATGCTAAGTGTTGCATCATCATCGCATGCATGTAGAGAACGAGTTGGCGGAGATCGTGACCACCGGTGATCACAAGTTCGAGGAGATCGTCAAGAAGTACGAGGAGGAGATTCTCATGCAGAAGGAGGTCCTAGAACCGCCACTGACTGACTTAGCTGACACCGCGCCTGCCCAAGGCAAGCCTCGGTGCATAACCCTTATTTTTTATAATCACTGAATATATATATGTGATGTGCATTTATGTTATAGGAATTTTATGAAAACCACATGCATAAATATAACTGTCCTATGAGTCCTACTAGTATAGGTTCGAGTAGCTGCTATGCTTAGGTTTTCGTTAGCGTGAGTAACCTACCGTTACTCATAATAGGTGATTATTATAATTACTCTCATGATAAAATGATGAAAGGAAAAATGGAGACAAGGCAGGGATATGGTATGGGTATTGGTGGGTGTAACAGGTTGTGTCCCATGGCCAATGGGGCTTAGCTTGGTTACACTGTTTTCCCTGTTTGTGTCTATTAAGGACCGTCCATTGCTGTGGATGGTGGTCAGGTCACAGACTTATTATCCTGAGCACATACTTGCTTATGGGAGCGGGAAAGCTCGTTACGCTCTTATCGTGGGTTTTAACTCTTTTCGGACTGACTAATTGGAGGTGGGGAAAGGTGGAGGTCTAAGCACCATACTGAGATCGGGTCTCAAGTGTGGGGGCTTGGAGTCTAAGTTTGGATGGGGACCTGGATCCTGTGACAGGAGTGGAATGGGTTGGTCTTGTTTGTGCCTGGGGTATAAACGGGGCATGTGTTTTGGAGTACCCAGCTGGGATACAATGGTTCATAAATCGCTGTTTTCATGAGACAGTACGATTTGGCTATGGTCTAGCACCGTAGTAGGAACTGGAAGATGAAAGATAGTGAAATGGTTCTGATTGCTCAATCCTCGCTTGAAAGTAGAACATGTGCTTACCTAGAATGGTTAGCTAATGAAGTAATCATGACTGCTAATAAAACTTGACCGTAAGGATGAACTATTAGTAATGCTTTTCGTAAACAAAAAGAAAACAACAAACCCATATTGCCTATCATATCCTTGAGAGTCAGGAATCTATTCTCACTAGTCAGGTAAGTCTTGCGAGTATATTATGTACTCACGGTTTATTTTACCCCTGTTGCAGGTGTAGCTTGAGGAGTAGCTCTTATGTGGAGGATTCTTCTAGTGGGCACAAATGGATCCTTGTATCGTTTCCGCTAGATGTTTATTTTCATTCCGTTGTTTAATTATCGCACTCTGAACTCCGGTATTGTAATAAATAATTTCCAAGAACTCTTGTTGTATGAAATAGACTAAGTATTGTAAGCTCGTACTCATTATTGGATTCTGGATGTAAAACATGTATTATTTCGAGTTCTCCCTTAGGGTGTGCTTGATGAAACTGACCGATGTAGCTCATTTTCGAGGTGCTTAGTGTCTAGTGGAAGACAAGCGCCTCCAAAAGCGTGTTATTTTGGGCAATTCCGCCACAGTCTTGATGTCAATAACTCCAAGCCCCCCTTCATTTTTTTCCCTGCAAACCATTGACTAGGCATCCTTTGGTTTTTGCTTAGCATTCACATCAGCTCCTCTCCATAAGCATAACATTCTAAACTTGTCTATTTGATCAATAATAGTTTGATGAAGAAGGAAGGTACTCATGCAAAAGGTTGGCAAAGCTGAAAAGATTGAATTTGTGACTTCAAGTCTACCTGCTTGATTCAAAAAAATAGAAGTTGTAGCTAATCTCCTCTCACATCTGCTAACCAAGGGTGAGAAGTCAATCACCTTTGGTTTTGCGAGACTCAATGGTAACCCTAGGTAAGTGAAAGGAAAACTTCTAGTGGTACAATTGAAAGTTCTTGCTAGATGGACCAGTTTGTCCTGACTAGTGTTGATGGGCACCATAATTGACTTGCTGTAGTTTACTTTTAGACTAGTGGACTCCCCAAAAGTGTGCAACAGTGCTTTAAGTGTCCAAAGCTACCGACTGCAAGCTTCCATTACTATAAGTGTGTCATCGACATATTGAATTCTTGGGAAATCATTAGTGTATCTCAGAGGAATTGGCAAATTGAGCAGTCCTTGGAGCTTTGCTTTATTTATCATATAGACTATAAGAGGTCAGCTGCTAATACAAAGAGCAATGGGGATAGGGCCCCCCTTGGCTTACCCCTCTCCTACAATGAAACACCTTTCTAGGGGAACCATTCAGCAAAACTGAGGAAGTCCCAGAGTCTAGAATTGCCTGCACCCAATCAATCCATCTCTGACCAAACTCTTTTGCTCTGAGTATCTCCAAAATTCAGGACGTACTCCTAGTAATACTTTTCGCAAACAAAAACAAAATAGCAAACCCATATTGCCTATTATACTCCTTGGAGTTGGGAAACTATTCCCACTAGTCGGGTAAGTTTTACGAGTACATTGTGTACTCAGGGTTTATTTTACCCCTATTGTAGGTGCAGCTTGAGGAGTAGCTCTTGTGTGGAGGATTTTTCTGGTGGGCACAGATGGATCCTTATATCGTTTCCGCTAGATGTTTATTTTTATTCTGCTATTTAACTATCGCACTCTTAACTATGGTATTGTAATAAATAATTTCCAAGAACTCTTGTTGTATGAAATAGACTAAGTATTGTAAGCTCGTATTCATTATTAGATTCTAGAGGTAAAACGTGGATTGTTTCAAGTTCTCCCTTGGGGTGTGCTCGATGGAACTATCAGATGTAGCTCATTTTTGAGGTATTTAGTGTCTAGTGGAAGACGAGCGTCTCCAAAAGCGTGTTATTTTGGGTGGTTCTACCACAGGTGGTATCAGAGCCAATAATAAGTCTACGAGTTTAAAAACTCTTTTCAAAACCTAAAAATTTGACCAACAAAAGCTTTGCAAAAAGTAGGATGCGATAAATTATGTAAATAAGTATAAGCCCTAGTAATATGGTCTATCTAGGATAGTGACACTAGTTTTATCTAATCAATCTTCTGCAGGTACACTAACTTACGCTGCGTAAGAATCGTTTAGCTTACGGAAAGTGAGTGTGCGCTATGCCAAAATTTAGAGCGTGTTTGGCACAGCTCTTAGGGGCTCCGACTCATGCACTGTAGGTGTACTGTAGTGAGGAGCCAGAGAAGCTCCAAATCGTGGCTCCACTGGCTTCTCCTCTTCTCAGTTCATTTTTACCTTAAAATCCAAAATGGCTCCATGCTATAGTGTCGCTGCAGTGATTTTGAGGAGCTGGAGCCCCTGGGAGCCATGCCAAACACGACCTTATATATGAATGCCGCTATATTTCGGCCTGAGCGAACGAATAGGTCGATCCATGCATCATAAAAAGAAAATCTTGCTTAAACTAAACTCCCCACGTATAATTTTTGGGTAGTGAATTGATAGGATAATAAAGAAAATGCTTTAACTCTTAAGGAAAAGTCTCGCTAGTAACTATTTATTGGGTCTTATCATCTCTCTTTAATCTTTTGTTTCTAAATAGGGAGGCCTTGTCTCTAATGGTGGGTTCTTATCTATTTACAGATGAACCTGAGGTCTGGTCGCGGGAGCACCAGTGCTAGGACTGGCCGTGGTCTTGGTGAAGACCAGGGCAAAAATGGTTGTGGCGATGATCATGGCAATGCCAACAGGGAGAGCCATGAGGCCCCATTCCTTGGTCCTCCTCCTCCTCCTCCGCCGCCACCACCACCTCCGATGACCCATGCCAAGATGATGGCTGCTCGTCATGAGTCGGCCTATGCCCTGGAGATGCTGGCATAGGCTATTGGTGGCTTCGCTTGTGGAGGCCCCGGTGGCAATGGCGGGAACAGGGGTGGTGCTCGCGGTCCTGAGAGGCCCTGCTCCTATCAGGACTTTTTGGGGACACACCCATCCACATTCACGCTGACTGCTGAGCCTCTAGACGTGGAGCATTGGCTTCATATTCTAGAGTAGAAATTTCAGCTGCTCAATGTGATTGATGAGCAGAAGGTGCGCTTTGCCACACAGTAGCTTCTGGGATCTGCTAGTGCTTGGTGGGACACTTTCAATGCCATGCATCATGTGGACCACCATGTGACTTGGTGGGAGCTTACCATAGCTTTCTGTCAGTACTATATTCCTATTAGTTTGCTGAACAAAAAATGTCCAAGTTTCTAGAGCAGAAGCAAGGAAACGTGACTGTGATAGAGTATGTGAACAAGTTCAACCATCTTGCACAGTATGCTGGGACTCATGTGAATACTAATGAGAAGAAGATGGACCATTTCAATCGCGGTCTCTCTTGCATCTTATAAGAGAAGCTGTATACAGGGGGCTATCAGACCTTTGGTGCTTTGATGAATGCTGCCATTGCTATGGAGGGACTTCAGCGTGACTCTCAGACTGAGTGGAAGCGCAAGAGGGTGATCACTAGGTCTTCTAGTCACACACAGTTACAAAAGGTATAGGTTGTGAGGAGGGTGTCCTATCAGTCTCCGGGTCAATAGTCGTCTCGACAGACTCAGTAGACTCACTAGGCACCTCCCACTTAGTACCGTGCACCTACTCAGCAGGTGTAGCAGCCTCAGGGACAATAGGTCCTGCCTTGTTAGGGATAGGGGAACAAGCTAGGTGCTTGTTTCAAGTGTGGTAAGGAAGGTGACTATGCCCGAGAGTTCCCTCAAAATCAGCCTCCCTAGTCCTCTCAACCTTCAACCAACTCTCATTTGATCAAGAGGACTATCATCAGGAAGAAGGTGCCCATCAGCCGCTTGGGACAGGTTAACTTCACCGAGGCTAAGGAGATCCCGCAGGGAGAGCCTATGATGGCTGGTATGTTCACCATTGATTCCCACCCAACATATATATTATTTGATTCTAGTGCATCACATTCATTCATGAGTATGGGGTTTGCACAAAGGCACAATATATCTACTATGGCTATTCCTATTGCCTATAGAATCAGAACCCCAGGTGCGCAATTGTGCGTTAAAACTTGCACGGACACAGTGAGACTAGTGCTAGCAACTCACTCTTATCGTCTCTAGTTCATGGTGCTACCTGGTAAAGGCATAGATGCAATTCTGAGAATGAACTGGTTGAGAAACTATGGGGTAGTGTTGAACCTTAGGCAAAGAAATGTTGAGTTGAAGCTTCCTTCTTCTGAGAATAGAATGTCTCTCCTTATGTCTTCAGTTTCCACCCTACCAGTTGTTGCTCATGCTGAAGCTTCTCCTAACCTTGCTTCTATTCCTATGGTCTGTGGGTTTCTGGATGTCTTTCCCAAGGATCTACCTGGGTTACCACCGGATCAGGATGTGGAGTTTGCCATTGAGTTAGAACTGGTACTGCTCCTATTTCGTAGTGTCCCTACCGCATGGCTTCAAAGGAACTGGCTGAGATGAAGAAATAGTTAGAAGAATTATTAGAGAAGGGATTCATCCATCCAAGTTCTTCACCATGGGGTTGTCTAGCTATTTTTGTGAAGAAGAAGGACGGCACTCTTTGGATGTGTGTGGATTATCGCCCTATCAATGTGGTAACCATTAAGAACAAGTATCCTTTACCTCATATTGATACTTTGTTCGATCAATTGGCTAGGGCCAAAATGTTTTTAAAGATTAATCTTTGTTCTGGGTATCACCAAATTAAAATCCGGCCATAAGATATAACAAATACAACTTTCTCTACTAGATATGGGTTTTATGAGTACCTAGTCATGTCTTTTGGTCTTAGCAATGCTCCTGCATTCTTCATGTACCTCATGTGAAAGGATCAAGATGTCCAAGAGGGGGGTGAATTGGGCTAATTCTAAATTTTATGCAATAATTAAGTCCTACACTTAGCCCACTTCACCCCTTGTGCCTAGAATGTGTTTCTATTGTTCTACCGCACAAAAGTTTTGCGCTCTAGGTTCCAATCCTACTCTAGCATAACAATTCTAGGAATGTAAAGACATGAAATGAGTTGCTCAAATGTAAATGCTCAAAGTAAAGAGAAGCAAAGAAACATGGCGATGTTTTCCTGAGGTATCGGAGAGTCGCCACTCCCCACTAGTCCTCATTGGAGCACCCACGCAAGGGTGTAACTCCCCCTTGATCCGCGCAAGGATCAAGTGCTCTCTATGAGCTGATTCTTTGACACTCCATCGTGGTGAATCGCCCACAACCGCTCACAACATGACTTGGGTCATCCACAAGCTTTGTCGGAGGATCACCAAGCTCCCAATCACCACCAAGAGTAATAAGCACAAACTCTCACTTGACCAAGATAAGCCTAATGAGAAAGGTGGATGCACACTTGCTACTCTCTATTCACTAATCAGGTCCTTAATCTTGGATTCTCAAATATCAATCACCTCACTAGGCTCTTGCTCTCCCTTGCACTCCAAAGGTGTTTCTCAGCTGAACAAATGGGCAAGAGACCTCCCTTGGACCAGTGGAGTAAGTATTTATATCCCCTCATTCAAAACATAACATTTGGAGGCTGAGTCAGCACTCTGCGGGATGACTGAATGCTCCAGTCATGGTGACTGGATGCTCCGGTCAGTTATATCCACCACTATGTCAAAGAGAGCCATTAAGCTCTAACCAGACTCTGACCAGCGTCCGATCAGCATCAACCGGACATGTCCGGTCAAGAAAAAGACGTTCTAGAACTTTACTAGAGTCAACCGGACATAGGCACCTCAGCGTCTGGTCAGCACCAACCAAACGCGTCTAGTCAAGAAATAATTGTTCTAAAACCTCTCTGGAGTTGATCGGATGCAGGCACCCCACCGTCTGGTTAGTACCAGATGACTACAGTTCATCGAATGAACTGATCAGGCTCACTTTCTAGCATCCGGTCACACCTAGAACAGCATCCGGTCAATACCAGACGACTGAAGTTGATCAAATGAACTGACCGGACTCACCCTCTAGCGTTCAGTCACAACCAGACTAGCATCCTATCAGTCATTTGACCCTCCATTCATCTCCAACTCAAAATCCTACATGAATGAAGTTGACTCCAATTGATCTTAGGGCTATTCCTGAGCTACCTAGTGCTAAGTTTGACAAGTGTGCACCACACCTAATCTATTAGACTCACCTAGGTCAAGCTGCTAGTCCATACCCCCCTTAATAGTATGACCAAAGAAAAAACAAAGTCCTAAACTACTCTAAGTGTCTCTCCAACACCAAACGACACTTAGAACTAGTTCGTCCTTAACCTTGTCGTCCATCCTTTGAAAACCAAAATGATTTCCCTCGACAGGGGTATGACAACCATGATTGCCCAATCAATTTCCATTACCATGACCTAACTTAACTTGCCTCTACAAAACAGATGTTAGTCAGAGTAATCTTGTGTTGTCATTAATCACCGAAACCCAACTAGGGGCCTAGATGCTTTCAATCTCCCCCTTTTTGGTGATTGATGACAACACAACCTCGAGTATGTAAAAGAGATGAGTGAGGTTTTCAACATGCTTGGTTCATATAAGGTTTTGACAATAAGAACAAAAGGGGTTAGACATGTTTATATGACCCAAGCCAACATGGTGTACTCAAAAGATATGAATTAAGCATGAGTACATGAAGTAAAGCTCATTTGAATCGGAGTAAAAAGCGGAAGCAAAGCAAAATGATCATAATCAAGTGAAATGACATATATATATATATATAAATGTAGAGAGCACATATGTCACATAAGTCTCACTAACACATGTATATAATGCAATGCATAAAAGTAAACATGAATGCATGAAGTATCACACACAAAAGACCAAAAGAATCATATCGAGACTATCTCACACGCTCCCTCTAGATCTAACACTCCCCCTAGATCTAACATACTTGCTCCCTCTCTCCCTTTGGCGTCAAGCACCAAAACCTAAGGGTCGGATGGTAGGATAGGAGCAGTCAAGTCGGGCGCTGAGGTGCGGTGAGAGATGTAGAACTGAGCTACATCATCCTCTGACCCTAAACTCTAAGTGGTCTAATCCTCTATAGTTGGAAGTTAAGGTAGAACGATCTAGGTCTGCTCAGTAACTGGCATAGCCTATGACTCTAGAAGTGTCACTATAGGAAGTGGAGCCACATCTGCCTCTATCACTATCGCTGAAGCCTCAAGTGTAGGAGTGACTGTCTGAGGTGGCTTGGATGATGCAACAGATGACAGAATCATCTCGGTAGTCCCGGTAACTAAAGCAACTATGGTAGGAATAGTAACTCGTATCTCTGGAGGTGTAGGCTACCCTATAAGCTCACTGAAGGTAGCACTGAGACTCCTAGAGACTAGGGTGTCCGTCACTAACACTGAAGAACTCTGAGTCAGAGTGAAGCTCGTAGCAATAGGAGTAAAGTGAGGACCCTAAGCTGTCATTGGTGAAGCAAACCACTAGGATACCTGCTCTATAGGTGAAGCAAACTGAGTAGCTGGTGGTCCCAGACTCTAAAGCCCACTGGGCTATACAGCTAGAGTCACTAGAGTGGTGGTAGTAGGCTAGCCTATTTGAGGTGTAGACTACTAAGGAGCAACCCCAATAGTAGTGAATACATGCTGCATGAAGCCAAGTAACTGATGTTGAATCATAAGCTACTGCTGCTGCATGGCCTGCTGCTACCTCTAAAACTCATCCTATCGAGCCTAAACCTGAGCAAGTGCAGTTGCGGTCTCCTATGCCTAGCATGCCTAGTCCTACCTCATCCGCTCAAGTACAGCTAGAAGAGTTGGGTCTATCTGCGGTGACTATGGTGGAGCGAAGCTGGAGCCACTAGCCTCTTTGTCATGTGGTTGAGGATCCATCTACGAAATTGGCTGATAGTCATCATCTGAGCTGTCACTCGGGTCGCTCTCGACCACATTCTCCTGTTGTGCATCAATTTGCTCCTCCTCTATCGCTGCAATGCCTCTGATGATCTCATCTTGCTAAGCTGCTGTCTCTGGTACCTCTGGGTGATGGCTCGACTAGCGAGGTATCCTCGCACTACTATGACATAGCATCTGGGTCATGTCATATGGCGGAAACTTAGTAGTAGCACCTGTGTACTCTGCCATTGTCTTAGGAGACTTCTGTGTAACTACCTTTTAGATTAGGAAAGTGATCCAATGAGCATAAGGCAGCTAACGGTGACCTCTAAAGCCCTTTGCTAGTGTATCCTCCATCTCTAAAAGTATCACATCCCAAATATCAAAGACAGTCTGAGACACCAGGTGATACACTAGCCATAGCTGAATACATGTTAGGCCCTCGCGGTAGCCCATCCTCGCAAGTAGAGTTCTCCTCATAACAGCATCAAGGAGCCAAGCTATAGGTGTAAGGTCACGTGGTGTCCTGCTCGACCCCTCGCCAAATGGCTCTATGAAGCATGGTCTAACAAGATCTGTAGGTGGCATAAGTCCATCATGAGGGTGTCTCGGAGGTTATGTCTAACCATAGCATACCTCATGAAGGCAAATAGGTGACTTTGGAATCCTTAGTATCTCTCTGACCCTCGAGCTCTAGAGCCTATAATCATGGTGTCTGAAAGCAAGGTGAATAAACCTATGTCTCAGGTCAATCCACAGAGAGGTGTAGAACTCATGAACCCATGATGGAACATAGTAGCCTGTTCGTCCAAGAAGATCTATCAACCCTGGCGGATAAGAGAGATGAGGATAGATCTGCTCACCTGTAGTTGCAACTAAAGACTCTATGGAGCAGACCCGCTGAGATCTGAAAGAAACACCACTGTTAAGATATGCATTATAGAAGTCCTCCTGTAGTACAGTGTAGAAGTGCTCTAATGCACGCTCATCCCGCCTCAGCGAAAACCAATCCTCAAACTAAACAAACCATAGCTGCTGCACCTGTCTGACTATGGCTGTCCTCAGGTCAGGGTGAACCACCGGAGGTGGACCCTATGGTCTAGGAGGTGGACGAGAGCCCCGCCTCTATGTCTGAGGCCTCAATGACACTAGAGCGCATGTACGGCTAGAGCATTGAAGCTGTGGCTGTGCTACCTACTCTGCCGCCTCAAACTACTCTCCCTACTGATCATCCTCTGTCTACTCTACCGATTGTGTCTGCTGCTCAGTCTCCCCCTAAGTCTGACTCTCCTCTAAAGAGACACGTCGTCCTCCAAGCATGACAGTCCCAGGTGGACTAGAAAGACTAGCCTTAATCCTCTCGACTGCGGCCCTCTAAGCAGGTGACAACTGGTCACCAATGCGAACGCCACTGCCAGCTTCACCTCTCTCTGCAGGCTCTGCGGTGGCTACCACTGCTGCTGCTTTCTCTGCCTCAACATCATCTATCTTGTGCTTCTTCTTTGTAATCGTTTTCACCTTTCCTTTTTGCTGAACAGTCAGGTGAGGCGGAGGCCTTGGATCCTCATCATCGAGACCACCTCCAGCATTCTTGCAACGTGCCATCTCTGAAGTTGATGAGAATCACTGCCACTAACAAGAAACAACTGCCAACTGACACTTGTGAGGCTTGGCCTCAATCTGTACTCACGGGCTTAGCCCCAAGTAAAACTGCCATAATCAAATCAACCACAAGAGCACTGACTCGCTGCACGATGGAATAGATAGGAAATATAAATAATCACTATATTCATCTAGAGGTGAGAAACCCTAAGAAGCAAGCAGTAGATAAGAAATTGAAATCGATAGCTTGCTACCTGATAAAATCTGATAATCCGATGACCGAGAAGCAAAGGAGAGGATCACAGGGTACCACTCGGGATCGGCAAGGGTATGCATAGGGCTAGGGTTCTAGTGCCTGGACTAAAATCATGATAGCGCAGTCATGGGTGTGGGGATGGTGGAGCAGGCACGGTGGCATAGGCATGGTGCGGTGGAGCAGAGCAGCGCGGTGTGGGTGGAGCAAATCAGCATGGGTGTAGCGGCGCGATGTGGGCGTGGACTAGGCATGGGCATGGCGAGGCAAGCATGGGCACGGTGGCTGCGCGACGACGAGGATGCGGTGGCACGGGCGCGGTGGCTGCGCGATGGCAGGGATGTGGTGACATGGGATTAGGGCAGCAGTAGTGGTGCGGCGTACAGAGATATATATGGTGGCCCCCATGATAGAGAAGGAAATATATTAGAGATCCACTCGGATTCAACTGACCGGACATACCGATGGTAACGACCAGACGCTGCCACTCGGAGTTCGGTCGACAACAGAGAGGTCCAAAACCCCTCAAGTTGCTACCGAACGCGTCTGATTACCCTTGACCGGACACATAACAGAGTCTGGACGATCCTGACAGCTTTTTCTTCATTTGACCGGACGTAGGGCCATCTTCACACCAAATGCTAGAGGAACACTGTTTAGTGTCCAGTCATTCCTTTGCTGCATCTGCTCACCTCCTGTGAACTGACCAGACGCTAGAAGCAGAGTCCGATGCAGCGTCCGGTCACCATTTTTAGCAAATCTTCAAAGTTCCTTCGCGCTGCCTTTTCCCAATCAAGTCCCAACTTCAATAAGACACAAATAAACACCATTTGGGACTGATGTGAGAGACCTCTCTCAAGCCCACAAATTTTCAAAGTATTTTTCCTTAGGCTATAATTCTTTTTAAGAAAATATGCAATAAAAGGGGCGAAGAGCAACATGTGGTTACACAATAGGGTTTTATTAACCAATAGGAGCTTCAAATGCTCTCCCTATTTGTGGATAAACACAGCGGTTGCTCAAAAGATAACCAAAAAGAAGCGACAAAGCAACACACATGCACATGCCATGCAATACTTGAAAGTTAGTCTAGTTGCTTGCCAAGTTTGATCCAAAGTTAAGCTTCTTCACACTCTTTTCAGCGGTTATCTTAACCATGTTAGACAAGCCCTAAGCGCATTACTAAAAATTAAACATGTTTTATAATACAATGCAATGCAAGAGACAACATAAGCTCATTTTTAGTGAAGTTACTAAAGTAAAGCACATTGAGCTTATTCCTCAACCGACAAAATGTAGCCTCATCTAGCGGTTAGTGAAGATATCCGCCAATTGATCCTCGGTCCTTACACCTTCTAGTGATATATCATTTTTAGCAATATGATCTCTAAGAAAATGATGGCGGATATCTATGTGCTTAGTGCAAGAGTGTTGAACTAGGTTATTAGCAAGCTTTACCGTGCTCTCATTGTCACACAAGAGAGGAACCTTTTCTAGAACTAAACCATAGTCTAGAAGAGTTTGCTTCATGTAAAGAATTTGTGCACAACAAGCACCTGCGGCAATGTATTCCGCCTCAGCGATGGACAATGCCACACTATTTTGCTTCTTTGAGGACCAATACACTAGTGATCTGCCAAGCAAATGGCACCCTCTGGATGTGCTTTTTCGATCAATTTTGCAACCGGCATAATCCGAATTAGAATAGCCAACTAGTTGAAATCTAGCTCCTTTGGGATACCAAAGACCAATGTTTGGTGTGTGCTTAAGGTACCTAAGGATTCTTTTAATGGCAACCAAATGAGCTTTCTTAGGATTAGCTTGAAATCTAGCACACATACACATACTAAACATGATGTCGGGCCTAGATGCGGTCAAATATAATAAGCTACCAATCATAGAGTGGTGGAGAGTTTGATCAACCGTTTTACATCCCTTATCTAGGTCAAGATGTCCATTTGATGGCATAGGTGTCTTGATTAGCTTACATTCATCCATTTTGAACCTCTTGAGAAGGTCCTTGGTATACTTTTCTTGAGAGATGAAAATCTCTTCTCTCATTTGCTTGACTTGAAAACCTAGAAAGAATGTAAGCTCTCTAATCATCGACATCTCAAACTTTCGACATCAATTCACCAAACTCTTTACAATAATCTTCATTTGATGAGCCAAATATGATATCATCAACATATACTTGACAAATGAAGATCTCTCCATCAAGCTTCTTGGTGAATAGTATGGTGTCGACCTTCCCAATGGTGAAGCCCTTCTCTATGAGGAAATCCTGAAGGCGTTCATATCAAGCTCTTGGGGCTTGCTTGAGCCAATATAGCTCCTTGGACAACCTATAAACATGATTAGAATATCTAGGGTCTTCAAACCCAAGAGGTTGATCAACATAGACTAGTTCATTTATGAAGCCATTTAAAAATGCACTTTTAATATCCATTTGATATAATTTCATTTCATGATGAGATGCATATGCAAGGAGGATACGAATGGCTTCAAGTCTTGCAATCGGTGCAAAGGTCTCTCCAAAATCCAACCCTTCAACTTGAGAGAACCCCTTTGCAACTAGTCTTACCTTGTTCCTCACAACAATGCCTTGATCATCTTGCTTGTTGCAGAACACCCACTTTGATCTAATGACTCTTGCACCTTGTGGTCGCTCTTCAAGTGTCCAAACTTCATTACGGATGAAGTTGTTCAACTCTTCATGCATATCATTTATCCAATCTAGATCTTGAAGAGCTTCTTCTACATTCATAGGCTCAATGCAAGAAACTAACGAGTGTTGTTCAATAAATGAAGCAAGTTTTTGAGAGCGAGTCATTATACCCTTTGAAGGACTCTCTATGATGAGATCTTGTGGATGTGCTTATAGTAGGGGTGAATTTCTTCTATTAACCACTTGAGGGGGAGGTTGTGGATGTGCACTACAAAGCTTGTCCTTCTCAAATTTCACATCCTTCAAACCTCTCACCAATTCATTCTTCATTAGCTTCTTGAGTGAGCTCATCCCAATATGTGCAAGTCTTCTATGCCATAACCACCCAAGTGATGTTTTGGTGAATAAGCATGTCTTCAAGTTTGCATCTTTGAAGGTGAAATCCACTAGATATAGGTTGTTGTATCTAAAGCCCTTGAATATAACTTGATCATCATCTTTGTTTGACACAACCACTTCCTTCTCGGTAAACAAACATTGAAAGCCAAGATCACACAATTGGCCAACGGATAGCAAGTTGAAACTCAATGAAGCAACATATAGCACATTTAATATTGAATGATCATTTAATATTGCAACTTTGCCAAATCCTTAAACTTTGCCCTTTGAATTATCACCAAATATAATCCTTTCTTGACCATCTATTTCTTCATCTAGTGAGGTGAACATACGAGAATCACCGATCATATATTGAGTGCAACCACTATCAATAACCCAATGACTTTCATCGGTCTTGTAGTTCACCTACACACAAGAGATCAAGCTTATTGTTTAGGGACCCAAACTTGATGAGGGCCCTTGACATTCTCAACTAGTGACTTTGCAACCCAAATTTGCTTAGGCCTATTCTTGTTGGGAGGACCTAAGAACATGACTTTCATCTTTCCACTAGAATCCTTTCTAAACATATAGTGAGCATTGAAGGCAAAGGGTCTAACATGCTTGGGCAAGGGTTGTGGTGGTGGAGTTTGACACTCATGAGCAAAGTGACCTTCTTGTCCACACTCAAAGCATCTCTTTGGCTTAGGCGTTGACTTGTATTGTTGTTGATGTTGAGCTTGAGCTTTCTTCTCTTGATTTGTCAAGTACCTAATACCACTTCTATTCATCTTCATCACAGTGTTCATGAGTAGCTCACTTTGGAGATATTGTCCTCTTGTGAACTTGCTCAACCCGTTCTTGAGATGTTCTTTCTCCAACTTGAGCTTCTTGTTTTCTTCTCTAAGTTCATCATGATTTTTCTCCATCTTGAGTCTCTTATTCTCTTCTTTAAGCTCCTCATTCTCAAGAGCTATATCATAATCATTGTCAAGATTCTCTATCACAATTGTGTTGGTGGTTGATAACTTTTCAAGATCTTTCTTGAGCTTTTCATTCTCATTCTTGAGCTTGACATAATCATTATAGTTGTCGAACTCAACCACTTTCTTGCCTTTGCCACTAGAACCTTGCTCAATGCTCTCAATAATCAAGTCATCACATGATGTAGCTATATCAATCTTAACAACATTATTAGTAGCATCATGTGGCTCATTGGATAATAACTCATGAGAAATAACAAGATTGTCATGATTAATCTTGAGATTTGTGTACTCTTCTTTTAGCAACTTGTAACTAGTGGTGAGCTCATTATGTATCCCCTCAAGTTTATCATGTTTTTCTCTAAGCTCCTTTTTAGAGGATTTGAGCTCCTTGAGTTTGGATGACACAATTTTATTTTCTTCTCTAAGCTCAATACTAGCTTTTTTGGCTATGTCATACTTTGCTAAGAGTAGGTCCTTCTCAAATTCTAGATTTTCATTTTTAGCTCTTGTCTTTCTAATGATTTTAGTATATTGATTTAGCAACTTGACAAGATCATCATAAGAAGGTGATTCAAATTCTTCATCACTATCACTACCACTTTCATCATTGCTAGCATTATCATCACCACTACTATCACCATCATTTTGTACCTTTCATTCACCCTTGGCCATAAGACATATGTGTGTAGATGATGATGGCGACGATGTCGATGAAGATAGTGAAGAATTAATCACAATAGCGGCAACCTTCTCATTCTCATTCTCACTTTCATCATCGGATGAGCCACTTGATGATTCAATATCCATGAACCAATCACCAACAATGTATGCCTTGCCATTCTTCTTCTTCTTGTGAAATTCCTTCTTCTTGTATGGCTTGTTCTTCTTCTTTTCATCATCATTTTCATCACTTGAATCATCTTTCTTGCCCTTGTACTTCTTGTACTTGTCTTTCTTAGGTTTGGGGAATTGATGAGCTAGATGACCAAGTTCTCCACAATTATAGCATTCCATTTTTGAGATGGGCTTCCTTTTATCACTAGTGAAGAATTTCTTCTTCTTGCCATCAAACTTGACACCATTCTTGTTTAGCTTCTTGAGCATCTTGGTAGTTCTTCTCACCATGAGAGCAAGACTTACATCATCAATCTCATCATCACTTGAGCTATCATGATCAACTCTTGCTTTGCCTCTCTTCTCTTGGCTAGCCTTGAATGCCAAATCTTTCTTCTTGGTGGAAGAAGAGCCATCTTGTGGAGTGATGTGCACGTACATCTCATGTGCATTGATCTTCCCCAAAATTTGAGTTGGTGTAGCGGTGGAAAGATCACTTTGATGAAGCACCATCACAATATGCCCATATTTGTCAATGGGGAGGACACTCAAGATCTTTCTTACAACATCGGAGGGTTACATTTGTGTGAGTCCAAGCCCATTAACTTCCTCTACAAGAATATTCAAGTGTGAATACATCTCATTAGTAGTTTCTCTAGGAAGCATCTCAAATGAATTAAGCTTTTTCATCACAAGGTGGTAGCGTTCCTCATGCTCACTCTTGGTTCCCTCATGGAGCGCACAAATGTCCGACCATAGTGCATGGGCGTCTTTGTGGTTCCACACACAATTAAAGACATCCTTGCAAAGGCCTCTAAAGAGGATGTTTCTAGCCTTTGCATTCCATTTCTCGTAGTTAACCTCATCGCCTTGAAGGTTGGTGGGATCCTTAGGTTTTGGGAAGCCTTGTGAGGTGGCTCTAAGAATTCCAACATCTAAAGCTTCTAGATATGCCTCCATGCGAATTTTCCAATAAGGAAAATCATCTCCCTCAAAGATAAGAGGAGGTCCATCCCCATGGGACATCTTGCTCTAGGCGGTAAATCCTAATTTAGGGAGCACGAGGCTCCGATACCAATTCAAAGGATCAAGATGCCCAAGAGGGGGGGGGTGAATTGGGCTAATTCTAAATTTTATGCATTAATTAAGTCCTACACTTAGCCCACTTCACCCCTTGTGCCTAGAATATGTTTCTATTGTTCTACCGCACAAAAGTTTTGCACCTTAGGTTCCAATCCTATTCAAGCATGACAATTCTAGTAATATAAAGACATGAAATGAATTGCTCAAATGTAAATGCTCAAAGTAAAGAGAGGGAAAGGAACATGGCAATGTTTTCCTGAGGTATCAGAGAGTCGTCACTCCCCACTAGTCCTCGTTGGAGCACCCGCGCAAGGGTGTAACTCCCCCTTGATCCGCGCAAGGATCAAGTGCTCTCTATGTGCTGATTCTTTGACACTCTGTTATGGTGAATCGCCCACAACCGCTCACAACATGACATGGGTCATCCACAAGCTCCGTCGGATGATCACCAAGCTCCTAATCACCACCAAGCCGTCTAGGTGATGGCGATCACCAAGAGTAATAAGCACAAACTCTCACTTGACCAAGATAAGCCTAATGAGAAAGGTGGATGCACACTTGCTACTCTGTATTCACTAATGAGGTCCTTAATCTTGGGTTCTCAAATCTCAATCACCTCACTAGGCTCTTGCTCTCCCTTGCACTTCAAACACGTCCGGTCAAGAAAAAGACATTCTGGAACCTTACTGGAGTCAACTAGACGCAGGCACCTCAGCGTCCAATCAGCACTAACCGGACACGTCCGGTCAAGAAATAACCATTCTAGAACCTCTTTAGAGTTGACTAGATGTAGGCACCCTAGCGTCCGGTGCTCCTCCACTCAGCGTCCGGTTAGTACCAGACGACTACAGTTCATCGAATGAACTGATTGGACTCACTTTCTAGAGTCTAGTCACACCTAGACCAGCGTCCGATCAATACCAGACGACTGCAGTTGATCAAATGAACTGACCAGACTCACTCTCTAGCATCCGGTCGCAACCAGACCAGTGTTCGGTCAGTCATTTGACCCTCTATTCACTTCCAACTCAAAATCCTACGTGAATGAAGTTGACTCCAATTTATCTTAGGGCTATTTCTGAGCTACCTAGTGCTAAGTTTGACAAGTGTGCACCACACCTAATCCATTAGAGTCACCTAGGTCAAGCTGCTAGTCCATACCCCCCTTAATAGTATGGCCAAAGGAAAAACAAAGTTCTAAACTACTCTAAGTGTCTCTCCAACACCAAACGACACTTAGAACTAGTTCGTCCTTAACCTTGTCATCCATCCTTTGAAAACCGAATAGATTTCCATCGACAGGGGCATGACAACCATGATTGCCTAATCAATTTCCATTACCATAACCTAACTTAACTTGCCTCTACAAAACACACGTTAGTCAGAGTAATCTCGTGTTGTCATTAATCACCGAAACCCATCTAGGGGCCTAGATGCTTTTAATCTCCCCCTTTTTGGTGATTGATGACAACACAACCTCAAGTATGTAAAAGAGATGAGTGAGGTTTTAAACATTCTTGGTTCATATAAGATTTTGACAATAAGAACAAAAGGGGTTAGACATGCTTATATGACCCAAGCCAACATGGTGTACTCAAAAGATGTGAATTAAGCATGAGTACATGAAGTAAAGCTCATTTGAATTAGAGTAAAAAGTAGAAGCAAAGCAAATGAGCATAATCAAGTGACATGACATATATATATATATATATATATATATATATATATATATATATATATAAATGTAGAGAGCACACATGTCACATAAGTCTCACTAACACATGTATATAATGCAATGCATGAAAGTAAACGTGAATGCATGAAGTATCACACACAAAAGACCAGGGGCATGACAACCATGATTGCCCAATCAATTTCCATTACCATGACCTAACTTAACTTGCCTCTACAAAACACACATTAGTCATAGTAATCTCGTGTTGTCATTAATCATCGATACCCAACTAGGGGCCTAGATGCTTTCATCATGAACTCAGTCTTTATGCTGGAGTTGGATAAGTTTGTAGTGGTGTTCATTGATGATATTTTGATATACTCCAAGAACAATGAAGAGCATGCACAACATCTTTGGATAGTATTGACTCGGTTAAGGGAACACAAGCTGTATGCCAAATTCAGCAAGTGTGTGTTTTGGTTGGATCGAGTGCAGTTTTTGGGACATGTCCTGACACCCGAAGGCATCTCTATGGATCCTGGCAAGGTGTGGGACGTGTTAAATTAGAAATCCCCAAAGTCAGTGCATCAGATTCGTCAGTTCCTTGATCTTGCTGGGTATTATCGGCACTTCAACCCTGATTTTTCCAAAATAGCTCAACCAATGACCAAGTCGCTCCAAAAGGATGTCAAGTTGGTATGGAGTCTGACTTGTGAAGAAGCTTTCCAAGCCCTAAAGAAGTTTCTTACCTCTGCTCCTATTCTTGCCCAACCAGATATTGATAGGCCTTTTGATGTGTATTGTGATGCCTCTAGGACTGGACTAGGATGTGTGCTTATGCAAGATGGACATGTGATCGCTTATGCTTCACGTCAATTGAAAAAGCACGAGTTGAATTATTCCACCCATGATTTAGAGCTAGCTACAGTGGTGCACGCTCTAAAAATTTAGAGACATTACCTGTTGGGAAATAAAGTACACATTTTTACGAATCACAAGAGCATCAAATATATTTTCACTCAATCCAAGTTGAATATGAGGCAATGGAGATGGCTTGAGTTAATCAAGGATTATAACTTAGAAGTTCATTATCACCCTAGAAAAGCTAATGTGGTGGCTGATTCCTTAAGTTGGAAGTCACTGTAACACCCTCGGTGTTACACTATAAATCATTTACTAAAACATCGCATGAGCATCATATTTATGTGTTAATGTATGTAATATAGGGTGTAAATCAATTTACGTAACTTAAAATGACCAAGGGAAATGCATAACAAAAGGCTGTTTGTGACGTATGAAATTATCCAGTACAGATGTTCATGAATTTTTATTGAACGAAAACACTATAGAACGTATATACGAAACTTTAATAAAGTTAGAAGTACAAACCATGTAGATGACTATGAAATACCTATGGCCGAATAATGGATTCACAAGCTAACCGGTCTAATAGGTTGGAAATCGAATTTGACGTGAATCCGATCAAGACTTAGTCGAATTTCTAAGACTGAAAAATGGTTTGACAAAGCTAAGTTTGGCAATTTTTGTAGAGTAATTAGGTTAAGGAGTGGTGTGGTTTTAGGGCTTGTTTTAGTAGCCTAACATGCCCTCTTAAGTATAGCATAGGTGGTTTGGCGATTGAATCAACGATTTTGATTTTTAGGACGCTTTAAAAAGTGTGCATGGCACGTTCCCGGTCGGTTTCATCGCGTGGGCATGGTCACCGTGCCTCGGGCACTCGGCGTTGCAGGGTTGGTTGTCCGACGGACACGCGCACACATGCACACACGTGCACCACCACACTCGGTGGGACACTGGGGTCGTTTGGCCTGGCCATGCTGCCCCGCGACGCCCTACCATTGCCATCACGGGCCCGACGCCATGGCTGGTCCGCTGTCACTGTAACACCCCAGGTGTTTAGCTTCCACATTTGCACTGCATTTCATGAACATGAGCATCATGCATCCCTTCGTGAACTTATAGCACATGAAACATAATTTCGAAACACTGCAACGTTTTGTATATTTCATGTGTGTTGTTCTTTTATGAAATGTAAAGTGTGCAATACTTAAGTGCAACATGTGCCACTCACTTAGTGAAACAAGATTAGTTAATACTATGCAACAAGATCACGAAACATGTGAAACATGACTATGAAACATTTGCAACATTTCTTGTGTTTTTCATTGTTTCAGTATATATCTTGCTTGACTCTTGTGTGACCAATGCATGGTGTGGCTAGAAATGCTTGTAAGTAACTTAGTTACACATAGAATGTCTTTTGGAACATTGTTCATGTTGATCACTTTGCCTAATTAGGTTTCCAAGTCATGGTTGACCAATTTGGACCCCTAGAGCTCCTGTGTTTGACTGTTTAAAAAGTGTAGCTTAGGATGTTTGCATGTCTGAGCAACCTAAAGCAAAGTTGTAGAGAATTATATAAGGAACAAAAGTTATTTTATGGCCACCTCATGAAAATGTGCACAACATGTTCAAAAATGGTCCACAAGTCAGTTTTGAGATCTAATTTGAAACTCTGAAAATTTTCTAAGTGTTGTAACTGAGTTTCAGTTTCATGACCTCAACTTTGGCTTGATTTAACTCGTGATCTGTCGAGAGTTAGCTGTTGATTTCTAAATAAGATTTGTAGCCCTACTATAGATCTACAACTTTTATCTTTACGAATTTCACTTTTGAGCAACGAGTTAGCCGTGCCAACACGACGAAGTTTCGCTGTCAGTCGGTTCAATGGAAACTGAAACGAAAAGTTCAGACCGGCACAGTGCCGACCGGCAACAGATGATGGCCGCCGCGTGTCCGCCACGCGCTCGGCTCGCCCTGACCGCGCCGTGCGCTGGCCATCTTGAAGTGGCGAACGCCCTGCTACCCTCCGCACGCGTTCTGCCATTCCACTTCTCCTCCGCTCGCCCGCTCTCGCGAAGCCGCTGTTCTCCATTGCCGAGCACACCACCGCTAGCGCCACCATGAGCTCTGCCTCCGTCCAGCTCCCTAGCCTCACCGCCTTTGTCCGATTGATCACGGCCATAGCTCCACCACCATCGCCGCTACGATCTCCACTTCTTCACACTCGTGTTGCCCCGTTAGGTGAGCCACATTTTGCGATGCGCTTGAGCGGGAGGCCGGCCAGAGCGCCGCCGCTCGCACGGCCGTCGTGGCCCCATCTCCCTGTTCCCTCTCTCACCGAGCTCTCTACCATCCTAGTACCCTCCTAGCTTGCTGGTGCTCGGGTAGGAGTAACGTTAGACGTTACCGCGTGGGCATGCCGGAACGGCCGGTCGCTCTCGCCATGGCTGCCATGGCCGCATACACGAGCTCACCGTCGCTGGCCATGCCTGGCTTGTCTCCGTTCTAGCTAGCGCAAGCATGAGCTTCCCTGTTAGCTGTAGTTTCTACCCTATAGATGTAGTTCGGTGGTTCGATGTATTCACGCCGGGCCGCTGACCTCGTCGGCGTGCCCAGAGCGCCGCCGCTGGCCGGCGCACATGGCCAGGCACCTGCACTGCACCTCGGAACCGTAGTTCGCCTAGGAAGCTTCGCCGTGGTTTTGCAAAGCTCGTACCGAGCTCGTGCGGGACAATGGCGGGTCGCCGTCGTCGGAGCGCCGCCGTACCTTGCGCACCGCCGCTGCTCTCGCCGCCGGCAAGGCTAGGGTTAGAAATAGGTCATGTTCTTGGTACCAGTCGGTGCGGGTTGCTTAGGGGAGCACGTTGGTACACTCGTTTTCGCCGGAGGAGCCGTCGCCGGCGAGCCTCGCCGTGTGCCGCGTCGTTGGAGCCGCCTCCTCTGTTCTATATCGCTGACGGGTGGGGTCGGCTGTCAGCCGGGTCCCACACGTCAGTGGCTAGGGATTCTTAAGCTAGTTCAAAAATGCAGTTTTGAATGTTGATTTGATATTTTTGTATCTCCTGTTTTGTAGATCCAAATTGAGTAATTCCAATTTTGTTAGACTCATAGTTAGGTCTAGTATTTAAGAAAAATATGTCTTGAGCACTTTATGTAGAAATTTTGGATGAATTAAATAGGAACTTGAAAAGTGTTTTTGAGTGCATGCAAACTTGTTTAAATCATATCTTGAGTTTCTGTGATCCAAAAATTATGAAATTTTGTAGGTAAGCTAGTCTTGTATAGTAGAAGCTCTGGTTAAAATTTGAGAGTCATTGCATGTGTAGTTTTTGAGTTATAGATTTTCCTTTTATCATTGGTAGATACTTGGGTGAATTTTAGTAAATTAATTATGAATACTATGGCCATGAAACTTGGTAGGTAGTATCTTGGTACCGTATAGATGCTAGGAAAAATATGAAATCTGTTGCTTGACACTTTTCACTAAGGTTTCCTAATTATGCCATTTTAAGCCATTCTGTCTTACCATTTTTGTGTAGGCTGTTGTACTTACTAAAATGGTGTGAAATTTTTATGGTAGTCTACTTGGACCATGTAGGGTCTACTGTAATTTTTGTAGATTTAATGGTGTAGCTTTCACATATGTTTACTATTTTCTCTAATTAATTAAATAAATTAAGAAAGGTATTAGAGGAAATGTTTTGGTGATAAAACCCCTACTTTCTGGTGTTCTTGTGATATGTGTGATATATCAGTAAAGTTAGTTTTGTCCAATTAAGTGTTTATATCATAAGTTAATAATTAATTGTTTGCATCATGTCCCTCTGGACAGATCTGGGGACTTTAGAAAGCTCCCCATGATAAATTGGTTTTCTATGAATGAGTTGAATACCAGAGTTGTAGATAAATTGGTAGCTAGCTCCTGTCAAAATTTGAGGGCATTTGGCCCAGTAGTTTAGAAACTACAGCTGTTTAAAGTTAGGTTGCAGTTTTTGCTGATTCTCTGCCTTATGAGGATAGACTTCTGTTGATTGATGAATTCGACCTGGTAAAGGTTTGAATCATGCTTTGAGGTCTGAAAATGTTTTGTAGACAATTTTATAAGCTTTCCAGATTGTCTTGTTGCATATCAATTGGATTTATAAATCTCCAGTTATAGCTAGTTTACTGCACCGCTACATAGTATTCATTTTGCTGAAATACAATTGCTTGAGTGTATGTGGTTGCAATGTTCTCGTTGATTGTTTAGGGGTTAGCCTAACTTGAGAATATGCTTAGGTGCAGGTGCTAGGTCGTTAACTGAAGATGAGCAATTATACATTAGGTTGTATAAACTTGGTAAGTAAAGTGATTTGAATAGGGCTTAAGTTGGAATATGCAAACTACAACGAACATGTGCATTCCCCGAGCATCCCTGACATTCGTTCATGTGCATCCATGATATTTATCTGCGCATTCATGCAATAGGTGTGCCGGAGGGAGTGACGTTGCTGGAGTTTGAGGGAGCCAACTAGGAGGAGGAACCCGAGGTGCAGGAAACCAACGAAGCAGTCGCCGCGGAGGAATTGCCCGAGTGCCCTGACCACCAGCCTTCCTCATTCCTGAAAGGCAAGCCCCGGAGCATATTAAGCCTCCTATGTTTTCACAAATACATTGAGTATCTTTTATTGTTGATGATGCATTAAGTATAGGAATTGGTTGGAACCAATTGCTGCATTATATATCCTTCCTTGTCCAGATATCGCACTGGAATCCTATTTAAGTTCAGGACAGGTTAAATGCTTAGCCATGCTTAGTGCGGTAGAAGTCAGGTGATTTCCTATCACCTGTGAGCTTTAGGATGAGGTGGATCACGGTTGGCTATATTTGCTATCGTGGAAAAGAACCATGTGAATAATGAATTAAGACCGGGCGGGGTCTTGTGTAGGTTTGAACATAGTGACTCCGTCTGAGTCGTTTAAGGACTGATACACTGTATGTCCTCATGTCATGTTGAACACAGCCTAACATTTAGCTGGCCGGATAAGTCGTTCCGACCGTGAAGCCTAGTAGCTCGACTCAGGCCAGGGACGCGAGCAGTGGCGACATTCTGGAGGTAGTAAGGAGGTGCGGAGAGCCATTGGCATAAGTCCAAGGCGGGTTAGAGTCCCGAACAACCTTGGCAGAGTGGGTCTCTGAGAATGTCGATCTGTTCGGACTCGCGACTCCTGAATCGTACCAAAGGTGACTTGTTGCGACCCTGACGGGGGAAGCAGGGTTTGTGTTTAGGAATACCCCTCCAGCTGGATAGGAATCGATTCGAATCACCGTCTCTCCCGGATAGTGAGAACTTGACTGAGCAGCGGCAACATAGATTCAATTAATTTAACGATATGGTTAAATGGATGATGATAAGGTTGCCACAATGAATACCTGATATGGTTATTAATGTTTGCACCCTAATAAAATGGTTGCTTAGTACAGGTGCTAATATAGATGACAGGTTAATGGCTAAAAAGTCACTGCTAGTTCAGGTTAAGAGTTGATCATTATTACTTATGCTTTTCTACAAAAAGAAAGTGTCAGCCAGCTCCACTACATTAAGCTATGCATAATCCTTGGTGTCATTTGTTTGGTTTTCGACGGGTAAGTCTAGCTGAGTACATTCCCGTACTCAGGGTTTATTTCCCTCTTGTTGCAGATGACCTTCTATATCAGGGATTCTGCAAGTACTGTCTCCACCCGGCGGGTGATGAGGACTAGATCATGGGCATGATCTCCTCTCTCTTATCTGAATGCTTTTGCGGTCTGTGATCAACCAACCAGTATGTGTATTTGAACTCGGTGTGTGAGTTAAACTATTTGCTTCCGCATGTTTTACAAGACTTGTTTTGTAATAACAATGACTCTGTGATGATGTAATCTATTTGCGAACATCTGCGAAATGTTGTAACGTACGATATGTTATGTTGGATTACTGTGATCTTGGTTGTATGCAAGTTGGTTTGAAGTCCTTCGAGATTTCGGTTGACTACCGGGTTTATATGGGCTCAAGTTCGAGAATTTGATCGTTTCGATGATTGTTTTTGTACTTGTGCTCTTATAAATTGGTCGGTTCTGTGACAGCTGGTATCAGAGCTAGATTCAACATTAAACATATCTTATGGCTATTTAAAACAAAAAGCTTTTGTTGTTAAAATGGTTTTCAAACTTATAGTTATATATAAGTGTTCAAAACTAAAAATTTTTATGGTATACTGGTGATCACATCCCTTATAGCCCACTTAAGGACTTCTAGGTGGCTTATATATAATTACTAACTGGGGGAATTGATTGTTTCTATTTCGTCGTCCATGCGGCGTGATATTGCATGGATGCCATTCGTTTGAATGGTAATGTATGGATCAATTGCCTCTACGCTAAGGTAAGTGTGAGTTGCGAGAGCATGACCGTCCAACCGTCGGTCTAGGGGAGAGTTAGTTGTGGTTACTGGAGTATTTACATGTTGCATACATGTATATATGAAAGTACTTAATTGGGGGTACATTTCTCGGGTAGTTTGGATACCGAAGTATATATATCGGGGGATGTATATATGGAGAGTATCTTAGTACTACTTGTGTAATTAGCATTATATCTTGTTGGGTTGGGCTGCAATGAAGTTTTTCTGCAGGTACGCTAACAACGCACCGTGTAGATCGACTAGTTACCGCTAATTGAGAGAACGTATGTATGCCACCGTATAGTCCGCTAAAGCTTAAAATTTCTTAGGTTTGTAAAGACGTACGGAACGAGCATGCATCATATTCACTCATGACATTCATATTGCATTACTCCCTCCCTTATAATTGCTTATCCCAAGTTTAAAGTGAAATCTCTCGGCAAGAAGTTTGAAGGAGAGGAATACCTAGAAGAAGTCCAAGGTGTCTCCAATGTGGACAGTAATCACTTCGACGAGTAGTTCGTTAGCAAGTCTCACGAGTTAAGCTTTTGTAGTCATACTGGTAATGTACTTTAATTCGCTCCCTTCAGGATGCGTAACGTTGGTGAAGTTTAAAAACTTGTCCTGTTGGAATGCACTGCGTATGGCGCTAGTAATCTACTTGATAATGTGGTGATTGGAGAATGAATTATTGCCTCTGTTTATTGTATGAAGTTTTCATTCTCGTCAGTAAATACAGTTTGGCACGATTGTATTGTTCCTCTCCAATGTGCTGACATCATCAATAATTACTGGTTGCGCATTGTGCAGATGCCTCGTACTTGTTCCGCCGGTGCGAGTGATGATGATGATCTTCCGCCACCACCACCCACACCAACGGAACTTATAGCAATGCTTGCGGAAGGACAGCGCACTATGGCCGAGGCCCTCCGTACGATTGCGAATCGTGATGGCCGTGGTCCACGCCAAGGACCGGATCCAAATCAATACAGTGATTTCAAGGATTTCCTTGACACGAAACCCCCAATCTTCAAGGAGGCTGATGAGCCTCTACAAGCTGATGAGTGGTTGAATACTCTTGAGCAGAAGTTCCGTCTACTCCGCTTGACTGAGGTGCTCAAAACTGAATACGCATCGCACCAACTTCATGGACCTGCTGGCATCTGGTGGAGTCATCATTGGTCCACTATGCCTGCTAATGCCCAAATCACTTGGGATCAGTTTAAGTCTGCTTTCAGGGGAAATTACATTCCTCCTGGTCTTATGGCGATCAAACATACAGAGTTCATGAAGCTGACTCAGGGAAACAAGAGCCTGAATGAATACCTGCAAGCTTTCAACAACCTTGCAAGGTACGCCACCGAGTTTGTGGACACCGAGGCTAAGAAGATTGCTAGCTTCAAGCGGGGACTTAGCCCCAAACTAATGAAGACCATGGGAAATTGCAAGTGCGCTCATTTTAATGAGTTTGTGAGTGATGCTTTATCGCAAGAGAACAACAATGCTGTATATGCGGCTTCAAAAAGTCGTAAGAGGGCCTATGAGGCGGGTGCCTCACAATCTAAGGCTCCCGTCGCACAAAGGACTCCATTTCGTCCTCCAGCGTCAGCCGCCAAGTTTCGCCCACCGCAGAAGAAGAATCCCGCCAAGACTGGGTTTCGCAAGGCATTTACAGTTGCTCTTCCCAAGGGCACTACCAGTCAGGGCAGTTCCAGGGCTCCACCAAGCAACATGCCGTGCTGGAACTGCAACAAAACAGGCCACTAGGCAAGGGAATGCCCTTACCCTAAGAAGAATAATTACCAGGGTGGCCGTCAAGGACAAGTGAACCACACTAATATTACTGAGATTCCTTCAAGAGAGGTTGTGACTGCCGGTAAGTTTCTAATTGACCAACACCCCACAGTTGTACTATTTGATTCAGGTGCTTCGCATTCCTTCATTAGTCCATCATTTGCATCCAAGTTTATGCAGAAAACATATACTGTTGAGGGTGAGGGTTATTGTATAAGGGCTGCTAGTGGTATTATTCCAACCAAGCTGGTAGTTGGGGATGTACAATTTGTGATAGAAGGGCGAAGTTATCAGGTTGATCTGGTAATTTTACCGGGGCTAGGTATCGATGTGATATTGGGAATGAACTGGATGAGCCGTCATGGAGTGCTTATCGATACATCGACTAGGGTAGTTATGCTCAGAGATCCTAGCAATCAGGAGGGTTTTCTAGTACAGTTACCCAAGGATATCAGTCTTTCTTGCATGACCAATGCGGTGCAAGCAAAGTCTCTGGCAGATATCCCTGTCGTGTGTGACTTTCCGGATGTTTTCCCCGATGATTTGCCTGGATTGCCCCCGGATCGAGAAGTAGAATTCAAGATAGAGTTGCTTCCTGGTACAGCTCCCATCTCTAGAAGGCCATATAGAATGCCTCCCAATGAACTAGCTGAACTTAAGACCCAGTTGAATGAACTGCTAAAGAAAGGCCTTATCCGCCCTAGTTCATCTCCGTGGGGGTGCCTAGCCATCTTTGTAAAGAAGAAGGATCAATCTCTACGCATGTGTGTAGATTATAGACCCTTGAATGCAGTTACAATCAAGAATAAGTACCCTCTGCCACGCATAGATATCTTGTTTGATCAGTTGTCTAAAGCAAAAGTCTTTTCCAAGATTGATTTGAGATCTAGGTATCATCAAATCAAAATTTGGCCTGAGGATGTCCCAAAAACCGCATTCTCTACAAGATATGGTCTATATGAGTACCTGGTTATGTCTTTTGGATTGACCAATGCCCCCGCACATTTTATGTATCTGATGAATTCAGTGTTTATGCCTGAGTTGGACAAATTTGTGGTGGTATTTATAGATGATATCCTGGTCTATTCTGAGAACGAAGAAGATCATGTTGAACATTTGCGGGTGGTTCTTACTAGATTGCGAGAACACCAGCTGTATGCAAAGTTCAGCAAATGTGAATTTTGGCTTCGTGAGGTACCTTTTCTTGGACACGTGTTGTCCGATGGTGGAATTATGGTTGATCCCACCAAGGTGCAAGAAGTATTGAACTGGAAGGCTCCCATCTCGGTGCACGAGGTTCGGAGTTTTCTGGGGTTGGCTGGCTATTATCGTCGCTTCATCCCGGATTTCTCTAAAATAGCCAAGCCTATGACTCGATTGCTGCAAAAAGACATGAAGTTTGTCTGGACTCCTGAGTGTGATGCGGCTTTCCATACCCTGCGAACTCTTCTAACATCGGCTCCGGTTTTGGCGCAACCGGATATCGAGAAACCTTTTGATGTGTTCTGTGATGCATCAGGTATTGGGTTAGGAGGTGTTCTTATGCAAGAGGGTAGAGTCATCGCTTATACCTCTCGCCAACTTAGGAAGCATGAAGTGAATTATCCAATGCATGACTTGGAACTTGCTGCAGTTGTTCATGCTTTGAAGGCCTGGAGACATTATCTACTTAGCAATGTGTGCAACATCTACACTGATCATAAAAGTCTCAAGTACATCTTCACTCAACCAGAGTTAAATATGCGTCAGAGAAGATGGCTCGAGTTGATCAAAGATTATAACCTTCAAGTGCACTATCACCCTGGCAAGGCAAACGTCGTCGCGGATGCCTTAAGCAGAAAGTCTCATTGCCACTCGTTGATTGAGAGTGATGTCCATTTGTCAAAGCTCCTCCATCCTGCAGTCCTGCACAACATCACTATCAGTTGTACTCTACAGAGTCGAATTATCGAGCTACAGAAGACAGATGCAGATGTGTTTCACATCAAGCGCAAGATGAAAGAGCAAGAAACCAAACATTTTCGAGTAGATGAGGAAGGCGTGTTATGGTTCAAGGATAGGTTGGTAGTTCCGAAGGATAGAGAGCTTAGAAATCAAATCATATCCGAAGCTCATTCCTCTAAACTATCTATTCATCCTGGTAGTAGTAAAATGTATCATGATTTAAAGCCTCGATTTTGGTGGACCAAAATGAAGAAAGAGATAGCCGCTTATGTGGCTAGGTGTGACACTTGTTGTCGGGTCAAGGCGGTACACATGAAAGCTGGATTACTTCAGCCACTCTCTATTCCAGGTTGGAAATGGGAAGAGATAAGTATGGATTTTATAGTTGGACTCCCTACCACTCAGAGGAATTTTAACTCAATTTGGGTAATTGTGGACCGACTGACCAAGTCGGCACACTTCATTCCGGTCCGCATAGACTTTCGTCCAACTGACTATGCGGAGTTGTACTTCAACTAGATAGTCCGACTTCATGGGATCCCTCGTACTATTGTCTCAGATAGAGGACCACAGTTCACTGCTCGCTTTTGGGAGCACTTACATGGATTATTAGGGACTAAGCTCGTAAGAAGTTCTGCCTATCATCCGCAAACCAATGGGCAAACTGAACGAGTGAATCAAATCTTAGAAGATATGTTGAGAGCTTGTGTCATCTCGGCTAAGGGCTCATGGGAAAAATGGTTACCCCTAGCTGAATTCTCGTACAATAATAGTTATCAAGAGAGCATAAAGATGGCACCGTTTGAAGCTTTGTATGGCTGGAAGTGTAGAACCCCGTTGAACTGGGTAGAAGCCGGTGAAAGGAGATATTATGGAATTGATTTCGTTCAAGAAGCCGAAGAACAAGTCCGTACTATCCAAACCCACATGGCCGCAGCTCAAGCTAGGCAGAAAAGTTATGCTGATCGACGTAGAAAACCTATTGAATTCGAAGTTGGGGACTTCGTTTATCTGAAAGTCTCACCTATGAAAAGTGTCCAACGCTTTGGTGTGAAGCGAAAGCTTGCACCGAGATATGTTGGTCCATTTGAAATCATTGGACAAAGTGGTAAAGTGGCGTACAAGATTCAATTACCTCCTGAGATGAGTGCTATCTTCAATGTCTTTCATGTATCCCAATTGAAGAAATGTCTTCGCGTCCCTGAAGAGAGAGTTCCATTGGGGGATATCGAGTTAAAATCTGATTTGACCTTTGAAGAAAAGCCGATTCGAGTGATTGACACTCGTGAGTGAGTGACTCGGAGTCGGGTAGTCAAGTTCTATAAAGTCATGTGGAGCAATCAGGGTAGTGAACGCGATGCAACATGGGAAAGGGAAGATTATTTGAGGGATGGTTATAAGGAATTCTATCAACAATGGTACGCTTTTCAAATCTCGGGACGAGATTTTTATAAGGGGGGAGGGCTGTAACACCCCAGGTGTTTAGCTTCCACATTTGCACTGCATTTCATGAACATGAGCATCATGCATCCCTTCGTGAACTTATAGCACATGAAACATAATTTCGAAACACTGCAATGTTTTGTATATTTCATGTGTGTTGTTCTTTTATGAAATGTAAAGTGTGCAATACTTAAGTGCAACATATGCCACTCACTTAGTGAAACAAGATTAGTTAATACTATGCAACAAGATCACGAAACATGTGAAACATGACTATGAAACATTTGCAACATTTCTTGTGTTTTTCATTGTTTCAGTATATATCTTGCTTGACTCTTGTGTGACCAATGCATGGTGTGGCTAGAAATGCTTGTAAGTAACTTAGTTACACATAGAATGTCTTTTGGAACATTGTTCATGTTGATCACTTTGCCTAATTAGGTTTCCAAGTCATGGTTGACCAATTTGGACCCCTAGAGCTCCTGTGTTTGACTATTTAAAAAGTGTAGCTTAGGATGTTTGCATGTCTGAGCAACCTAAAGCAAAGTTGTAGAGAATTATATAAGGAACAAAAGTTATTTTATGGCCACCTCATGAAAATGTGCACAACATGTTCAAAAATGGTCCACAAGTCAGTTTTGAGATCTAATTTGAAACTCTGAAAATTTTCTAAGTGTTGTAACTGAGTTTCAGTTTCATGACCTCAACTTTGGCTTGATTTAACTCGTGATCTGTCGAGAGTTAGCTGTTGATTTCTAAATAAGATTTGTAGCCCTACTATAGATCTACAACTTTTATCTTTACAAATTTCACTTTTGAGCAACGAGTTAGCCGTGCCAACACGACGAAGTTTCGCTGTCAGTCGGTTCAATGGAAACTGAAACGAAAAGTTCAGACCGGCACAGTGCCGACTGGCAACAGATGATGGCCGCCGCGTGTCCGCCACGCGCTCGGCTCACCCTGACCGCGCCGCGCGCTGGCCATCTTGAAGTGGCGAACGCCCTGCTACCCTCCGCACGCGTTCTGCCATTCCACTTCTCCTCCGCTCGCCCGCTCTCGCGAAGCCGCTGTTCTCCATTGCCGAGCACACCACCGCTAGCGCCACCGCGAGCTCTGCCTCCGTCCAGCTCCCTAGCCTCACCACCTTTGTCCAATTGATCATGGCCATAGCTCCACCACCATCGCCGCTACGATCTCCACTTCTTCACGCTCGTGTTGCCCCGTTAGGTGAGCCACATTTTGCGATGCGCTTGAGCGGGAGGCCGGCCAGAGCGCCGCCGCTCACACGGCCGTCGTGGCCCCATCTCCCTGTTCCCTCTCTCGCCGAGCTCTCTACCATCCTAGTACCCTCCTAGCTTGCTGGTGCTCAGGTAGGAGTAACGTTAGACGTTACCGCGTGGGCTTGTCGGAACGGCCGGTCGCTCTCGCCATGGCTGCCATGGCCGCATACACGAGCTCACCGTCGCTGGCCATGCCTGGCTCGTCTCCGTTCTAGCTAGCGCAAGCATGAGCTTCCCTGTTAGCTGTAGTTTCTACCCTATAGATGTAGTTCGGTGGTTCGATGTATTCACGCCGGGCCGCTGACCTCGTTGGCGTGCCCAGAGCGCCGCCGCTGGCCGGCGCACATGGCCAGGCACCTGCACTGCACCTCGGAACCGTAGTTCGCCTAGGAAGCTTCGCCGTGGTTTTGCGAAGCTCGTACCAAGCTCATGCGGGACAATGGCGGGTCGCCGTCGTCGGAGCGCCGCCGTACCTTGCGCACCGCCGCTGCTCTCGCCACCGGCAAGGCTAGGGTTAGAAATAGGTCATGTTCTTGGTACCAGTCGGTGCGGGTTGCTTAGGGGAGCACGTTGGTACACTCGTTTTCGCCGGAGGAGCCGTCGCCAGCGAGCCTCGCCGTGTGCCGCGCCGTCGGAGCCGCCTCCTCTGTTCTATATCGTTGACGGGTGGGGTCGGCTGTCAGCCGGGTCCCACACGTCAGTGGCTAGGGATTCTTAAGCTAGTTCAAAAATGCAGTTTTGAATGTTGATTTGATATTTTTGTATCTCCTGTTTTGTAGATCCAAATTGAGTAATTCCAATTTTGTTAGACTCATAGTTAGGTATAGTATTTAAGAAAAATATGTCTTGAGCACTTTATGTAGAAATTTTGGATGAATTAAATAGGAACTTGAAAAGTGTTTTTGAGTGCATGCAAACTTGTTTAAATTATATCTTGAGTTTCTGTGATCCAAAAATTATGAAATTTTGTAGGTAAGCTAGTCTTGTATAGTAGAAGCTCTGGTTAAAATTTGAGAGTCATTGCATGTGTAGTTTTTGAGTTATAGATTTTCCTTTTATCATTGGTAGATACTTGGGTGAATTTTAGTAAATTAATTATGAATACTATGGCCATGAAACTTGGTAGGTAGTATCTTGGTACCTTATAGATGCTAGGAAAAATATTAAATCTGTTGCTTGACACTTTTCACTAAGGTTTCCTAATTATGCCATTTTAAGCCATTCTGTCTTACCATTTTTGTGTAGGCTGTTGTACTTACTAAAATGGTGTGAAATTTTTATGGTAGTCTACTTGGACCATGTAGGGTCTACTGTAATTTTTGTAGATTTAATGGTGTAGCTTTCACATATGTTTACTATTTTCTCTAATTAATTAAATAAATTAAGAAAGGTATTAGAGGAAATGTTTTGGTGATGAAACCCCTACTTTCTGGTGTTCTTGTGATATGTGTGATATATCAGTAAAGTTAGTTTTGTCCAATTAAGTGTTTATATCATAAGTTAATAATTAATTGTTTGCATCATGTCCCTCTGGACAGATCTGGGGACTTTAGAAAGCTCCCCATGATAAATTGGTTTTCTGTGAATGAGTTGAATACCAGAGTTGTAGATAAATTGGTAGCTAGCTCCTGTCAAAATTTGAGGGCATTTGGCCTAGTAGTTTAGAAACTACAGCTGTTTAAAGTTAGGTTGCAGTTTTTGCTGATTCTCTGCCTTGTGAGGATAGACTTCTGTTGATTGATGAATTCGACCTGGTAAAGGTTTGAATCATGCTTTGAGGTCTGAAAATGTTTTGTAGACAATTTTATAAGCTTTCCAGATTGTCTTGTTGCATATCAATTGGATTTATAAATCTCCAGTTATAGCTAGTTTACTGCACCGCTACATAGTATTCATTTTGCTGAAATACAATTGCTTGAGTGTATGTGGTTGCAATGTTCTCGTTGATTGTTTAGGGGTTAGCCTAACTTGAGAATATGCTTAGGTGCAGGTGCTAGGTCATTAACTGAAGATGAGCAATTATACATTAGGTTGTATAAACTTGGTAAGTAAAGTGATTTGAATAGGGCTTAAGTTGGAATATGCAAACTACAGCCAACATGTGCATTCCCCGAGCATCCCTGACATTCGTTCATGTGCATCCAT
The DNA here is from genome assembly GCF_019320115.1 of Miscanthus floridulus. Lineage (NCBI taxonomy): Eukaryota > Viridiplantae > Streptophyta > Magnoliopsida > Poales > Poaceae > Miscanthus > Miscanthus floridulus. The sequence continues at coordinate 24,454,373 of NC_089582.1, read as the reverse complement.
GATATTTATCTGCGCATTCATGCAATAGGTGTGCCAGAGGGAGTGACGTTGCTGGAGTTCGAGGGAGCCAACCAGGAGGAGGAACCCGAGGTGCAGGAAACCGACGAAGCAGTCGCCGTGGAGGAATTGCCTGAGTGCCCTGACCACCAGCCTTCCTCATTCCTGAAAGGCAAGCCCCGGAGCATATTAAGCCTCCTATGTTTTCACAAATACATTGAGTATCTTTTATTGTTGATGATGCATTAAGTATAGGAATTGGTTGGAACCAATTGCTGCATTATATATCCTTCCTTGTCCAGATATCGCACTGGAATCCTATTTAAGTTCAGGACAGGTTAAATGCTTAGCCATGCTTAGTGCGGTAGAAGTCAGGTGATTTCCTATCACCTGTGAGCTTTAGGATGAGGTGGATCACGGTTGGCTATATTTGCTATCGTGGAAAAGAACCATGTGAATAATGAATTAAGACCGGGCGGGGTCTTGTGTAGGTTTGAACATAGTGACTCCGTTTGAGTCGTTTAAGGACCGATACGATGTACGTCCTTATGTCATGTTGAACACAGCCTAACACTTAGCTGGCCGGATAAGTCGTTCCGACCGCGAAGCCTAGTAGCTCGACTCAGGCTGGGGACGCGAGCAGTGGCGACATTCTGGAGGTAGTAAGGAGGTGCGGAGAGCCATTGGCATAAGTCCAAGGCGGGTTAGAGTCCCGAACAACCTTGGCAGAGTGGGTCTCTGAGAATGTCGATCTATTCGGACTCGCGACTCCTGAATCGTACCAAAGGTGACTTGTTGCGACCCTGACGGGGGAAGCAGGGTTTGTGTTTAGGAATACCCCTCCAGCTGGATAGGAATCGATTCGAATCGCTGTCTCTCCCGGATAGTGAGAACTTGACTGAGCAGCGGCAACGTAGATTCAATTAATTTAACGATATGGTTAAATGGATGATGATAAGGTTGCCACAATGAATACCTGATATGGTTATTAATGTTTGCACCCTAATAAAATGGTTGCTTAGTACAGGTGCTAATATAGATGACAGGTTAATGGCTAAAAAGTCACTGCTAGTTCAGGTTAAGAGTTGATCATTATTACTTATGCTTTTCTGCAAAAAGAAAGTGTCAGCCAGCTCCACTACATTAAGCTATGCATAATCCTTGGTGTCATTTGTTTGGTTTTCGATGGGTAAGTCTAGCTGAGTACATTCCCGTACTCAGGGTTTATTTCCCTCTTGTTGCAGATGACCTTCTATATCAGGGATTCTGCAAGTACTGTCTCCACCCGGCGGGTGATGAGGACTAGATCATGGGCATGATCTCCTCTCTCTTATCTGAATGCTTTTGCGGTCTGTGATCAACCAACCAGTATGTGTATTTGAACTCGGTGTGTGAGTTAAACTATTTGCTTCCGCATGTTTTACAAGACTTATTTTGTAATAACAATGACTCTGTGATGATGTAATCTATTTGCGAACATCTGCGAAATGTTGTAACGTACGATATGTTATGTTGGATTACTGTGATCTTGGTTGTATGCAAGTTGGTTTGAAATCCTTCGAGATTTCGGTTGACTACCGGGTTTATATGGGCTCAAGTTCGAGAATTTGATCGTTTCGACGATTGTTTTTGTACTTGTGCTCTTATAAATTGGTCGGTTCTGTGACAGTCACCTAGCCGCTCTACTTCACCGTATTGCTGCCTTGCGTTGCATCGCGTTGTGTCTGCGCTGCGCTGCGCTGTTCCTCTCTGACCAGGTGGGTGCCATCCACGTGGCGTTGCACGCCGTCACGACACCATTAATGGCGCTGCAGCGCATGGGCCCTGGCATGTCGCCAATGTGCTCGCTCATCCAATGCGTTTGGTTCGAGGATCCCTCGACCACAGCACCCGCACCCCACCAAGACGCGCCCTAGTTGAAGTCTAACGGGTCCCGTAGCCGCCCTGTCTGCCCGCGTGCCCCTGCTTCTCTCTCTGCCGCTGCCATCACCTTGCGCCCATGAGCACGCCAGAAAGAAGTCACCTCTCTTCAATTCGCCTCATCCGCACCTGCGCTCTCTTATCCTCTCAACGCCCATGCCACCCACAGCCTTCATGATGGCCGGTTGGGCGCCAATTTTGTGTTTCCACCCTAGCAAGCCGTTAAGGCCGCGCTTGGCCGTGGGCACGGACAGCTCACCCGCTCTTTGCTCGCTGCCCAATTAACTACACCATTACCTTTGCTTAGGTCCTTCCTCCTCCCCACACACCTTAGCCTTGCCTCTACTGGCTTGCCTTGGTCGTTGACACGATGGTGTCACCACAGTGCGCTGCCACATCCCACCGTCGCACGTGGCCAGCTTGGTTAGGGGAATCCCTAGCCAAACCATCACCACAGCAGCAACCAGGGTATGTTAGTGGAGCTTTAGAGTTAGCCAGCTTCCCCACGGTGGCTTAGGGTGGTCGGCGTGCTCGTGCCACCATCGCGCATGGCCACACGCCGTGGCTACCACTTCCGCGAGCTTCGTCGCCCTCTCGGCTAGGGTAGGCTCTAGGGTTGTAGGTGCTGTTCGGCTCGCTATCTAGGGCGGAGCGGGTCTCAGTTGGCCACCGTGGTGGACCAGTGCCATCGACGTCGTGTTGGTGCATGCGGGGGTGGCCCGAGGACCTAGACGGTGTAAAGAGGGATTGTTCTGAGGGCTAGTTTGCTTAAGTCCCGACTGTAGGAATAGGCCGCATAGTAGTCAGGGGAATAACGATTTGTTTGGGGGCATTTTCACATAAGTGGCCGGCGTGTGCGAGCCTCCCCGTCGCGGGCCATTGTCGTGCGGTTGGGCCATGCTGGCAGGTCACGTGCGCGCACGCTGCGTGGGAGTGGGCCGCGTCACTCGCTCGTGGGCCGTGCGGGTTAAAGTCACTTTTCAATTTATATAAGATAGAATAGCTTTGTATTTTTTATTCTGAGTTGAACTTTGGAAATTAATATCAATTCATATTAGTATCTAAAAATTGTTAAATAAATTCTGTTGAGTTCCTAAAAATATTGCCTATCTAATAGTATGGATAGTTTATATATGCTAAGGTCCATTAAATTATTTGGAAGTGTTAATGTTATTTAGATTAATAATTGTAGGAGTTTTTCTAGCAAGTTGGTAATAGCTCTAGCCATGAAATTTTTACAGTAGGTTCATTAGATTATTATGTGCTCACTGTAATTTTTGTAGTCTTAGAATAAGTTGATAAATATGGTAGCTAGTACTCCTTGTTTTATTATATATATAGTAAATCGGTATTAAGAGCGAGAATGCCTTTAGTTGCTAAGTTAATACATGAAATGTTTCATACCTGTTTAGTGAAAATGATAGGCAACTTAGCGTCTTAGTCGGTAGAGCTAGCTTAGTAGTTTGATAGATGTATTCTTATTTAAGAGTTGCTGCTGCCGTATTATTAAGTGTTGCATCATCATTTCATGCATGTAGATAACGAGTTGGTAGAGTTCGTGCCTACAGGCGAGCAGGAGTATGAGGAGATCATCGAGGAGTACGAGGAGGAGATTCTCATACTGGAGGGAGCCCTAGAGCCATCAGTTGCTGACTTTATTGACACCCCACCTGCCCAAGGCAAGTCCCGGTGCATAACCCTTATTTTGAATGATCACTGAATAAATATATGATGTGCATTTATGTTATAGACATTTTATGGAAAGTACATGTATAGATATACCTACCTATGAGTCCTACTAGCATAGGTCGAGTAGTTGCTATACTTAGGATTTCGGTAGCGTGAGTAACCTGCCGTTACTCACAATAGGTGATTATTATTATCACTCATGATAAAAATGGTGAAAGGAAAATGGATACCGGGCAGGGATATGGTTTGGGTATTGGTGGGTGTAAGAGGTTGTGTCATGTGGATAACGGGGCATAGCTTGGTTACACTATTTCCCTGTCTATGTCGGTTAAGGACCGGCTGTTGTATTGGGTTATAGGCAAGTCATAGACTTATTATCCTAAACACATACTTGTGTATGGGCGTAGGGAAGGCTTGTTACTCTCTTGTCATGGGTTTTGGCTCTTTTCGGACCGACTGATTGGAGGTGGAGATGGTGGAGGTCCTTGCACCGCACTAAGTCCGGGACTTAGGAGCGGGGGTTTGGAGTCCAAGTTTGGCTGGGGACCTAGACCCCATGATAGGAGGGTGATTGGTTGGTCCTGCTTGTGCCTAGGGTACAAGTGGGGCATGTGTTTTCGGGGTACCTAGCTAGGGGCATTGATTCATGAATCGTCAGCGTTTCGGTATGGCTTGTCTACGGTGTAGCATCATAGTAAGAACTAAAAGCTGGAAGATGATGAAATGGAACTGATTGCTCAACTTTTGCTTGAAATTAGAATAGGTGCTTACATAGAATGGCTAGATAATAAACTAATCATGACTGCTAATAATAAACATACATAATGATTCACTATTAGTATTGCCTTCTGCAAAAAGGAAACCCAGCAAACTATAAAGCTTATCATATCCCTTGGAATCGGGAAATTATTCCCACTAGTCAGATAAGTCTTGCGAGTATATTGTCTACTCAGGGTTTATTTACCCCTATTGTAGGTATAGCTTGAGGAGTAGCCATTGTGTGAAGGATTCTTCTGGTGGGCACAGATGGATCCTTGTATATTATCGATAGATGTTTCTTTTCATTCCGCTGTTTAATTTGCACACTCTGAATTTGGTCCTGCAATAATGTATTTTAAAGAACTCTGGATGTATGAAATGGACTAAGTAATGTAAACTCGTTCTCATTATTGGATCCTGAGGGAAAATGTGGATTATTCGGGCTCTCCCTTAGGGTGTGCTCGATGGAATCATCCCGATGTAGCTTGCTCTCGGGGTGCTTAGTGTCTAGTGGAAGACAAGTGCCTCTGTAAGTGCGTTATTTTGGGTGGTTCTACCACAGTTGGTACCAGTGCCAATAATGAGTCTACGAGTTTCATCACTCTTTTCCAAAACCTAAAATTTGACCAACAAAAGTTTTGCAAAAAGTAGGATGTGATAAATTATGTAAATAAGCATCAGCCCTAGCAATATAGTCTATTTAGGATAGTGGTGCTAGTTTTATCTAATCAATCTTCTGTAGGTACACTGACTTACGCTGTGTAAGAATCGTTTAGCAAGTAGAAAGTGAGTGTGCGATGTGCCGTAAATTTTACAAATGCCTCTATATTCCGACTTGAGTGAACGTATAGGCCGATGCATGCATCATGATAAGAGAATCTTGCTTAAACTAAACTCCCCCTACACATATAATTTGGATTAGTGAAATGATAGGATAAACTAAAAGAATGCTTCAATAAATGTCTTATCATTTCTCTAATCTCTTGTTCCTGATCTGGAGGGTTGTCCTAAATGGTTCGTTCCTTTCTGTTTTCAAATGAACTTGAGATCCGATCGTGGGAGCACCAGTGTCGGAGCGGGCCATGGTCTTGGCGAAGGCCAAGGTGAAAGTGGCCGAGGCAATGATCACGGCAATGGGGAGAGCCATGAGGCCCCACTTCTGGCTCCTCCTCCTCCACCACCTCCACCTCCGATGACTCATGCGGAGATGATGGCGGAGATGTTGGCTGCTCATCGCGAGTTAGCCCATGCCATGGAGCTGCTGGCATAGGCTATCGGTGGCTTCGCCCATGGATTCCATGGGGGCAATGGTGGGAACGAGGGTCGTGCCCGCGGTCCTGAGGGACCCTGCTCTTATCAGGATTTCTTAAAGTTGCACCCACCCACATTCACGCCAACTACTGAGCCTCTAGATGTGGAGCATTGGCTTCGTATTCTGGAGCAAAAGTTTCTGCTACTCACCGTAACTAAGGAGCAGAAGGTGCGCTTTGCAGCACAACAGCTATTGGGATCTGCTAGTGCATGGTGGGACACATTCAATGCTATGCAGCCAGTGGATCACTGGGTGACCTGGTAGGAGTTTACTGCGGCCTTCAGAGAGTATTACATTCCTATTGGTGTTCTAAATAGGAAGTTGATAGAGTTTCTGGGCCTAAGGCAAGGAAGCATGTCTATGATGGACTATGTCAACAAGTTCAACCACTTGTCATAGTATGCTAGGACTCACGTTGATATAGATGAGAAGAAGAGGAACATTTTCTATCATGGCCTCTCTTGTAGCCTACAGAAGGAGTTATATATAGGAAACTACCATACCTTTGGCGCTATGATGAATGCCGCTATGGCCATGGAGGGATTGTAGCGTGACTCTTAGGTAGAATGGAAGCGCAAGCAGGTGGCTACTAGGGTCTTCTAGTCACCCCCATGCTCAAAAGGTATAGGTTGTCAGGTGGATGCCCTATTAGTCTTTAGGTGGGCATTTGTTTCGATAGCCTTAGCAGACCTATCAGGCACCTTCCACCTAGTATCGTGCACTGACTCAGCAGGTGCAACAACAACAGCCTTAGGGACATGCAGGTCCCACCTCATCAAGGACAGGGGAACAAGCCTGGTGCTTGTTTCAAGTGTGGCAAGGAAGACCACTATGCCCGGGAGTGTCCACAAAACCAGCCTGCCTAGTCTGCATAGCCCTTAGCTAACTCCCGCCTGATCAAGCAGACAATTATCAAGAAGAAAGTGCCAGTAAGTCATTCTGGACAGGTTAATTTCACGAAAGCTGAGGAGATATTGCAAAATGAACCGGTGATGGCTGGTATGTTTACCATTGATTCCTATCCAGCTTATGTGTTATTCGATTCTGGTGCATCACATTCATTCATGAGCATGGGATTTGCACACCGGCACAATATACCTCTTATGACTATACCTTTTGCCTATAGAATCAGTACTCCAGGTGCGCAGCTGTGTGTTAATACTCGAACGGACATAGTTGGATTAGTGTTAGCCACTCACACTTACCACCTCCAGTTCATGGTACTATCGGGGCAAGGCATTGCTGCAATTCTGGGAATGAACTGTTTGCGTGTTTATGGGGTAGTCTTGGATCTAAAGCAAAGAGTTGTTGAGTTACGGCTTCCTTCTTCTGAGGATAGGATGTCTCTTCTTATGCCCTAGATCTAGCCTTACCTATTGCTGCTCATGCTGAAGCTTCTCCTGATCTTGCCTCTATTCCTATGGTCTGTGAGTTCTCAGATGTCTTTCCTGAAGATCTACCTGGGTTGCCACCGGATAGAGATGTGGAGTTCTCCATTGAGTTAGAGCCTAGCACTGCTCCTATCTCCTGGCGCCCGTACTGCATGGCTCTAAAGGAGTTGGCTAAAATGAAGAAGCAGTTAGAAGAGTTGTTGGAAAAGGGATTCATCCGTCCTAGCTCTTCACCATGGGGTTGTCCAGCCATTTTTGTGAAGAAGAAGGATGGCACCCTTCGGATGTGTGTGGACTACCGCTCTCTCAATGCGGTAACCATTAAGAACAAGTATCCTTTTACCTCGTATTGATACTTTGTTCGATCAACTAGCTGGTGCCAAGGTGTTCTCCAAGATTGATCTCTGTTCAAGGCTATCATCAAATCAAGATTAGACCACAAGATATACCAAAGACAACTTTTTCTACTAGGTATGGGTTGTATGAATACCTAGTCATGTCTTTTGGTCTACCAATGCTCCTGCATTTTTCATGTATCTCATGAATTCAATCTTTATGCCAGAGTTGGACAAGTTTGTGGTGGTATTCATTGATGATATCTTGATATATTCCAAGAACAAGGAAGAGCATGCCCAACACCTTCGGATAGTACTGACTCAATTAAGGGAACACAAGCTGTATGCTAAATTCAGCAAGTGTGAATTTTGGTTAGATCGAGTGCAGTTTTTTGGGACATGTTCTAACACCTGAAGGTATCTCTATAGATCCAAGCAAGGTGCAGGATGTGCTAAATTGCATGTCTCCCAAATTAGTGCATCAGATTCGTCAGTTCCTTGGTCTTGCTAGATACTATGTGCGCTTCATTCTTGATTTTTCCAAAATAGCTCAGCCGATGACCAAGTTGCTCCAAAAATATGCTAAGTTTGTATGGAGCCCAGCTTGTGAAGAAGCCTTCCAAGCTTTGAAGAAATTTCTTACCACTCCTCCTATTCTATCCCAACCAAATATTGATAGACCTTTTGATATATATTGTGATGCCTTGAAGATGGGGTTGGGATGTGTGCTTATGCAGGATGGGCGTGTGATAGCTTATGCTTCACGCCAACTAAAAAGCACTGAGGTGAATTATCCCACCCATGATTTAGAGCTGGCTAGCTGTGGTGCATGCTCTAAAAATTTGGAGGCATTATTTGTTGGGAAATAAGGTACACATTTTTACGGATCACAAGAGCCTCAAATATATTTTTACTCAGTCTGAGTTAAATATGAGGCAAAGGAGATGGATTGGAATTAATCAAGGATTATAACTTGGAGGTTCATTACCATCTCAGAAAAGCTAATGTGGTAGCTGATGCTTTGAGCCGAAGTCATATCAGGTTGAAGAAACACCTTTGTCTCTCAACCATGCTGAGGTGCTAGCTCACATTGCCTTAGTCTCAGATTTACTTGAGCAGATTATTATGGAGCAAAGGCAAGACACTTCAGAAATTCCTCACATCAAGAAATTAATTGCCGAAGGGCGTGGTCCTCAGTTTAGTATTGATGAGCAAGGGGTAGTAAGGTACAAGAATAGATTGGTGGTCCCATCAAATGAGGAGATTAGAAGGAAGATTTTGGATGAAGCTCATCATTCCAAGTTCTCTATCCATCCTTGCAGTAACAAGATGTACCATGATTTGTGCCACTTGTATTGATGGTCCAATATGAAGCAGGATATCACCAAGTATGTCGTGGAGTGTGACACTTGTAGGAGGGTTAAGGCAGACCACATGTGTACCCTAGGATATTTATAGCCTTTGCTTATTCCTGTTTGGAAATGGGAAGATATTTATATGGATTTCATTGTGGGTTTACCCCATATGTCTGAGGACTATGACTCTATTGGGGTCATTGTGGATCGCCTTACTAAGTCAGCTCACTTTCTCACAGTGGATACTAGATATTCAGCTAAAAAGTATGCCAAGCTGTATTTTGACCGGATTGTGACCCTGCATGGAGTTCCTCTCACTATCATCTCTGATAGAGGGTCCATCTTTGTCTCCCACTTTTGGGAGCAACACCAGGAATGTCTTGGTACTAGCCTCCTCCAAAGTTCAGCCTATCATCCATAGACTAACGGTCAAACAGAAAGGGTAAACCAGGTACTTGAAGATATGTTGAGAGCTTGTGCCATTTCATTTCCTGAGAAGTGGGACGAATGCTTGAACTTAGTTGAGTTTTCCTACAACAATAGCTATTAAGAAAGCATTCGTATGACACCCTTTGAAGCTCTGTACAGAAAGAAATGTAGGACACCACTTAACTAGGTTGAAGTGGAAGACTATGGATACTTTGGGCTTGACTTCATCAAAGAAGCTCGAGAGCAAGTCAGTATTATTCAGAGTCATTTGAAGGCAGCTCAGAGCCAACAGAAAGCTTATGCGGACAAGCGAAGAAGGCCTTTGCAATTTGTAGTTGGGGATCATGTGCACCTCAAGGTGTCTCCTATGAGAAAGGTGCATCAGTTTGGTGTCCATGGCAAGCTAGCCCCTCGATATATGGGCCCTTATAAGGTTTTGGAGCAGTGTGGCCCAGTTGCTTATCGTCTCCAACTTCTAGATATTTTATCGGCGGTACACGATGTGTTCCACGTATCTTAGTTGAAGAAATGTTTGCGGGTCCCTGATGAAGTCATGGAAATTGAAGGACTTCCCCTCCAGTCTGACTTGATGTATATTGAGCATCCTGTCAAGATCTTAGATGAGAAAGAGAGGGTGACTAGAAACAATGTGGTAAAGTTCTACAAAGTTCAGTGGTAAAATCACTCGGAAGATGAAGCAACGTGGGAGCAAGAAAGTTACATCCTGGAGCATTGTCCCCACCTTCTTTTTGGTCACTAAGGTTATTGTTTAAATCGAATTGTATTCCTTATCTCTTTTCCCACACTAGGCACATGAAATCTCAGGATGATATTTTGTTTATGGGGGGTAGATTTGTAACACCCTCGGTGTTACACTATAAATCGTTTACTAAAACTCTACATGAGCATCATATTTATGTGTTAATGTATGTAACATAGGGTGTAAATCAATTTATGTAACTTAAAATGACCAACAGAAATGCATAACGAAAGGCTATTCATGATGTATGAAATTATCCAGTACGGATGTTCGCGAATTTTATTGAACGAAAACACTATAGAACGTATATACGGAACTTTAATAAAGTTAGAAGTACAAACCTTGTAGATGACTATGAAATACCTATGGTCAGATAATGGATTCACTAGCTAACAGGTCTAATAGGTTGGAAATCAAATTTGACGCGAATCCGATCAAGACTTAGTCGAATTTCTAAGACTGAAAAATGGTTTGACAATGCTAAGTTTGGCAATTTTTGTAGAGTAATTGGATTAAGGAGTGGTGTGGTTTTAGGGCTTGTTTTAGTAGCCTAACATGCCCTCTTAAGTATAGCATAGGTGGTTTGGTGATTGAATCAATGATTTGGATTTTTAGGACGCTTGAAAAAGTGTGCATGGCACGTTCCCGGGCGGTTTCATCGCGTGGGCGTGGTCACCGTGCCTTGGGCACTTGGTGTCGCAGCATCAGCCATCATATGCACATGCACATGCACGCACACACGCGCCCCATCGTGCTCGGTGGGACGCTGGGGGCCATTTGGCCAGGCCGCTCTGCCCCGCCGTGCCCTGCCGTTGTTGTCGCGGGCCCGACGTCCTGGCCGGTCCGCTATCGCCTGGCCGCTCTACTTTGCTATGTCGCTGCCTTGCCTTGCGTTGCATTGTGTCTGTGGTGCGCTGCGCTGTTCCTCTCTGACCGGGTGGGTGCTATCCACGTGGCCATTCACGTCGTCGCGACACCATTAATGGCGCCGCAGTGCGCGGGCCATGGCCTATCGCCGATGTGCTCCCTCATCCAATGCGTTTGGAGTGAGGATCCCTCTGCCATGACACCAGCACCCTGCCAAGACGTGCCCCAGTTGAAGTCTGATGGGTCTCGCAGCCGTCCTATCCACCCATGTGCCCCTACTTCTCTCTCTGCCGCTGTCGTCGCCTTGCACCCATGAGCACGCTAGAAAGAAGTCACCTCTCTTCAATTCGCCTCATCCGCACCTACACTCTCTTATCCTCTCAATGCCTATGCCACCTGCGGCCTTCATGATGGCCGGTTGGGCACCAATTTTGTGTTTCCACCGAGCCATTAAGGCCGCGCTTGGCGGTGGGCACGGATAGCTCACTCGCTCGTCACTCGCTGCCCAATTAGCTGCACCATTACCTTCGCTTAGGTCCTTCCTCCTCCCCACACACCTTAGCCTTGCCTCTACCGGCCTGCCTTGGTCGCTGATGTGATGGTGTCGCCATAGTGCGCTGCCACATCGCACCGTCACACATGGCCAGCTCGGTTCGGGGAATCCCTAGCCAAACCATCACCACAGCAGCAACCAGGGTATGTTAGTGGAGCTTTAGAGTTAGCCAGTTCTCCCCACGGTGGCTTAGGGTGGTCGGTGTGCTCGTGCCACCATCACGCATGGCCACACGCCGTGGCCACCGCTTCCACGAGCTTCGTCGCCCTCTCGGCTAGGGTAGGCTCTAGGGTTGTAGGTGCTGTTCGGCTCGCTATCTAGGGCAGAGCGGGTCTCAGTTGGCCGCCGTGGTGGACCAGTGCTGTCGATGCCATGCCGGTGCATGCGGGGGTGGCCCGAGGACCTGGCCGGTGTAAAGAGGGATTGTTCTGAGGGCTAGTTTGCTTAAGTCCCGACTGTAGGAATAAGCTGCATAGTAGTCAGGGGAATAATGGTTTGTTTGGGGGCATTTTCGCATAAGTGGCCGGCGTGCGTGGGCCGTTGTCGTGCGGTTGGGCCACGCTGGCGGGTCACGTGCGCGCGCGCTGCGCGGGAGTGGGCTGCGTCGCTCGCTCGTGGGCCGCACGGGTTAAAGTCGCTTTTCAATTTATATAAGATAGAATAGCTTTGTATTTTTTATTCTGAGTTGAACTTTGGAAATTAATATCAATTCATATCAGTATCTAAAAATTGTTAAATAAATTCTGTTGAGTTCCTAAAATATTGCCTATCTGATAGTATGGATAGTTTATATACACACGTGCACCGTCGTGCTTGGCGGGACGTTGGGGGCCATTTGGCCAGGCCGCTCTGCCCCGCCGTGCCCTGCCGTTGCTGTCGCGGGCCCAACGCCCTGGCCAGTCCACTGTCGCCTAGCCGCTCTACTTTGTTGTGTCATTGCCTTGCCTTGCATCGCATTGTGTCTGTGATGCGCTACGCTGTTCCTCTCTGACCGGGTGGGTGCTGTCCACGTGGCCATGCACGTCGTCGTGACACCATTAATGGTGCCGCAGCACGCGGGCCATGGCTTGTCGCCGACGTGCTCCCTCATCCAATGCGTTTGGGGTGAGGATCCCTCTGCCATGGCACCAGCACCCCACCAAGACGTGCCCCAGTTGAAGTCTGATGGGTCCCGCAGCCGTCCCGTCCGCCCATGTGCCCCTGCTTCTCTCTCTGGCGCCGTCGTCGCCTTGCGCCCATGAGCATGCTAGAAAAAAGTCACCTCTCTTCAATTCGCCTTGTTCGCACCTACGCTCTCTTGTCCTCTCAGTGCCTATGCCACCTACAGCCTTGATGATGGCCGGTCGAGCGCCAATTTGGCGTTTCTGCCCTGGCGAGCCGTTAAGGCCGCGCTTGGCTGTGGGCGTGGATAGCTCGCTCGCCCGTCGCTCGCTGCCCAATTAGCTACACCATGACCTTCGCTTAGGTCCTTCCTCCACCTCGCACACCTCAGCCTTGCCGCTACCGGCTCGCCTTGGTCACTGATGCGACGGTGTTGCCATAGTGTGCCATCGCATCCCACCGTCGCATGTGGCCAGCTTGGTTCGGGGAATCCCCGGCCAAACCATCACCACAGTAGCAACCAGGGTATGTTAGTGGAGCTTTAGAGTTAGCCAGCTCTCCCCGTGGTGGCTTAGGGTGGCCGGCGTGCTCGCGCCACCATCGCGCATGGCCGCGCACTGTGGCCACCGCTTCCACGAGCTCCGTCGCCCCTATAAACTCAGCTAGGTTAGGCTCTAGGGTTGTAGGTGCTGTTCGGCTCGCTATCTAGGGCAGAGCGGGTCTCGGTTGGCCGGCGTGGTGGTCCAGTGCCGTCATCACCGCGTTGGTGCACACGGGAGTGGCCTGAGGACCTAGCTAGTGTAAAGATTCCGAGGGCTAGTTTGCTTAAGTCCTGACTATAGGAATAGGCCACAAAGTAGTTAGGGGAATAGCAGTTTGTTTGGGGGCGTTTTCGCATAAGTGGCCGGCGCGCGTGGGCCTCCCTGTCGTGGGCTGTTGTCACGCGTGTGGGCTGCGCCCCGTGTGGGCCGTGCCGGTGGGTCATGTGCGCGCGCACGCTGTGCGGGAGTGGGCCACGTGGGTTAAATTCACTTTTCAATTTATAGAAGATAGAAATAGCTTTGTATTTTTCATTTTAATTTGAACTTTGGAAATTAATATCAATTCATATCAGTATCCAAAAATTGTGAAATAAATTCTGTTGAGTTCCTAAAAATGTTGCCTATCTGATAGTATGGTTAGTTTATATATATCTGTGTGGATGCTAAGGTCCATTAAATTATTTGGAAGTGTTAATGTTATTTAGATTAATAATTGTAGGAATTTTTGTGGCAAGTTGGTAATAGCACTAGCCATGAAATTTTTACAGTAGGTTCATTAGATTATTATGTGCTCACTGTAATTTTTGTAGCCTTAGAATAGGTTGATAAATATGGTAGCTAGTACTTCTTATTTTATTATATATATAGTAAATCAGTATTAAGAGCGAGAATGCCTTTAGTTGCTAAGTTAATACATGAAATGTTTCATACCTGTTTAGTGAAAATGATAGGCAACTTAGCGTCTTAGTCGGTAGAGCTAGCTTAGTAGTTTGATAGATGTATTCTTATTTAAGAGTTGTTGTTGCCGTATTATTAAGTGTTGCATCATCATTTCATGCATGTAGATAATGAGTTGGTACAGTTCGTGCCTGTGGGTGAGTAGGAGTATGAGGAGATCATCGAGGAGTATGAGGAGGAGATTCTCGTACAGGAGGGAGCCCCGGAGCCATCAGTTGCTGACTTTGTTGACACCCCGCCTGCTCAAGGCAAGTCCCGGTGCATAACCCTTATTTTGAAGGATCACTAAATATATATATGATGTGCATTTATGTTACAGGTATTTTATGGAAAGTACATGCATAGATATACCTACCTATGAGTCCTACTAGCATAGGTCAAGTAGTTGCTATGCTCAGGAGCGGGGGCTTAGAGTCCAAGTTTGGACGGGGACCTAGACCCCATGATAGGAGAGTGGTGGGTTGGTCCTACTTGTGCCTAGGGTGCAAGTGGGGTGTGTGCTTTAGGATACCCAGCTAGGCACATTGATTCGTGAATCATCAGGCGATCCGGTACGGCTTATCTATAGTCTAGCACCGTAGTAAGAACTGAAAGATGAAAGGTGGTGAAATGGAACTGTTTGCTCAACTTTTGCTTAAAAGTAGAACAAGTGCTTACATAGAATGACTAGATAATAAACTAATCATGACCGCTAATAATAAACATACATAAGGATTCACTATTAGTATTGCTTTCCGCAAAAAGGAAACCCAGCAAACCATATAGCTTATCATATCCCTTGGAGTCAGGAAATTATTCCCACTAGTCGGATAAGTCTTGCGAGTACATTGTGTACTTAAGGTTTTTTTACCCCTGTTACAGGTACAGCTTGAGGAGTAGCCGTTGTGTGAAGGATTCTTATGGTGGGCATAGACAGATCTTGTATATTATCGATAGATGTTTCCTTTCATTCCACTGTTTAATTTCCGTACTCTAAATTTGGTCCTGTAATAATGTATTTCAAAGAACTCTGGATGTATGAAATGGACTAAGTAATGTAAACTTGTTCTCATTATTGGATCCTAAGGGGAAAATGTGGATTATTTGGGCTCTCCCTTGGGGTGTGCTCGACGGAATCCGCCTGATGTAGCTCGCTCTCGGGGTGCTTAGTGTCTAGTGGAAGACAAGCGCCTCCGTAAGTGCATTATTTCAGGCGGTTCTGCCATAGTCGCATCAAGTGGAAGAAGAATCTTTGTTTCTCAACCATTTTGAGGTGTTAGCCTATATTGTTATAATCTCAGATTTACTTGAGCAAATTATTATAGAGCAAAGGCAAGATGCATCAGAAATTTCGCACATCAAGAAGTTAATTGCCGAAGGACGTGGTCCTCATTTCAGTGTTGATGATCAAGGTCTGGTGAAGTTCAAGAACCGATTGGTGGTTCCCTCAAGTGATGAGCTTAGGAGAAGAATTTTTGATGAAGCTCACAACTCCAAATTATCCATTCATCTGGGAAGTAACAAGATGTATCATGATTTGCGTCACTTGTATTGGTGACCAAATATGAAACAGGACATTACCAAATACATCTCAGAATGTGACATTTGTGGAAGGGTTAAGGCAGACCATATGCATACGCCTGGATTTCTACAGCCCTTGCCTATCCCTTTTTGAAAATGAGAGGATATTTCCATGGACTTTGTTGTGGGTTTGCCCCACACGGCAAAGGGGTATGACTCTATTTGGGTCAATGTGGATCGCCTTACCAAGTCCACTCATTTCCTTCCAGTGGATACAAAGTATTCAGCCAAGAAGTATGCTAAGCTGTATTTTGATCGGATTATAACCTTGCATGGAGTTCCTCTTACTATTGTTTCCAATAGAGGGTCAGTCTTTGTCTCTCATTTCTAGGAGCAACTCTAGAAATGCCTTGCTACTTGTCTCCTCATAAGTTTAGGTTATCATCCATAAACTGATGGTCAGACAAAAAGAGTCAATCAGGTGCCCGAGGATATGTTGAGGGCTTGCGTCATTTCTTATCCAGAAAAATGGAACGAATGCTTGACTTTAGTTGAGTTTTTCTATAACAATAGCTATCAAGCGAGCATTAAATGGCACCGTTCAAGGCCCTATATGGTAAGAAATGTAGAACACCTCTTAACTAGGTTGAAGTGGGTGATCGTGGTTACTTTGCACCTTATTTTATCAAGGAAGCTCGAGAGCAAGTTAGTGTTATTTAGAGTCATTTGAAAGCGGCTCAGAACCGTCAAAAGGCTTATGCGGACAAGAGGAGAAGGCCCTTGCAGTTTGAAGTTGGTGACCATGTGTACCTAAAGGTATCCTTGATGAGAGGTGTGCATCAGTTTGGAGTCCATGGAAAGTTCGCTCCTCATTATGTTGGACCTTATAAAATTTTGGAGCGGTGTGGTTCGGTTGCTTATCGTCTCCAACTTCTAGATATTTTGTCAGCAGTACATAATGTCTTTCATGTTTCCCAATTAAAGAAGTGTTTATGAGTTCCTGAGGAAGTGGTGGAAATTGAAGGACTCCCTCTCCAACCTGATCTTTCTTATACTGAGCATCCTGTCAAAATCTTAGATGGAAAAAGAGAGAGTTACTAGAAATAAAGTGGTGAAATTTTATAAAGTCCAGTTGCAAAATAATTCAGAGGATGAAGCAACTTGGGAGCAGGAGAGTTATATTCTGGAGCATTATCCCCATCTTCTCCCCGGTGTGCCGAGGTAATAGTTTATGTTAAAAGCTCACTCTTACCCTTTTTCCTACACTAGGCACTCACGTGAAATCTCGGGACGAGATTTTGTTTAAGGCGGGGAGAGTTGTAACACTCTCGGTGTTACACCCTAAATCATTTACTAAAACATATCATGAGCATGAGCATCATATTTATGTGTTAATGCATGTGATATAATGTGTAGATAAATTTCTTATAACTTAAAATGACTAATAAAAATGTTAAATGAAAGTTGATTCAATAGTTCATGTATATCAAGTAGGGTTTAAAACTAATTTTTATTAAGCGAAAATACTATAGAACATGTGTGTGATACTTAAATAAAGTTTAAAGTATAAACTTTGTAGATGATAGTGAAATACTTGCTGTTGAAAAATTATATTACTAGCTAATATTTCTACCAGCCTAGAAATTGCAAATTGAAATCAAGTTCAGCTCAAAAACTTAGAAAATTTTTAAGTTTGTCAACAGCTAGACATTGCTATGTTTAGCAAATTATTTTGAGAGATTCGGTTAAGGGGTGGTGTAGTGTTATAGCTCGATTTGGTAATCTCATATGCCATCTTGAGCATTGTGAAGATGGTTTGACTCCTAAAGAATCGTTAAGTTATTTTGGGCGCCTTAAAATTCTTGCATGACATGGTCTCGGACTGGTTGGTCGGGTGGGCACGGTCACCACGCTCGTGCGCTCGGCGTCACCACGCCGGTACCGTGTGCACATGCTGTCACGCCTGGTTGGCCGAGGCTGCCTTTGGCCTAGCTGTGGTCGGCTGTTGCCGTTCGCCCCATGCCACAACGAAGCCACCACCGATGCTATCACCTTGTTGTTGCATCCACGCACTTCTGCCTCACCGCACTACCAACCTGCCTCGCGCCATGATGCTGCTGCTATCGTCGCATCGTTGTCGCATCCATGCCTATCTGCTATACCCTCGGTGGCGCTACCAGCCCAGTTCAAGGCCACCACTGCCGCGCGCACGTGGCCGAGCATGCCATCGCCTTGTCATTTAAGACACTACGGTGGCATGGGCCATGCTGGTCGAGGACACCCGTGCCTATCCATAGTGTCTGCGTGTGTGCCTCCATGTTCACGCCAACTGCATCTCACCAAGGCAAGGACGAGCTGAGCCCACCTGCCGTGCCCGTATCTCTCTTTCTCTTTCTACCATCACCATGAGTCGCGCCATCCAATTTACCTAGCAAACGATCACCTCCATTCAATTCAGTGCATCCACATCTTCACCATCACGTCATCTCGCTTCCTGACCCCACCCAGCTTTGAAGCGAGCATGGCCAAGCTCTAATTTGGAGCTTCTCCCACCGTCGTGCCGATAAGGCCTTGTCCGGCCATGGATGTGGGCAACCCTCCTACCACCCATCTCGAGCCAATTCACTTGCACCACCAGCTTTGCCTCGCCTCCCGCTTCACCCTACATGCCTTAGCCAAACCGCTACTGCCTCTCCATCATCGCTAACACGACCATGCTGCCACGGTGCGCCACCGCATGGCTCCGCTGCACATGGCCAGCCCTCCTGCGCCATCCTCTACCCCAACCGTCATCTCAGCCTAGTCTAGGGTAGCCTCCTAATGCTAATGCGCTAACCAATTAGACCTATAGCTACCCTAGCTCACCGAAATAGTGGTGTCGCCATCGTAGATGGCCATGTGCCACTGCAGCCTTCCCTAGCTGGTTGTGTCACCCCTCACCACCACTTAGCATAGCTGCTCAGGTCAGAGATGGTGATCGACCCATTAGGTGGGCCCATGTAGGTCCCAGGTGGCTGGCGTAGGCGCTCAGTGCCGCCGCTCGCCGCGGTGCCGCGCACTGAGTTGTCGGGGGTGCGCACGGGTGAATTAGGGAAAAGTCAGGGGGTTAAGTGAGAAGGTTTGAGAGAGAGGGGGAAATAGTGTTAGTACTTAGTTGTAATTCAAGAGAAGTGCGAGGTCTACTTTGTAAAAACATCAATGCACGTGGGATTCCGCAGCGTGGGCCGTCTCCGCATGGGCCACACCATGGGCCGCTGCGCTGCGTCGCGTGAGCTGAGCATGTGGGCCACATGGGAGAATTCGTTTTTCTTTTTCATAAGGAATTGGAAATAGTTTTCTAATTTTGCTTGTTTGCGTGGTGGAAGGTGTTCACTACAAGGTTGACTTCACCACTTTTGCTTGTTTGCTTGGGTTTGCTAGTGGTGACAGGTATGCTGACAGCATTTAGACACAGCCTATCCTAAAGCCAGAGGAGATTGTCTTTGCATATGAGAGGAGGGACTTAGCTGATGGCATGACAGTGGGTTTGAAGTTGTTCTATTATGCCATGAACAACTTGTTCAGAGAGACTATCAACCCAAAAGTAGGTGACTCCACTTCATTGAGGAAGTATGCCAAGAACTTGCTTGCTAGGATGGCACCAGGTAGTGATGCTTTCTCTATCAGTAGGTTCATTTAGACTAAGTTGAGCACCTCACTAGATGATGCTAGGAATGACCTTCCCTATGCTCCTTACATCATGTACATCATTGAGAGGGTGTTAGGCATCGAGTTTAAGAAGGATGTGGAGCACAGGCCATACAGGTTGACTCAGTGGTAGCATACAGGCTGGGAGGCACTTGTTGGGGTAGTAGCCACATCAGCTACAGCATAGGCAAGACCCACTCACAAAGCTAGTAGCAGCATGCCTTCTTCCTCCTGTCATAGGTCTAGGGGGAGCAAGCTCAAGGAGTTGCTCAAGAACATATTTTGCATGTGTTAGTATGCTGTGGATGCTGCCTATGAGGGGAGAAAGGACATAAATGACATGAAGAGACAGCTAGGACTTGAGGTCCGAGAGATCCCTCCTCCCCCAGTGTTTCCACCCTATGAGGACAGTAGTGAGGACGAGGAAGAGATGGAGTATTCTCATGATCATGAGACACTTAGTGAGAGGATGAACATCCTCAGACATGAGAGAGGACAGTCCAGGCCACATAGGCACACGGTGACTACTCACCAAGCTGGTAGGGCTGTTGTGAGTGACAGTGACAATGAGTCTAGAGAGAGGATAGTTTCCAATGGCAAGAGGCAAACCGATCTGGCAGATGACAGTGGCAGTGACATTGGTAGCGACTGGAGTAGGGAGGAGTGAGCTCTAGCGTCTTACCTCTCTTGTTCTTTCCCTTTTTGGCACTTGTTGACAAAGGGGGAGAGAGGCAAGATTGAGATGTATTTTGAGCTCACGGATCGGGTCATCATTGTGTCGTCATGGTAGCGTAACGTTGAGATGTTTAGTTGTGAGTTGTGAGAGTCGATGTCTTTTTCGAACTCTTTTTCATCTTAGTGGTCTATAATAATACTTTGTTTTGCCTTTGTGTGGCGATTGGAGGTCATGGACATGGATATGTGGACTTTATGCTTGTAATGGATGCTAGAACTGTGGTAGAACTTGTTTATATTCATATGTTACTAGCATATTAGATCTGTGTGGTGTTTGTTTATATATTTGAGATGCTTCTATTGTTGTTGAAAAAGTTCTATGTGTGCAGAATGCGGAGGCTCCGAGCTTAGGTCCAGAGGCTCTGTGCTCCTACCCAAAGGCTCCATGGTCCGTAGACCCAAGGCTCCGAGCTCAGGCCCGGAGGCTCCGTGGTCCACAGACCCAAAACTTTTTCTTTCTGTGCTTAAACTGTGATATGCATCACGAATTATTTTTGACACACTTTTTTGCACCCCACGATGGCATGAATATAATGTATCTTTCACATTTGCTCTTAATATATGCAAAGTATGTCTTGAAGGGACATTTTTATAATTCTATACAAATCTTGCACATATTAAGGGGAAGCCCTTGTATTCATGCTATCAAAAGCTCAATCTTTCAATTAAATGTAAGCTTTAATTGTGTTGTCAGCATTTACCAAAAAGGGAAAGATTGTAAGTGCAATTGAGCTCTAAGTGGGTTTTGGTGATGTCGACTACATAATTAAAGGACTAATGGCTTTGACAAGTGTTTGATAGCATATCTTTAATCGTGGATGTAAAGAAACAAAGGAGGAGACCCCCCAACTCGAATGGATGGCTTGCCATGGCTCCAAGAGCTAGTTTAATTTATTTTATATTTTGAAATTAAGTCATAGAATAAGTCGTACTATCAAGGGGGATACTAATGGTGTGCTAGGTGGAACCAAGTGCTCAAAACTCTCTCTACATCTCAAATAATCCCAACCACAAAAAGGTAGCCGAGCTGAATTCTTATCTGCTCTGGCCTGCGCGGAACCTCCGTGCTCTAGCGTGGAACCTCCGTGGCCTAACACGGAGGCTCCTGGGTCTAACAAACCTGATCGTTTTGTGGGTGACGTGGGTGGTATTTATACCATACCCCTTTGCCCCCAACGGTTATCTTCTTCCTCATTCACTCAGACTCACAATAGAAGCTCTCTCTCTCTCTCAAAGCTCAGTGCTCCCAACTCCCTTGCTCAAATCTTTGTGATTCCTTGAGGGATTTGGCTCTAGAGGGTGTGAGAAATGTCACACCCATTTTAAGGATAAAATAGGATGCATAATCTTATGTGCGCCCAGAGATCAGTCACACACATAAGCCGACAAATTATAGATAGTATCATCACAAGTGTTTATTATATCACGAATAATATGACATAATCTTCACATAAATACAGCGGGAGCATAAAGATAACTCTCTCGTGGAAGCTCCATAGCACAGGGACGTCAACTGGTTGACCACAAGTCTAGTAATCCTTAGGAAAGTCATCATTACCATTGCAATTTGTTACCCATCCGGGATTTTTATCCAAATAATGAAAATAAACAAGGGTAAGTACATTTGTACTCAACAAGTGTAACATGGCATTCATCAGGCTCAAAGGCTTGACACAGGTTTAACAACATTTAGCTTTTAGTTGTCATAATTTTAGCATAAGAGTAGCAACAAGTTGTTTTAATCCCAAAGTAAAATGCATGATCAATGTAAACATGAGTAATATATAGCAAACATGATTACTTAATAGTTATCATCTATTCCATAAGGGTTCCAAGGCCGCTCGTGATTGTGAGCATGGTTGTTATAATAGTTTTACACTCTGCAGAGGTTGTATACTTTCACTGTGAGTCGTGATACCCATATACCTGGGTTTATAACTCCCAAAACACTTCCAAGGTGAGCAGGCAGAGTACACTATGAAGCCTTTTAGAGGTTCGTCTAACAAGTTAGGGCTGCTAGGTTTCCAATTGGCAAGCAGATATAGGAACCTCCTATCGAATGGCACAATTCCTTCACGGCTATACACATAAGAGTAGAGGTTGTCCTATATCCATCTCGGCAAGCCCCTCTTGCACCATAAAGTTAACCACTAACAAGCTAGAAAAGGTCCTCATACTTGACTAAAGCCAGAGCCATGTGGCCCTCATAGCTATACTATAAGCCCCGGATGATCACTTACAGATAAGTCCTTAGGGAGAGAAATTTGAAGCATTTAGAAAGTAGCTAAACACTCTAAGCCCCTTTTTCCAAGTTGCTAAAAAGTCATGTTTTAATGATTATTGCATATACCATTAGTCAAGTTACAAGATCATGGTTTAATTGAGCACTAACAAAGCTACCCAATGCATATCCCATAGGAGTCAAAGCATAAATACAATTCTAGGAAATCCTTATCAAGGTGACACATGCAAATATGGATTGATTATTAAAGTGAATAGGTAACAAGGATCATCCCATGCTATAATTGCCTTGATCAAAGTGTTCCTGCTGATCCTGGTTGTCAAAGTAGTATTCTTGATCACCCATGAATCGCTCACCGTCTATACTCGATCAACACAGCAACATACAAGCATCTAGAGGCAATCATGCATAGCAAACAAAGGTTATTGATTAGAATAGTACACCAACAACATAAAATCAAGATGAAAAGTTTGTAAAACGAATCTTCATCTCGCTATGAACACACAGACGCAAAGATCACAAAAATTGGAGCTATAACGAAGAAGTTATGCATTAAACAAGATTTCCTTTAATAAAATAATAGATTAAATCTAACCTTGAATTTCAAAAGTTTAAAACATGTTTAACAGTAGGATGATCATGTAGATTACACAATTATGAATCTAACGCAACTTGAATGGATCAAATCGAAGTTAAAACGAAGTTTTTATGAGCAAAACAAAATCAGTGGCAAATATGTAAAATGAGAAAACATATTTTGAATCGAAAGAAACTATGCTTTCTGAATAAGAAAATGTATTATGGAATTATGCTATGGACTGCGGGTTTATACATAAAAAAATTGCAGGGCTCTTTTGCAAATAAACCAAGTGAAGGGGTACGGTGAGATCTGGACCGTTGGATCTGAGTTGGACGGCTTGGATTACATGGGAGGATAAGAGAGAGACACTGACGACCAGATTTGAATGCCGGCGCGACGATCCTCCATCATCAATGGCGAGAAGCTCGCTGGAGTGCTTGGTTAGGGCCCTAGAGGACACGGTTTGATGAGCCGAGAGCACAGGGAGCAAGAGGAGAAGACAGCGAACTTACCTAGGGCCTTCTGCGGTCGACGGGTCTACAACTTTGGGCAGTGCGGCGGGGTGGATGGTGAGTGTAACACCTTTAGTGTTACGAGCTCACTTAGCACCTAGATTAGACCTAAAAGGAATCAGCCATTAAATTTTCGGGTTTTTAAAACACGCATGGACTACGAGCGAGTCTTATGTGGTTCACTTTGATAGACTAAACTAAATATCTGAGTTAATTCACTTAGTGCGTGGGTATTTAAAAATGTCCAATAATGATTCTAGCAAGTAAATGGTGAATGGCTTGTTCTATTGGATTGAGCATAAAAACAATTTTTACAAACAAAGTAAAATATAATTTGTATTTAGAACTTAAATAAAAATTGAAGTGCAAGTTAGTAGTTGAGAATACAAATTTTGTTTTGGTAAAAAAGGTCGTTCAATAGTATATTTAATAGCTCAGAAATCAAATCCAAAAAACTAAACTAGAATTTTTGTGAATCGGCAAGAAGTTGAGTAATAGTTAGGATGCCATTTTGGTGAGTTATATTGAGCAAAATAATCAAATAGTGCTTAAATGTTTTGCCTCTATGAGTTAGTATAAAGTATGGATTATTGCATGGGATATTTGTTAAGTTTAGATTAACAACGTTTAGACCTTCTATAAATTAAGACAATAACGTGTTGGCATTCAAATTATAGCTAAATTCCTTAAACACTAACTTTATATTTTTGTATCGCTAGCTACATCATGGTGAGTACTTTGGCATGGAGTGGTTCGTAGAATGGTCTGACGTAGCGGGGTTATCCCAAGAATTGCTTGAAACTCTTTAGAACACGCGAAGAACCACGTTCGATGTTCTGTTCGCGAACCGGCGCGCTGCACGACGAACTCATCTTGGCCTTCTCGTATCTTTTTCCCTAGTCATTCTTTGGTCGCGCTGAGTGCTTCCCTAGCTAGCTGGTGGCGTGGACTTTGGATTAGTGAGGTTGGTCGAACCTTAACCGCACTGTTTGGCAGCCTTGGCATCGCTTTAAAAAGCATGCACGTCACTGGTTTCGGCTGTTTAGCCTGTGGCTGCGGTCACCACGTCCACCATGTTGCGCTGTCGCATTCAGGTGCCCCTCACGCATGTGTTGCGCCCATTTTTGTTGTTGCCCTGTGGTCGCCTCGTGGGCGCGCCGTTGCCGTTGGCTGGCCCATCTGAGTGCAGTCATTGCTACGGGGTGGTGTGTGCGCGCTGCTAGCAGGGCTAGACATAGCCAGACTAGTGCCATGATAGCAGCCACCGGGTCGATGTGGCTCCTACCTCACCAACCAATCCAACTACCACCGAGCAATTTACCCCATAGTAACTGCCGCCCTCCGCTGTCTCATCGAGCTACCGCCTTGTCGGGGTGTCAATGCCCTTCCCCTGTGCTCGCCGTTCCGCTTCTGCCGCCCGCTCTCGAACAAGGCCAGGTGGTTCCATCGAGTAGCTGCCCGTCTCCGCTGTCCTATAGCGCAGCCGCCTTGTCACCCTCAAGCCACAACAAGTCTAATCGCCCTATGTCGTGCACTGTTGCCGCTATGCTCTGCCACGCCCTCGTGCTGCTGTCGGTGGGCGCCATTCAAATTCATGATGCATGGGCCATCTTGGGTCGATTCTTCACATCAGTAGCTAGGTCACAGAGCTAGCCAACCGCCCGACCCGCTTTTAGCCACAGTCGTGCTTTAGCGATGGTCAATTTTCAAGTTCCGTCGTCGCTGGTCAGATCGCTGCTGGAGCAGAGCTCGATTGGGGGTAAGGCCCTAACCATTGGTAATGGTTCGATTGATGGCACTAGTAGTCGTGTTTTGATCCCCTCTATCGGTTGCTCACCCTCCTTCGGCCAAGATTCGCATCGCCGACGACGCGGTGACGCGGCCATGCCCATCTTGGAGCTCCCTACTCGGGCCGCTCACTCGTGGTCGGGCCGACTCGACCGTCCTTAGCTCCAACCATCTCCACAGCGCCAACCGCGGTGAGCCCCTACTGCTTCCCCACCGCCTCTACCTCACCGTTAGTATCCTAGGATGCCAGCGTGCTCACACCACCGTGGTGGGTGGCTCGGCAACGCGGGCAGAGCGCTGGGACCAGTGTTTTTCTCCGAACTGCCATCTTGGAGTTTGTCTTGGCCCTGTGGTGCTCGTTGTCTTGGCCCCGCTCTGTTGACCGACGTAGAGGTGTTGTGCCGGTCGGAGCTGCGCTGCTACGTCCAGGCACGACGAGGGTTTCGTCTTTGCGAAGGCGACATTTTTCGGGGTGCTCGGTGTGAAGTCTGTCTCGGTTACAATAGTGTGCATAGTGTTGAGTAATAAGTGGTTGGACCGGGAGGCTCTTTTGCAAGAACACAGGCACACGCGCGGGCTACCTGTTGTGGGCCGATGTTGAGCCACACCTGGGCCACTCTCGCCAGCACACGCGCCTCGCCCCGCTTGGGCCGCGCGTCTGCGTGGGCCGTCGGCCTCCATTGGACCGCGTGCGTGCGTTTCGTGTTGGGCTGAGGTCGTGGACGCCGATCCTTTTTTATTTGTAGAGCAATTTCTAATTTAGCTTACAAGGTAAATTTGTAAATTTAAAATAAAATTGTGTAGGTGTCCAAAAATGATGAAACCAATTTTGTTAAGTTTCTAAAATCATGATCTACCTGATAGTGTATTTTTTTCACATAAGTTCTATATGTTTTTAGGGTTGCTCTAATTATTTTTAAATGTTTAATATTGTTAAAATGTGAACTTGTGGAAATTTTTGTGAGAAAATGGTGATAGTGTTGACTCTAAAAATTTTATAGTAAATTCCTAATATTATTAGCTGCTCACTGTAATTTTTGTAGCTCTAGAATAACTAGCTTGCTATATAGGTAATGATGCCCTATTTTGAATAAAGATTAAATCGATAGAATGGAATAAAGAAACAACTTGAGTTTGTAGAGCTAAAACGTTTGTTGGGAAATAACACCTTATTCGACAACATGGATAAGTAGCCTAAGTACGGTCATCGTTAGAACTAGCTCATTAGCTTGAGAGGCGTAAATCGTATTTTACGAGTAACGGTTGTAGTCAATTAATTATGTCTTTGTATTGCATCGCATTACATATCATAATAGAGACGTCGATGGATCACGGAGTCATCGAGAGTTGCTAGAGAAATGGTGTTTTTGGAGATCGTGTCGCCATGATGGAAAGCTAACTTCTGATTAAATCTTACCCAGGCAAGCCCCGATGCATAACACCTACTTTTCTGCACTTTAAATTCTATTTGTGCATTAAGTTTTAAGAAGTTGAATGAAACCCACTTGCATATATATCTTTATCCTATGAGTCTTACTAGTATGACAAGATCGTGTAGATTGCTATGCTACAGGGCTCTAGTAGAAGTCGAGTGATTGCTTGTCACTCGTGAGAGATAGGAAATATATTATTGTATTATTATCACTTGGAATATATAAAATGGTGGAAAGGAAAATGGAGATTGGGCAGGGATATAGTTTGGGTATTGGTGGGTGTAACAGGTTGTGTCTTGCGTCCAACGGGGCATAGCTTGGTTACACTGTTTTTCCTGTCTGTGTCGGTTAAGGACCGGCCGTTGCATTGGGTTCTAGGCAAGTCATAGACTTATTATCCCGAGCACATACTTGGGTATGGGCGCAAGGAAGACTTGTTACTCTCTTATCATGGGTTATGGCTCTTTCTGGACCGACTATCAGGGTGGTTTTTGGGTGGAGGTCCTTGCACCGCACTAAGTTCGGGACTCAGGGGCGGGGGCTTAGAGTCCTAGTTTGAACGAGGACCTAGACCCCATGATAGGAGGGTAGTGGGTTGGTCCTGCTTGTGCCTGGAGTATAAGCGGGGCGTGTGTTTTCGGGGTACCCAGCTGGGCTCATTGATTCGCGAATCGTTGCAGTGTCGGTACGACTTATCTAAACTGTAGCACCGTAGTAAGAACTGGAAGATGAAAGATGGTAAAAGGAAATCTGATTGCTTACCACCTGCTTGAAAGTAGCATAGGTGCTTACATAGAATGGTTAGTTAATGAACTAATGATGACTGCTAATAAAATCGAATATAAGGACGCACATTTAGTAATGCTCCTACAGATGCAATAAACCCACTAGGCAGATAGTCTTGCATATCCTTGAAGTCTTTTCTTTCCTCCTGTCGGCTAAGTCTTGCTGAGTACAATTGAGTACTCAGGGTTTTATTTCCCCCTATTGTAAGTGACAAGTGGATGCTAGAGCTGACCTTTGTGTGTGGATTCCTCCTGGTGGGCTCAGAGAGGATTTCCTTTACGCTGCGATCATAGTTTTTATTTATAACTCTCACCAAATATTTTTATAAATGGAAGTTCTATGATCTGTTGTCATAACTTATATACTAATGCTTCATCATGTCATGAATAGATATTTATTTCTGTTGTAATTCTGATCACATGTTAATATCCGCTATTAAATTAAATTGTTCATAACTCTGATAACATGATCATATTCCGCTATTATAAACAATAAACATTATACTATGGTGTTACATGGAAAGTGATGTAAGAAATGGTTAATAATGATGTAAGCTTTATTCTCTCATTTGTGATCCTAATGGAAAAATGTAGATTTTTGCGTTCTCCCTTAGGGTGTGCCTGATGGAACTGCGTAATTTGGTGTTCTCCCTTGAGTGCTTAGTGTCTAATGGAAGACAAGCACTCCTGGGAGGTATTAGATTAGGCGGTTCTACAACAACAAGCTTCAGTGAAGGTTCGGTGACACGATGCGAGCGAGCTAGAGCGAGAAAAGGAGAAAGAAGGGGCTCAGCGGATTCGAAAGCTTGACACAAAGCTCGTTAGCAGCATATGGTGGCGGCAGAGCGACTAGACAAGCGTGGCGGCGCCGACCGCTTTACGACGAGATTCAAACTGCGCGACGACTCGAGTGGAGGTGATGTGGCTTGCTCTAGGGCTTGGTAGGGAGGCGGCACGGTGCGGGGGCTCGATATTTATGGGACAGCGGCATGGGGCGCACGCCAATCCATGAGAAATTGGAGCGGAGGTGGACTCCCAAGCAGAGTCTGACGCAGAGACGGAAGGAGGAAGACGATGGCGTGGCTGACACACGGGCCTAGGTCGTCAGCGACATGAGAGAGAGAGGAGAGGGCGGCCTACTTCCGGCTGGCTTGCTAGGCCGGCCCACGAGCGGAGGCGCGGGAGAACTGAAGGGAAACTGTGGCTTGCTGTGGAGGAGAAGGGCAGAAGTGGGCCGTTGTGGGAGAAGAAGAAAGAGTGGGCCGAATGACAGGGAAGGGAGAGGAGAGAAAAAGAAATTCCTTTTTATTTACTTAAACACAATTTTTAAATCCAAATTTAATTCAAATTTAAATCCTTTTGAAGTTTTGATCAAACCCAATCATCATAAAATAAATATGCAGCAGCACGTATGCACAAACATGTAACTATACCTTATAGTTGATTTTAATTTAACAAAAGTTATTATTTTTCTAAGATTACATGCTCACTAAATGCATAATTAAATCAAATTCATCTATTTTAAAATTATGTAAATTTTAGGGTGTTACAAGTCTACCCCTTAAGATGAATCTCACCCTCGAGATTCGGCTGATGCTTACTCAAAAAGCTACGGGTATGTTTTCCTTAGATACTCTTCTCTTTCCCGAGTAGCCTCATCTTCTGTATACCGATTCTACTGAACCTTACACATCTTTATAACTCGGCTCCTCGTAATCCTTTCTGCCGTCTCTAAAATCTTTACCGAAAATTCCTCATAGGTGAGATCTTCCTTAATTGTAAGCTCCTCTAACGATATATGCTTCTCTGGTACACGCAAACACTTCTTTAACTGAGACACATGAAACACATAATATACACCTAACAAACTCTCAGACAATTCCAACTGATAAGCCACTTCTCCACGTCTCTCTGTAATTTTGAAAGGCCCAAGATAACTTGGTGCTAACTTTCATTTCATGTTAAACATTCTCGCACTTCTCATTGGTGACACTTTTAGGTAAACATAATCCTCTATTTTAAAAACCAATTCTCTTCTTCGAGTGCCAGCATAACTCTTCTGTCGAGACTGCGTCACTCTCAAGTTATCTCTAATCATCCTTACTTGCTCCTCTGCGTCTCTTAAAACATCTGGTCCGAACACTTGAGTTTTTCCTGTTTGATTCTAAAATAACAGGGTTCTACGCTTTCGTCCATATAAAGCCTCGAAAGGTGTTATCTTGAGACTTTTCTGATAACTGTTGTTATATGAGAACTCTACATAATGTAAGCTCGTCTCAACTTGTACCGTACTGCAATGCACAAGCTCTCAGCATGTCATCTGAAATCTGATTTGGTGTCACCGGATAGATGATGACTTTACAACCTTTAGGTGTATATAAGAAAGATTGTCATATTGTTATCAACATTAACTTACACTATATATGCCATGGTCATAACAAAATAAATTATACTTTTAAACTTTATTATAAATGGTGAGACAAATAATATGTATCATTCCTAGCATCGTTCTTCATGAATGTTTGGTTTTTTTTTTGTCCCGTCGCAATGTGTAGGCATGTTTGCTAGTTATAAAAGAAAAGGAAAGATGATCGTGTTAGCATGAAATCCAAAAATTTTAAATGATCCTGTTTGTTTTTGTCATCATTAAAAATGGAAAAGTGATCATGTTCGCCTTATAAATGTTAAAAATAGAAAAGTGATCGTGTGATCCCGTTCGTTTTGTCATCATTAAAAAAGGAAAAAGTGATCGTGTTCGACTTATAAATGCTAAAAATGGAAAAAGTGACCGTGTGATCCCGTTGGAAAAGTGATTGTGTTCGCCTTATAAATGCTAAAAATGGAAAAAGTGATCGTGTGATCCTGCTGGAAAAGTGATCGTGTTTGTCTCGTGTGATCCCGTTCGTTTTTGTCATCATTAAAAAAAGAAAAAAATGATCGTGTTCATCTTATAAATGCTAAAAATGGAAAAACCGATCGTGTGATCTGTTCGTTTTTGTCATCATTAAAAAAAGATGCGTTTGCCGGGAGTCGAACCGGGTAAGGCAATTATCCTAACCGTTGGACTACAAATGCTGTTGAAGTTAATTTGTTACCGAAGCACAGTCTATTCGTTTGTTGATTTTAGTCGAGGCAGTTAACATTGTTTTCTTCTCGCAGCTATAACCATTAACCAGCGTAGGAGTACCACTGTACCAGAGACGATCGAGGCTGGAAAAGTTGCAATCCGCTGTTCCGATTCTGGCTGGCCGTCCGCCGTCCCTCACCCTGCTTCTACTGTTCCGCTCCGAAGCTCCAAACAACTCCGTGCCTCCAGTCGTCCACTTCGCTCCGCCATGGCCACCTCCTTCCTCCACCTCTCCCGCCCCCGCCGCGCGCTGCTCCCCATCTCCTCCCTCCGCCTCCCGCTCTCTACCCAGTCCCACGCCCCATCTCCGTCCCCGTCCCCATCCCCTACCCCCTCCTCCGCCCGCCGCCTCCCGCATTTCCTCTCCTTCTTCGCCGCCGCTGCCGCCGCCGCCACCACCGGGGGAGCAACCGTCGCGCTCTGCGATTCCGGCCTCGACCACCACCGGTGCCCGCCTCATCTAACCCCGTCACAGAGTGCTTGTGTTCCGTTACTCGCTCAGCTGGGGTTGACCTCACCTGACCCGGCGTGCTCTGTCTGTCTGGTTCAGGGTCGGTGGCAAGGACAGCGCCGATCTGGTGGTTCGTGGGGAGCGTAAGCACGTGCCGCAGGAGTTCATCGACGAGCTCGCGACCTTCCTCGGGGTGAGTTTGGTGATCGGATGGCCGCTGGTGCATTCTACCTGTGCGCAGTGATGGCCATGATGTGTGGATGCCAAGTATTTGATGTTTTCTCGCTGATGGTGAATGGACGGCCTAATGGCAGGACAACATGACTTTGGACTACGAGGAGAGGAGCTTTCATGGCACGCCACAGAACAGCTTCCACAAGGCGGTCAACGTGCCTGATGTCGTTGTGTTCCCGAGGTGATGATGTTTACTAAGAACTCCAATGATCATCGATTTGTTTAAATCAAGGGATAAATGGGCTGTCGACTTGTCTGCCCCATCTTACAATGTCATGTATCGCTCTTGGTGTTGGGATGCGCTGAATCTGCTAAATATCCCAAGCATGTATTGATTGAATGATCTATTTCTTGCAATGAAGTGATGCCTTCATCTTCTATTTTGCAGCTCGCAAGATGAGGTACAAAAGATTGTGATGGCCTGTAACAAGTACAAGGTATGGCATTCTCTTCATCGGTGCAAACATATAGGATTAACGGGACATCATTGGATACTTACTGATCCTGCACGGTTACCGTATTATACTTTACCGCGTTTTGACACTCTCAGAGACAGTTCAGTATCCACTTTGCCGTTGATAATCTTTTGAACTAGTTTTATTTTTCCATTTCAAATATGTGTGTTTGGTGGGGCCCTAAGTGCTTACTAATCACATGTTATAATTGCATAACTGAACTTTCTCTATTTTTCCATGCTACAATTGATATACTATATTTTTTGTTATAGAATGCAACACTATCCTGTCTATGAACATAGAAATTAACTTTTCCTAGGAAATGCAAAAGCTATGCTTCCATTTCTTAAACAGGAAAACTGATTCCATGTATTCTATAAATGAGAATCCATATCTTGATTAGTGCCTTTGTTGCTACAGTCAGTAAGATTAAGAAGGGGGCCCTTTGCATGTCTTCTGATTTTTTACTTGTAGAGCAAAATTTCAGGTATAGAGGTTCCATCATCATCATTGATCTAATTTATGTTCCATCTCCTTGTGTTTAGGTACCAATTGTACCGTATGGCGGGGCTACCTCAATTGAGGGTCACACACTGGCACCTCACGGTGGTGTTTGCATTGACATGACCTTGATGAAGGTACAAATTAAGCGATATAATCTAGAGCATATAGCTATAGCTAGGTGTTAATGATGTTACGAAAACGAACTATTTGTGAATGAGTTAGACCGTATTCTAATGCTTAAGAAGCATTCGGATATTCGAGCCTTGACCTTTCTACTTTGCTGCCTTTCTTCACATGTGTGGTGTGGTTCCTCATGGCATAAATTCTTTACAGAAAATCAAATCCCTGAATGTTGAGGATATGGACGTAGTTGTTGAACCTGGAGTTGGATGGATAGAGCTGAACGAATACCTGAAGCCCTATGGCCTATTTTTTCCTCTTGATCCAGGAAAGGTCCTTGTCCTTTTTTCATAAAGCCTTTCAAAATTTTCTTTAATCTTTTCAAGGCACCCTGTTATGAACTTCTAAATGTAATCACTCGATGTGCAATTGCATCTAATTTAACTTGGTTGCACTTGGTAAGCCATTGTTCCCTATTGATTTGTGTAAGTTCATTCAGCTAATAATTAGTATCTCTTGATTGAAGGATCTGTAGAATCTAGCCATAGTCAGTAACTCCATTTTCACTTGCTTCGATGGTTTCAAATGTATGTTTAGTTCCCATTACCATTCTGTGGAAACACCAATAGAGCCTTCATCATATTTAGAAGATGGTCATGTTAAATTTTGCATGCTTATGGAACCCAAGCACTCATGCTTTAGCTGAAAAAAAAAACAATTTGATTTGCAGGGCCTGGGGCCACCATTGGAGGAATGTGTGCTACTCGCTGTTCTGGTTCATTAGCTGTGAGGTAATTACCAATTTATCCTTATATTTTCAGTGTATATTCAAGGTTCTGTATCACAACCATAAACCCGCATCACTCAAGAACGTACAGCCATAAGACTGATATGTCAGTTCATATACTTTGCTAGCTTTGTATTATAACTTTTAAATGGTGTTTATGGCTTCCTTCCTAGTTTGTAGGTATGGAACAATGCGGGATAATGTGATTAATCTTCGGGTACTTCTCCTCTACATAAAAAATACTTTGTATTAGTTCCACATGCAAATAGTAAATTTTCTTGGTACATGCAGGCTGTTTTGCCAAATGGTGATGTTGTCAAGACAGGCAACCGGGCTCGAAAGAGTGCAGCTGGGTATGCAAGACACTCTCCTGATTGTTAGAATGACCCTTTTCTGTTTTGTTTTTGGAAGCGAATACTATTTTCACTGCTTAGTGCTTCCTTTATCCATATATGTGTTATATACATATGGTGTTCTATTCCTGCCACCTGCCATCCATTTTTGCAACTTTGTTTACCTCTGCCTTGTTGAATGTCAGGTATGACCTTGCTCGTTTGATCATTGGGAGTGAAGGGACTTTGGGTGTAATTACAGAAGTGACTTTACGACTCCAAAAGCTTCCATCTCATTCTGTGGTGAGTATCTTTTGATTTAGTCAGTACCAAACTCAATCTTTTCCTACCACTGCAAAGTTCTTTGTATAGGCTTGAATCTCAACATAGTGTTGTATGTAGGAACCCTTAACGCATAATGCTATTTGTTTTTTGGAAAAAATTTCTATTCTTTCTAAAAGGAATGACCACCTTCATGCTATGACATACCACTGTCATCTTTCATCAGAAAAAATTGTGCAAGCATATACATAAAAGACAGAACACAGGTTGCTAGATTTATGCTGTCAATTTTCTCTGTATTATGTATCTTTTTTGTTTTCATTTTAGTTATGGAGGCACTCACCATACATTTTCCTACTATCTCAGGTTGCAATGTGCAATTTTAAAACAATTAAGGATGCTGCTGATGTTGCTATTGCAACAATGCTTTCTGGGATACAGGTTTGTGTTTCCCCTGCTATTTTCTTCTCCTGTGTTTCATACGATATGAATGTGCAGGTTCTGGCCTCTGTTTTCTTGCAGTTTGCCAATATTTATGTTCCAATATATATGTCTATACTGTAAAGCTCTTGCAGCTTGCCAATATTTATGTTTTCTTTTCTATATGACTAGGTTTCAAGAGTGGAATTGTTGGATGAGGTTCAGATAAAGGCAATAAACATGGCAAATGGCAAAAATTTGCCTGAAGTGCCGACCTTGATGTTTGAATTCATAGGGACAGGTAATGCAACTTACTATACGATCAGTTATATTATTATCCATGGTGGTGGTACTTATCCCTCCCAAATGAGTTTATTTGAAAATATAAGGTGCCATGTGAATGTAGTCTGATGAATAAGAGGTTTGCATGTAGCCATCATCTGCTTACAGATTATGAATTTGACTTGATTCTTGATCAACAATAATGGGTAAAGAATGATAATACGACTACTGCTGCATCAATGCGACTGCTTCTGTATTTCGGGATATCAATTGGAAAAGGTTTACTTTTGCAGTTTAGGTTCTGGGATGCACAAACTTCTCGGAATATTCTCTACAAAATTTTCTCTGCGCACAATGTACACTCAGACAACTTTCACAGTATTATATCTAATAATAAGATTGGAGTGGTATCAGTCAAGATAGCCATCGTGAAAAGTGAAGTTTATTTGATAACAATACATGTCCAATTTTGCTATATGATCTTCAGGGCAAAGCCAACATAATAAGATATTTTACTGGCTGCTGGACTGTGCTCAACGCTCATTAGAAACTCCTTTGAACTCATGGAACTTATTAAACTGCAACTGTTGTTATGGTCTATGATCAATAGCTGACTACTTCCTTTTCTTTGCTAACATCTTCCTCTTGCAAATATCCAGAAGCATATGCTCTTGAACAAACTCTCTTGGTTCAAAAAATTGCCAACAAACACCATGGATCAGATTTTGTTTTTGTTGAGGAGCCAGATGCTAAAGCGGAATTATGGAAGGTCAGTAGAGCGTTTAATCTGAAGAGAATATTGACCCCCCCCCTCCCCCTTTTGGTTCTATATGATCTTGCACACACATGAATGTTGCAAATATAATTAATTAGCGTCCATCATGCATTGGAACGGATCTGTATTATTGAAATATATTTGTAACAATACTGAGCCCTTTAAGTGCAGATCAGGAAGGAGGCACTTTGGGCTGGTTTTGCTATGAAACCTGATCATGAAGCTATGATAACGGTTTGTTCTCTTACCACTTGGTTAATATACATATATATGTCATTGTAATATCCATGAGACCAGGAACCACATCTAGTGTTGTGTATCATGTGCTTTAATGCTTGCTCCTCAGTTGTAAGTCTTTAACGGCATGCCCCTATGTTCTCTCCATGAAATTGTGATCCCAAATAAGTAGCATATCCAGTAGAAATGATATTTAGCTATGGAGCATGGCCTTGTTTAAATAAATAAAGAGGTTTGTTTTCTCATTGGCAATTTTCTATCCTCTGTTCCTATTGTTGGTCCCTCGGCTGCCCTGCATAGGTAAGCAGTAAGCTTACCAGCACACTCACTCACTATGGCTAGAGGTAGAAGAAGATATTGAGAACAGCTCACACACACA
This sequence comes from Miscanthus floridulus, assembly GCF_019320115.1. Taxonomy (NCBI): domain Eukaryota; kingdom Viridiplantae; phylum Streptophyta; class Magnoliopsida; order Poales; family Poaceae; genus Miscanthus; species Miscanthus floridulus. Next base: position 24,418,759 of record NC_089582.1, on the reverse strand, counting down.
GCACAAGCCCAGCGCTGGCCGAAAGCTCTGCTTCTGGATGTGGCAAACTGAACTACTCTTTAGCATTGCCTTAGGTGTGATATATATACAAGTGCTAGTATCTCTACCAGGTACATAGTTGTTGGTGAGTACACCAACTACCTACTCCTAAGGTACACCAACTACTACTAGTACTAGCAGTACAAAGCTTAGATCAACCCACTACCAAGACATGGCTGATGTAATAGCTACCAACTAATGTACTAGAGGTGGCCTATTGCCATACTGCTACAGCAGTAGAGACTGGACAGCCGAGCTGACCAAATGCCAACTCTGCTGCAGCAAGAGAGAGAGAGAGATCAACAGCAGATTATGTCTTACACCTATGCCTGTGTAGATTGTCCAAAAGGTCATCGTGATTGTGGTAACCTTGCATGGAACATGTTGTCAGTAAACAATGCATGATCTGTAATGAGTTTCCTAATGATACTGTATCTGTTTGTGTAGGATGTTTGCGTCCCTCTGTCCAGACTTGCTGAATGCATATCTACATCAAAGCGGCTGCTTGATGCGTCGCCATTGACTTGGTATGCATTTCCTCATTCAATACTTTTGAGAGATGGCCACCTCTTTCACTATTGTAAATATAGGACAGAAAGGCTGTTTGATATTATACGGGATGGCATTATCTTACAGTAACTTCAGCAAGCCATGAATATATCTTTTGGTTATGGAGACATTTATGTCTGATTATTTATATTCCAGTCTTGTTATTGCTCATGCTGGTGATGGAAATTTTCACACGATTATCCTGTTTGATCCAAGTCAAGACGACCAACGAAAGGAAGCAGAGAGACTAAACCATTTCATGGTTGATACAGCTCTGTCTATGGAAGGTATAAATAGCCTACTTCTTGTGTCTAGAGTTTACTTGCTGTTACTGATAAGGAATAGCCTACTGCCTCGAACCACTGTCTGATCTAGAGTTACCTCAGATAGAAGCCATAACATATGCGATTTGTCTTTCTTTTTTATCTGTTTCCAGTCATCATCAAAACTTGAACTAGTTGAAAATATTAACGTGACTGGCACCTAACAGGTACATGCACAGGAGAGCATGGTGTTGGCACAGGGAAAATGAAGGCAAGTATCAGCCACCTACAGCTGCAAAAGCTTTATTGGCGTTACCTTTTCTTTTCCTTCTTCAAAGCTATGGCATAAGAAAGAAACTGAGAACTGCTGAACGCTAACCACTTCATTAAGACTGAATGTGTCATTACAGATATCACTTGAACCGCACATTTGTAGGAGAAAGTTTCCAAACCCATCATTCTTTGCTTATTTATAATTTTCTGATAAGACATCATTTCTTTATTGGTCACGGGTATTATTATCACGTAATTGTTGATGAATACCTTTGTTTGTCGGCAGTACCTGGAGAAGGAGTTGGGCATCGAGTCACTCAGGACGATGAAAAGAATAAAGGCCGCGTTGGATCCCAACAACATCATGAATCCGGGAAAGCTGATCCCGCCTCACGTCTGCATATGACGCTCTAGACCGCCACCTGAGTACCTGACTTGAGGATCTCCATGTGTGGGCTTGCTGGTTCCGGGAGGCGTGACGCGGTGCTGACAGTGCAATAATGCGCTGAGCTTGTCTGTATGACATGCATGCGTTGGGGGAAAATGCACGCAGGTGTCACATCAAAATTATACTGGTACAAAAACTGAACTGCCTCAGGGAAGGGAAATAATGGAGCGAACATTCGTCTCCTCGTGCCGTTTTAACAGGAGAAACACAAAGTAGCAGCTGAGTGATGGTACTGGAATTTACCGATTTGCAATTAGGAAGCAGCTGATCACATTGTAAAATGGGACGGTGACACGTTGTTTGTTTTGGAGCTCAATGGTACATCTAAGAATGAGACTGCGATATTAAGTTCGGACTTCGGAGCTACTAGGAATGTACGGTACATGTGGAGACGATGAAGATAGAAACGAATCGTCGCCATCCATCTCCATTGCAGTGAGTCAGTGACCACAGCACGCATACGCATTGCCCGGTGTTGACGCAACGGACGCAGGACGCTCCATTGGCGATTTTTTTTAATTTTAACCCTTTTTTTAATATAATTTTAAATCTAACACTATTGATTTTTTTTAAAACTAACACTTTTGGCCGCGTCTATTGTCATGGCGTGGCCAAATGCCTGTGCCGCGCCATGCATGGCGGCGCGGCAGAGGCCTTACGTGGCGGCGACCATCATCGCTGACCGCTGACGTGGCAAGGCTCTGCCGCGCCACCGATCGTGGCGCGGCAGTGCCGCGCCCTGATCCGTGGCGCGGCAGAGCCCGGTATAACCACCGTCGCTGCCTCTTGCCCGAGCAGTCGGCGTTCCGCGAGAAACGCAGCAAGGCAGTGCCGCCGCGCCCCCCTTCGCCCGCGCCTGCCCGCGGCCAAGGACGCCGTCCGCCGCGGCCGCGTCCGCCCATGCCAGCTACCCCACCCGCGCCAGCAAGCCAGCCGAGGCAGTAAGCGAGCCATGCAAGCCAGGCCGCCGGCCGCCCGGTGCAGCCACCGCGCCCGCACGCAGGCGCACCTCCCCCTCCGGCTAGAACCTCCGGTCACGCACGCAGGCGCACCTCCCCCTCCGGCTAGAACCTCCGGTCACGCAGGGCGGCTGCCCGCTTAGGTGCTGCAGCGAGGTACTCCACTAATATAGTTAGCACAGTTAATAAAGTTAGTAAAATTATCAAAGTATAGCTAATATAGTTAGTAAAGTTAGTATACGTAATATAATAAGTTAGTATAGGTAGTAAAGTAAGGTAATTTAGTTAGTACAGTTATTTACTCTAGTTGTACATTGGATTTAGTCTAATAAGTTGTTGTAGTTAGCCTTGTATAGATGTTAATATTTAATTAGTTAGTATAGTTATAGTTAGAAAATGTAATAATGTTAGTATGGACATTACGTACGATGATTTCGACGACTTGATGAAGTTTCTTGAAATGCTTTTGCAGATGGATTGTTGTGTTAGAGTTTTGTTCGGAGGAAGTGTTAGGAGAGAAGATGGTATGTTTGAGGATATGGAAGAAGAATTAGAATGGTTTGATGAACCTCCTAGCTTCAACGACCTTTGTGTCCATTTGAATACAAAGTTTGGGGGTGATTTCACACTCAAGGGGAGGTTTGATACTGGGAAGACTAGGGCACACTATGTCCTCATGCCCTTGCGTGACCCTGCTCACTGGTCCCGCTACACTAGGGTTCTCCAAGGTTCCAATGTGCCCATGGCTGAGGTGGTGGTGGAGAATGGGTACAGGATGCATGGTGTGCAGGACGGCCCGTCCATTGATGATTTTGGAGGCAATGAATAAGAATTAGGTGTCGAAGGGGAAGCAACTCAGGATAACATGAATTTGGACGGTCAGTTGACGCAGGAGCAGTTTCATTCAACCGCAGTAGGCTGTATAAGCAATGACTTCGATGTGAATGAGTTCGAACAGAAAGAGGAGGAGCAGGAGGAGGAGGACAGGATCGGTGATGTAGTTAGCAGTGATTCAGACGATTCTGATGATGACCAAGGAGGTACAGATGCTGTGGCAACACCGGCTGATGCCATGCCAGTACCGGTTCATACTATGCCATTACCAGTACGAACCGAGGTTTTACATGGTGTCCATGTTCAGGATAGACTAGTCATAGATTTGGCTGCAGATGATAACCCCTATGATTCATGGGCCAGAATTAGCGAAGCGCAGCAGTATGTTCCACCACCACCTTACACAGTGACTGAGCTTGAGCAACTAAGGTCCAAGAACGTACCTTTCAGGGGCATTCCGAACTATAGGGATGTCAGCATGACGGATATGACAGTTTGTGATACCGGTCTCCAGCTGTGTAGGAATTCATTGTATAACCATGAGAAAGAACCCCTTAGGAAGGGGATGATATTCAACACAATGTCAGAGATGAAACTCTTCCTTCAGGACTATGTTGTGTACCACCATAGACCGTACACCGTCACTCATTCGGACCAAGAGTTGAGGTACCACTTGATATGCAAAAACGGTTGTCTATGGAGGTTAAATGCACGAAGGAGACAGAGTGATGGCAAGTGGAGGATAACTAAAATTGTTGAACCCCACACTTGCCTAGACAATAGAGGGAAGGAAAATCATCAGCAGCTCACTGCACGTTACCTTGCTCGTTGTATATTGGGGCTCGTTGATGACAATAACGACATCTCGGTGTCTTCTTTACAACAGTCCATATCTGGATTCGTTAGGTACGATGTGTCGTACAGAAAGGCTTGGCGTGCTAAGCAAATCGCTCTTGCGATTCGATGGGGTACTTGGGAGGAAGCGTACAACATGGTGCCCCACATCTTATGTGCAATGCATTATTACAACCCTAGCTTGAAATGGTTTGTGGACACCGGAGTGATGTTTTTTCGGGACCCATTGAGGCATGTCCTCTATCGTGTGTTCTGGTCGTTCGCGCAAATAGAACATGCATTCCAGTTTTGTCGGCCAGTCGTACTTGTTGATGGCACTTTCCTGATAGGAAAGTACAGGAGCACCTTAATGATGGCTGCTGCTGTTGATCCTGAGGACCAGATAGTACCCGTGGCTTTTGCTTTGGCAGAGGGAGAGAACAATGAATCGTGGTCTTGGTTCATGCGGCTACGATGTGTCCAAGTGCTTGGCCCAACTCGTACTATATGTTTGATCTCCGACCATCACGTAGGGCTTCTTAATGCTGTAGGTGAGCATATAGATGGGTTCCCGCCTCTAGTATATAGATGGTGCATGAGACACTTTGCCGCAAAATTTTGGCGGTGTCAGCGGAAGAAGGAGGTATGTGACAAAGTAAAGGCTCTATGTTGTGTACGTACAGAGCACGAGTTCAAGAAGACAAAGAGAGAACTAGATAAGATGGTAAATGCAGCGGGAAAGGCCTGGTTAGAGGCGCAGATGGAACAGAAGGCTCAGTGGGCGTTAGCATATGATGAGGGGGGTTTCAGGTATGGCATCATGACTACTAACTCCTTAGAGTCCTTCAACCGTGTATTCAGCGGAGTTCGATCATTGCCTGTGTCTGTAATTATTGAGCTCTCCTTTCATAAGTGCAACGAATATTTTGTGAAGAGGTGGGAACTTGCACAGAGGAATATAGCTGAGCAGGGGCGTTTTGGAAAGGCCGGAGCTGAACATTTGAAGGAGGCCGAGGAATTGGCCAAGCAGCACACCGCCGAGCTGTATGGACCCCGCCGCCATATCTTTAGTGTACGGGGCAAGGGTGGCACAAGCTTGGGCGGTGAACGTTATGGTGGATGAAACTACCGAGTTGATCTTGAGAAGGTAGAGTGTAGTTGCAACGTCCCTCAGATCATGCATGCCCCTTGCTCTCATATGATCACGGCCTGTAGGGTTCACGGGTACAACTATGAGGATCTATCATATATGTCAACCTTGTATCTCCGTTCGAACACCGTTAGTATTTGGGAGATGAGCTTCGAGCCATACCTAGACCCAACATAGTGGCCACCTTATAATGGTTATGACTACGTGCCGCATCCGGATCTAATGAAGGTATGGAAGGGTAGAAGGAAGAAGAAGCGACTGAAGGGGGACATGGACGCTATGAGAGGGTACGGCGAAGACATGTACGGCGGGGGAGACTTCAATGAGACCCGTGGCAGGAATCTTTGCTCCAGACAACAGGTGATTTTATATTGTGTTCGTATTACATAACAAGTAGTTCAAATTGTGCTATGGTACATAATGTTTATCTGAAAAATATTAATTTGAATACTCTAACCCTTTGTTTATCATTTTGTAACAGGATGGCCCCTCCCACGCCGCACCAGCTGTACCCCCTTCTTGATGTGAAGTACGACGACCCCCTTCTTCTACTGGACGACGAGGTTTCCAAGAGACGTTCAAGGGATCCTTACATTCGTGGGACTTAGTTCATTACGTCGAACTTATGTCGAACGAATATTATCGTTGAAAATTTGTACTCATAAACAAATGAAAATATTATGTGCCAACTCATCGTCCATTTATTAGCTTAATGTTCGTTTTGTACAGCACTTGTAGTTTAGCACAACACCGACAACAACTAAATTGTTGTTGGCTGGCCATTGGCTGACCGCGTCACTGCCGCGCCATGTACTATGACGCGGCACAGACCGCCGTGGCCTATGGCACGGTAGAACCATCCTATGTGGCAACTGAACCCGGGCTACGGCGCGGCAAATGATTATGTTCGTTTTATAAATTTTGAATGCATGATACAAACGGTTGTGATCACTTAAGATCGATCATGGGTAATTCGAGTACATGATACATGGGTACAATACATCAGTAGTTCAAATCGAATATAAGACAACACAATAGAATTTCTACTGCTACATTGATCATTAATAATGCATGGAACTAACAGATGTCGCAATCAAAAACTCTCAGTCAGAAACATATTGAGTCAGCAACTCGTCGTCCGAGTACCAATCCTCAACCACAACCCTGTTGCTGTGGCTAGGGTCACCTGCATTGCGCTGATTTGCCTTTCACCTGTAGTAAGCGGCCTCCGCTTCATCTGCGGCCTCTGCGGCCTGAGTGAAGAACGCATCGTCATCCTCCTCCGCTTGCAAGCCCGCCTCTGCTAGAGCGATGAGCTCGCTCAGTCTGGCAGTGTCGTCCTCAGCCTCCTCCATCGGCAAGCCCGCCTCTGCTAGAGCGATGAGCTCGCTCAGTCTGGCAGTGTCGTCCTCAGCCTCCTCCGCCGACAAGCCCACCTCTGCTAGAGCGATGAGCTCGCTCAGTCTTGCAGTGTCGTCCTCCTCCTCACCTCCCTCATCAGACACCACAATCGGTGATTCAACGGTGCGACCAACTCGCTTTCTGTGCTCATCTAGCTTCTTTTGTTTTGCTTTTGGAGGTTCTTCGGGCCATTTGTTCTTAGGACCATACAACCACTCCTTGAAACGATACTTCGCCATTGAATACACCTAAATAACGTGACATTAGTACATGACACATATAGCTCAACTTTTGAACAAATACACTTTGCACTTACTTTATACTTGTTTGGACACGCAAACTGCAACATATTGTCAGGGTTTATCACGGCTCGGTCTCCGCAATGGCACAGAGGAGGTTCCTCGAGTCGTCTAACTGCGGCTAAGTGCTTCTCCTTAGCCGTCATTGAAGGGGGGTTAGGGGGAGGTGGAACCCACCACTCAAAGTGCTCTTGTGGATGTCGCCATCTCCACCAATCGTCGAAAAGGATGTACTTGGGGTCAAACTTGTCTGCACCGTCGATCCTCTGAAAGAAAAAGCACATTTCATGGTCCTATACAATAAAAATTCAACAAAATATTAGTAACCTAGTAATACAAATGAAAAGAAAAAGATACGAAAATAATTACTTACATTAAAATGACTGCACGTGTAGAAGCAACGAGCCGCTGTGTCCGGATGTCTCGATTGAAACACGTCGGCCAGACGACCACAGTCACAATTAGGGACAGGGAGTTCAGGAGGGACAGGGGCATCTTTGCTAGACTCGTCGGGGTACATTTCTCTAGGACGACCCCATTTTAGCCATAACTGTTCCCGAAACATGTCTTCCATCTAATAAAACGGTTCAAATTAAACACCAATCAAAAGAACGCAAATTAATGAAAAATGTAATAATTTGCAATGGAACTAAAATATTATAAACAACAATTATAGCAACAAAAAAATACATGGCAAACATACTTCTAACTAAATAATTAACCTTAACATTGACAAACTCAAACTTATATCTTCACCATAGTTCCCAAACAAAATTTTTCTGCTAACCTTAACTCCATTCATAATATCATATCCAACATTCAAACGAAAATAAAATATGCGTCAAAACCTTAAACGAGGACCAGGAGGGATGGAGGCGGCCGGAGAATGGAAGGGAAGGGAGGGAGGCGGCAATGGAGGGCCGGCGGTTGGGGCTGCCGCCGTTTGTGGCGCGGCGGCCGGCGTGGTTGGCGACGGGCGGCCACGGTGGCGACGGACGGGCGCGGGAGCGACGCCTACGCGGCCTTGCTCGGGCAGCGGGACTGGCCGCGTGGTTATACTGGGCTCTGCCACACCACGGATCAGGGCGCGACACTGCCGCGCCAAGATCGGTGGCGCGGCAGAGCCTTGCCACGTCAGCGGTCAGTGGTGATGGTCGCCGCCATGTAAGGCCTCTGCCGCGCCGCCATGCATGGCGCGGCACAGACATTTGGCCGCGCCATGGCAATAGACGCAGCTAAAAGTGTTAGTTAAAAAACCGACAGTGTTAAATTTAAAATTATATTAAAAAAAGGTTAAAATTAAAAAAAATTCCCATTGGCCACCTAGCGGTGGCGAGACGGCAGCGTTTTGTACGCACCCCGCCCGGTGCCGGCCGAGTCGGCACCCACCACCTCACCGGTCGGCCGCGCCACGTCCTTACCCCCTGTCGCTTCCGTCGATCGCCCGGCCCCAACGACTCTCCTCGCAAACCGCAGCACGCAAACCCACCAAATGACAAAATCGCCTCCACTTGCGCACCGCACACTTCCCGCTCTATATGACCATGACCTCACGTCCTCACCTCACGGCGCGGCTCACACTTGTCACTCGCGCCACTCCACTCCAGCCAGCACCCACCCATCACCCATGGCGTCCGAGGCCGCGCCGCGGGTCGTGGACGAGTGCCGGGGCGTGCTGTTCGTGTACAGCGACGGCTCGGTGGTGCGGCGCGCGCAGCCGGGGTTCTCGACGCCGGTGCGGGACGACGGCACCGTGGAGTGGAAGGACGTGACGTTCGACGAGGCCCACGGGCTGGGGCTCCGCCTCTACCTTCCCCGAGAGCGCGCCGCCGGCGGGCGGAGGCTGCCGGTGTTCTTCTACTACCACGGCGGCGGGTTCTGCATCGGGTCCCGCACCTGGCCCAACGTCCAGAACTACTGCCTCCGCCTGGCCTCCGACCTCGGCGCGCTCGTGGTGGCGCCGGACTACCGCCTCGCGCCCGAGCACCGGCTCCCCGCCGCCCTCGACGACGGCGCGGCGGCGGTCCTGTGGCTGGCCGCGCAGGCGAAGGAGTCCGGCGGAGGCGGGGACCCGTGGGTCACCGAGGCCGCGGACCTCGGCCGGGTCTTCGTGTCGGGCGACTCGGCCGGCGGCACCATCGCGCACCACCTCGCCGTGCGGTTCAGCTCCCCCGCGGCGCGCGCGGAGCTGGCCCCCGTCGCCGTCCGGGGCTACGTCCAGCTAATGCCCTTCTTCGGCGGCGTGGAGCGCACGCGGTCGGAGGCCGAGTGCCCCGACGACGCCTTCCTCAACCGGCCCCTCAACGACCGGTACTGGCGCCTGTCGCTGCCGGAGGGCGCCACGGCCGACCACCCCGTGTCCAACCCGTTCGGCCCCGGCGCGCCCGCGCTGGATGCCGTCGAGTTCGCGCCCACCATGGTCGTCGTCGGCGGCCGCGACATCCTCCACGACCGCGCCGTGGACTACGCCGCGCGGCTCAAGGCCGCGGGGAAGCCCATCGAGGTGCGGGATTTCGACGGCCAGCAGCACGGCTTCTTCACCATCGACCCTTGGTCCGACGCCTCCGCCGAGCTCATGCGCGTCATCAAGCGCTTCGTCGACGCCGACGGCCGCTTCGACTGAACGGAACCGCCCATGCATCGACCAGCGATCTAGACTCGTCTGTTGGTTACCTCGAAGATCATAGTGGAAAATGCACGCGACAACGACACATGTTGATCGGAGTCGAACTCTGGTGTTAATCTGGCGACCAAAATGGTTGGCTGTGGCTTATTGCATCTACTAGTGAATTGTTGGTGTGTCGAAATCAATGTGCTACGGTGATTGTTGTTTCTTTGATACTTCCCTTTTTTTTTAAGGACGGCAAAAATTTTGCCGCTGATTTAGTAGACGAGAAAAAAGAAAAAGAAACTGAACGACAAAAAATTATACAGGGAAGCATGCACGCCCCCACATATTAAACAACTAAAAAGGAGCAAAAACAAGACAACTCCGCGTGCACTGCTGCTAGAACTGAAGAACAACTGAAACCAAGTAAGAACGACCAGTCTACTGCCCTTTGGCGCGGCGCTTTCATTCTCTGTATATAAACCTCGCCACGATCAGCACCATTGGTGACGTATTTGAATAGGTATTTAATAAAAATTCCCTCATAGCACCACTCTACATTGATATGCGCTTGATATTTTTTAAACAAAAGCATATTATAGGGTACAACCCAACCGTTATCTAGCCGTTTGTTTCCTTTTTCAATATATCTATCATTATTGGACCTTCTGTACACAGCGAAGTTATTGTCTTCCACACTCGTTTTGTTCTGGTATGGTTTTGGAAATATTTTTGAACACTTACATTTTTCATGCATGGGCAGGTCTTATGGCCTGGTCCACATGGACCATGCATCATATGTTCGGCAACTAACGCATACCCAAGAGGGTCTCTTTGTAGGTGAGGAATCTCAGTGGTTATGAATTGATCAATGAACGCAGGTGTTGGATGTGAGGGGCCCCGGACGAGCTAGACAATAATATGACCATGGGGAAGGCCACATTTCTGGAACTCAACAGTGTGCAACACTAAATAAACAAAAAAAAAAAACATCAAACACATGCAAATCAAACGCCATGCCTCCAAACAAAACCAAAACATTCACTTAGTAGAACCACATACCAGCTCTCACGGGTCCAAAAGCAGCACCACTTCTTATATCTTTAAGGTAGCGTTTGGCTGGGAGATAAAGTGGGGTGAGATAGACTCTGGTTTCTAGGATGGGATGGATCCATTTTCTGTTTGGCCAAGGGACTAGACCGACCCGTTTTTTCTTTGGTTGAAGGGATGAAGGGGAATAAGATGGATGATGTATTTGACACCGTTAAAGACTATTATAACGGGACCCACATGTCAATATAAACCAACCTTTCTTTTGTTCTATTTTATATTATATATTAAAAAAATGAAAAAGAACTTTTCGTGCTCGGCTGCTCGCATCCCCGTCGTGGGCCCCCCCATCGCCGCCGTGCCTCCACGCCGGCAACAGGTAGTGGGCGAGCTCGCCGCACCCCCATGCCTCAACGCCGCGCCTCCATGCCTCCACGCCGGCGGCTGGTAGCGCCCGAGCTCGCCGCCGCGGGCCATGGGCCGTGGACCGTGCCCCCACGCTAGTCGGCGTGAGCTCATCGCCGCGTCTGGATCCGGCCGCCACATTGCACTTCTGCAGCGTCTGGATCCGCCATGAGCTCGAGCTCGCTCGCTGAGATTCGACCGTCGGAGCTCCCTCTGCAGCATGTCTACCTCCGCGCGTCATCGGCCTACCGCTTCACCTCACCCTCGGTCGTTCGCTCCCAGCGTCCTCGAGGCAGACGGAAGCAACAACGCTAGTCCGCTCGATTTTGAGGGACGAGGCTGACCTCGAATCAACGCTAATATTCGTTTGGGGGATGGTCCCATCCTCCGTTGCCCCTGGACCAAACACCACATGAAGTGGAGTTGTCCCGTCCCATCCCAAATGGTCCCTCCAACCAAACAGACGGTAAGAAGCTCCTCAAGCTTCATATTGTACACCCTAACCACTATATCTACTCTATCTGTTGGTTTCTGGCCAGGCTTAGAGGTCAAGGCCTCAGAAATCTCTAGCCACTTTGGATTACACGTTAATGTTGTGAAAAAAATCTGGTGGCCTGTACACCCTACAAATCGCAATTCCGTCATGGTAATTCTGAATCATATAACACGTTAATGTTGCGAAGCCAGTAGTACAATCTTTTTGCCAATCTCATTACCATCCATGCACCCACGATCAACATCAACTATACCATGTAGTCTCTGTACACGAAGTTTGTTTTGGTTCTGAATGATATACCAGAGCCTACTTTCATCAACACAAGCACGCATGAGTGGATAAGGTACCGTAGCATAATAAGAAAGGGTTTGCTTGGCTGGTCTTTTCTATAGTGGAACACATAGCAAAAATAATCTTGCATGGTGACCTTCACACGGGCGTTCTTACCACTTGCAGTGACACTGTTATAAAAACCACACCAACCTGGTACTGAAAGTACAATCAAGCCCTAAATTATGGGTTTTGGTGATAGTGACCACACAATTAGAGAACTAATGAGATTTATCGAGATGACAAGCAGGGAATCTATATTCGAGGATGTTACACGAAATGGAGGAGCCCCCAATTACAAATGTTGATGGCTTCAAACTCAAATGAGGTTTAAATTCTTTTATATTTTGAATTTGAGTATAAGAAAAGCCGTACTATAAAGGGGGACACAATGCTTAAGCTAACATGTGATACCAAGTGCTCAATCTTTCATATACATCCTCAGTTACTCAGCCAAGATAGCCAACACTTCACTCTTACCCTTGCTGTCTTGCCTGGTGCGGCACTACCGCACCTAGAGAGAGGCACTGCCGCAGTGCAGCACTGCCTCACTTGAGCCGTGGCATTGCTGCGACTTAAGTTACCGTTGGGGGCTACGAGGTACTTATACCTTTCCCCTTCCTCCCCAACGTCTCTCTTCTCTCTCCCACTCATTCAACTCATCCAAGAATAGAAGAGTGCCCTTCTCTCTCCCCTCCAATGGTGACCTTGAGCTCCCAAGCATTCTTCCTTGATTTCCCCATCAATCCTTAAGAGAAAAAGGTCCCAAATTCAATTAGAAAGCAGATCCTTTGATTTCCCAACTCAAAAGAGCACTTGGTTCATGTTTTGGCCAGCGGTTGTGTTTATTACTCTTGGAGCTTTGCTCCTAGCTGGCTAGAGCGTCGCCCATGGAGCTTGCCAACTTGTGTGGCAGCCCCGGGAGGTTTGTAACCACCTCTTGAAGCTAGTAAACTCACCCTCATCTCTAGAGTTGAGTCTCTTGACTTAAGAATGAGGAAGGGTTGCAAAGCCCTAAGCCTTAGTGGCTAACCTCAACACTATGGACGTAGGCTAGCCTTGGTGGTGAGCTAAACCACAGGTTAAATCATCGTGTCACCTTGTACTTGATTTACATCATTTGCATTTCATATTGTTATTGAGGTGATTTCTAGGGTTTGTGGTTGATCTACTTGTGTGTTGTGTTCCTACCACTTCTAGCTCTTGATCTGTGAATTTCATACCTACAGAAAGCTAAGAAATTTCTCCGATTCAAGTTTACATTCACTGATTTTAAACTGTGACTCGAAGTTATCTACAGGTGCGGCAGTGCCGCTGTTCTGGCCTGGCAGTGTCGCTGTTCGATAGTGCCACGGGATCAGAGCGGCAGTGCCACAGGTTGAATTTGATAAAAGTTTGAGTTTTTTTGACAGGCCTATTCACCCCCTTCTAGGCTAACCAGAGATCCTACAAGTGGTATTAGAGCAGGTTACCTTATGAGCGCTTCACCGCGTGAGATATGGAGTCCGGAGGAGGAACTAGTGGCGTGAAGCCGGTGGATGTCGACACTGACAGCAGCGAGTTGAGCGCATCAACAACAAGCTACAACCATGCTACCACATCTTGAGGCTACCGATGCCGAAAGAGCTCACAATGACAATGAGAGAAGAAGGAAGGAAGAAAGAAAGCTCAAAAGAGAAGCAAGAGAGAAGAAGAATGAGCAGCAACGGTTAAAAGACAAGAAGCAAAGAAAAGAAGAAAGAAAGCTCATAAGAGAAGCAAGAAGAAGGAGAGAAGCTAGGAAGAAGAAGGAAGAAGAAGAGAAGGCAACAAATGCATCATTAAGTGACATATCAAGTAGTTCCAAAGATTGAGATGATGATGAGTCCTACCAAGTGTCAAAGGGGGACAAGAAGGAGAAGAGAGGAAAGGGCGAAGCCAACAACAACAAATATACCACCGTATCCTTTAACTACTCTTCTATACCTATGACTAACCATGATCGGAGGTTTTTCATGAATGTGCCTATGGGCAAGCTACCCCATTTCAATGAGACTAACTTTGCCAAGTGGAAGCACTTGATGAGAGCCTATCTTATAGGTCTTCACCCCAGCATTTGGGAGATTGTTTGCATGGATTTGAGCCACCGGTTGATCCCAAAAACCCAACACTAGAAGAGATGAGAATCATTCACCTCAATGGTCAAGCCACAAGTGTGTTGCTTAATGCTTTGGATGGTGATGAGTACGATAGAGTGATTGGGGTAGATGTTGCCAAGCAAATATGGGACACTTTGCACCTAGCACATGAAGGGGTTGATAAAGTGAGAAAGGCAAGAATTGATTTGTTGATGTCAAAGCTCAACCGGTTTATAATCTTGGATGGAGAGGGGCCACAAGAGATGTTTGATAGGTTGATGACAATGGTGGGCAAGATTAGAGGCTATGGTTGTGATGAGCTAGATGATCACAAAGTTGTCAAGATTATGTTGGAGGCTTATTCACCTAGAAATGAGACCGTAGTGACTCTAATTAGAGATAAAAAGAAGTTTGAGTACTTCACACCAAATGATGTACTTGGGAGGATTTTGACCTTTGACATGCAAAGAGAAGAAGTAAATGAGATGAAAAAGCTTGGTGAATTGCAAGCAAAGCGAGAAGGCATCAAGATCAAGGATGTAGCTCTCAAGGCCAATAAATCAAGTAAGCAAGGCTCTACAAGCAAGTCCAAGATCAATAAGCAAGCTTCAACTAGCAAGCCCAAAGCAATCAAGCAAGGCCAAGAAAGAGTAGAAACCACATCATCTTCAAGTGAAAGTGAAAATGATGATGATCAATATAAGAAGGTTGATGATGTTGCTCTCTTTATGAAGAGGTTTCACAAGAGGCTAAAGAAGCAAGGCTACAATGTAGTGAAGAGAAGCTTTCCAAACAAGAAAAAGAGGACATGCTACAATTGTGGAAGCACCGATCACTTCATTGCCAAGTGTCCATATGAGATCAAGGACAACAAATACAAGAAGGACAAAAAAAAGGACAAAGCCAAACGTAGAAAAAGCAAGAAGAACATGGGAGAGGCTCACATTGGGCATGAATGGGACTCAACTAAAGAGAGCACATGTGAAGAGGATGAGAAGGTTGCAACTATTGCTATTCACAAGTCATCCCCTACACCAAGGCTCCCCAACAACATGTCCGATGATGACTACTACCCTCACATTTGTCTTATGGCAAAGCATAAGAAGGTAAAATCCAAATCAAAGGCCAAATCTCCTCCACCTCCTAGTCATATCTCTAGTAGTGATATTATTGATAGCTCTAGTGATGAACAAATAAACACGATAACTAAAAATTTGGATGAAAAGACCAAATTATTCATCTCTAAGCTAATGGAGGATTTAGAGAGTGTCCAAGCCGAGCTAGAATCTAGAGAAGAGACTCTTATCCAACAAGAGGATCTCTACATTGCTAGCAAAGAAGCTCTTGCGTTAAAAAGAAGTGAGGTGGAATCCTTGCGCAAGGCTTTAGCCAAAGAGCAAGAGGACCATGCTATTACAAAGAAAGCAAATAAAGCTCTCAAGAAAAAGTATTGTGACTTGGATGAAAAGAACAAAGAACTTGAGATGCAATATAGCATTCTTTGGGATAGCAACTCATGTCTCCCTAAGGCAAAGGAAACCTCTACTCCCTCTACTAGTCAAGGTTGTAGAAAATGTTTTAATCTTGATTTGAATACCTATTCCACTAACCTTGCAAACATGGAGGTTATGAGAAAGGAGATTGCTAGTCTCAATGAAATCATTGGAAAAGGATGGATGGGTGAGACCTAATCAAATGACAAGAAGGTTGATGAATCAAAAGGGCCACAATTCAAGCAAGGAAGGCATCCCTCAATCAAGCATGGGCTCGGCCACACAAAAGGAGCCAAGACAAATGGAAGAAGGATAGTGAATGGATATGAGTGTGTGCAGTTTGAGAGGAAGGGCAAAATTGGTACAGATCAGCCTACACAGACCGCGACAATGCAGCGTCCTAGAGCGGCAGTGCCACAGTGAAGGGCGGCAGTGCCGTGCCCAGCAAAAATGGGACGGCTACCAATTCTAGTCCTGATCAAACTAAGCCCAAGAAGAAAGTGTTCTAGCAGAAACAAGTTTTTCAGAAGCCTAAGGAATCAATGTGGGGCAACAAGAACAAGTATGCATATCAACCAAAGACCTATGCACCTCGACAAAGCTTGACATCATGCTTTGTTTTGAAGAACAATAACAGTGGAAAAGTGGTTGCCAAATATGTTGGAAAGAAAACCAACATATATAGGAATACTTCTATTTGGCTTCCTAAGTTTCTTGTGACTAATATGCAAGGCCCCAAGTCAAATTGGGGACTTAACCTAGCAACTAAACTTATTTTGTAGGCATACTCCTCCGGTGGATCAAGTTGGATGCTTGATAGCGGATGTACAAATCACATGACCAGAGAAAGGAGTATGTTCTCATCATATTCTACGATGACGCACTCAAATGAAAATAGTCTTTGGAGACAATTCAAAGGGGGGTGTGATTGGTCTTGGTAAAGTTGCTATAACCCTTAAGCATTCAATTACAAATGTATTACATGTTAATTCGTTAAGTTACAACTTGTTGTCCGTTTCTCAATTGTGTGAGATGGGCTACAATTGTCTCTTTACAGATAAGGGTGTGGAAGTCTTTAGAAGGGAGGATTCCTCTATTATCTTTATGGGTTGATTAAAGAACAAGCTTTACTTAGTTGATTTCAACAAAAGTAAAGCTAAGTTTGAGACTTGTTTAGTGGCAAAATCTAGCATGGCTTGGCTTTGGCATCGCCGACTAGCTCATGTTGGGATGAGGAACTTGGCCAAACTTCTAAAAGATGAACACATCATTGGACTAATAAATGTTCACTTTGAGAAAGATAGGATTTGTAGCGCTTGTCAAGCCAAAAAGCAAGTTGGCGTACCTCACCCACCAAAGAGCATCATGACCACCAAGCAACCATTGGAGCTAATACATATGGATCTCTTTGGACTGGTTGCCTACCTAAGTATCGGGGGTAACAAATATGGTCTTGCATTATCGGAGTTCGACTTGAAGTACGAATCGGCTAAAGCAGTCAAAGGACAAGTAATGGCCGATTTTATCACCCAACATCACAAGCCAAGCATTAGTTATGTAGAGCCGATGCCATGGATGCTGTTCTTTGATGGGTCATCATGCAAGCAGGGTGGTGGCATCGGTATTGTTATTATTTCGCCTTGGGGGGCAAGTTTTGAGTTTGCTCTTCCAACTGAGCCAATGGTTACTAACAATCAGGCAGAATACGAAGCTATTCTCAAGGGACTTCAACTTCTTCATGAAGTAAAGGCCGAAGCAATTGAAGTATTTGGAGATTCATAGTTAATTATTAATCAATTGCTCGGCCTATATGAGTGCAAAGAAGAGACTTTGAAAAGGATACTATGATGAATGCCAAAAGTTACTCAAGGGATTTCTTCATATCTCTTTCCAACATATTCCGAGTGCACAAAACCAAGAAGCTAACTGTCTAGCTCAAAGCGCATCAGGATATCGAGTATTTCAAGAAGTCTTGACTAGTGAAACCTCAAGTGATGATTGGAGAGTTGAAATAGCTGATTACCTTAGAGATCCGTCTCGGAAAGTTACCAGGAGGCTAAGGTATAAATTGGCTAAGTATGTTTTGTTAGATGATCAGTTATATCATAAAACAGTCGATGGGGTATTGCTCAAGTGCTTGAGCCAAGAAGAAGCCATGGTGTTGATGGGTGCGGTGCATGAGGGGATATGTGGAGCTCATCAATCGGCTTATAAGATGAAATGGATTATTCATAGAATTGGATATTTCTGGCCAACAATATTAGAAGACTGTTTTGAATATTATAAGAGATGCCAAGACTGTCAACGTTTTGGTAATATCCAGAAGTCGCCTGCATTGGCCATGAACCCAATAATCAAGCCATGGCTGTTTCAGGGCTAGGGAATTGATTTAATTGGCCAGATCTTTCCACCCTCGAGCAAAGGACATAAGTTCACATTAGTAGCAACAGATTACTTCACCAAGTGGGTTGAAGCAGTCCCCTTGAAAACGGTAACTTCAAAAAACATGGTTGATTTTGTCAAGAAGCATATGGTGTATCGTTTTGGAATTCCTCAAACCATCACTACCGATCAAGGGACCATGTTCACATCAGAGGAATTCAGAGATTTTGCTACCAGTATGAGGATCAAGCTGCTAAATTTGTCTCCTTACTATGCCCAAGCTAATGGTCAGGCAGAGGCGTCCATTCAGATTATGATTAAGCTGATCAAGAAGAAAATTGAGGAACAGCCCAGGAAGTGGCATTCGATGCTTAATGAGGCACTATGGGCATACAGGATGGCCTGTCATGGATCAATTAAAACATCACATTATGAGCTTGTGTATGGCCATAACGCAGTCCTTCCTTGGTAAGTTCAGACTAGATCAAGGCGTGTTATGTTACATAATGATTTGACAGCCAAAGTCTACAAAAATCTTATGATGGACGACTTAGAAGACTTAAGTTGCCTTCGGCTGCACGCTCTCGAAAATATTGAAGCCAATAAACTGAGGGTCGCAAAATATTACAATAAAAAGGTCAAGAATAAGCAATTTTTTGAAGGAGATTTGGTGTGGAAAGTGAAATTGCCGATCGGGTCAAAGGACAGTAAGTTCAGCAAATGGTCATCCAATTGGGAAGGGCCTTATCGGATCAAACATTATGCGCCTGACAATGCTTATATTTTAGAGATGCTAGGAGGAGAATAAGAGTTCGGCCGAGCAATCAATGGGAAATATCTAAAGAAATATTATCCCAGCGTTTGGATTAACACTTAAGGAGCTGATTTGTTCGGTCGACAACTCTAGTAGCCGATATCAGAAAGGTATCACCTCTAGTACAAAAAATAAACCCAAAGGAACAGAAGCCGGTATGATGCGTATCGCCTATAGGGGGAAAGCAAACATGGATGAAGTGATACGTGTAATATGAAGCACGAGACAAAGGAAAATCATTCAAGGTGAGGGAATTGTTTGCTAAAAATCACTTATTACAAGCTACGGGCTGGGAAACAATTTGCTCACTACATCATCGACCAAAGTATCGAAAGCTATAGAGTTGGCGGCGCTAAAGAATTCCTCAATCAAACGCTCATGATCCCTGGAGGGCACTGCATCCGGGAAACCATGAGGAAGAAGCCGAAGATCGTGACCAGAGCGGGCTTGTGCAGTAGCCAACGCTATGGCAGCACCATGGTGAACACCATGGAGAGCAACCTCCCTAACGCGGTTTGGAATGTCATGCAAACGGACTACCGGAACGGCGCCCCTGGCATTGACAAATCCTACCGTGTGATCTGCGACTGATCGAAGGCTTTTCAACTGAGCAGTTAGATCTCAAAAAGTTCAAAGAAAGGGCTGATCAAAAGATCTCAAAGGCAAAATTAAGAAAAAGCGAGGGAGATTGTGGTAGCCGTCTTACCTGTGATTCTAGCTTTAGCCCTGGCCAGCCGTTCCCTCAGATCGGCCAGGGAGGACAATCGGATTTGAATCATGGCCAGAGCCGACTCCACGAGGGAAAGACTGTTGGCTAAACTTTGATCAGTTCGATCAATGGAAGCGATTAGATCATCATTATCGATCTGCCTTCTCGGACAACTAGGAAGCTGGCAACGAATCAATGTTGAAGATGATCTCAAAAGTTGAACCGAGTCGACCCTATGCTCTAGGGTGGTGGAGACATTCCGAGTAGCACCTTCCCGGCGATGAAGGCGCTGGCGCGATGATGCAGACCCATTAAGAGCTTCCTCAGCAGGCCTCTTGCTGTTCTCCATAATCTCAAACCTACAGAAGAGCAGGAACTATACTAAAGACGCAGAAGGTTTGAGAAGAGACGGATAGTTTTCTGAGCCCCAGCCGTGGCCCACATATATAGTCTGAGGATACGAGGAGATGGATTTCACCAAGGGTGTGAAAGCTGAAAACAGATACGGGAACGGATCGACACTCTAGAATTTCAGGGGGAAGATAACGAAGAGATAACAGATTCGGACTTATTGCTTCCCCAGATTACGAAACATCGTGGGATGGGTACGAAGAATTTATATTAACCAGAAATCAACCCACCAAGACTTCTTTGGATTGAAGGGAGTCCAGGCCCCCACAAGGCTGAAGGTCATCATGAACCAAGTCACATCGGCCGGATAATGAAATTATACCAAGAGAAGGGAAAAGGCCGCCCGCTTGACAGACGCCTAACTAGTTTCTCGGTGATCGGGAACTACGGGAAAGAAGCCTGTGGCTCTCCCAGCGGGCGTTTGATGAAGCAAACAAGGGGAAGGTGTCCACACATTTTAGCCCTTGCAAACACTAGAACAACTTTGCGAGCATGGAGAGAAGACTCAGGTGGTATCACAAGACTTCTTCTAACCGCAATAGCTGTTCCTCTTGCTCGACAAGGCGCTAAAATGAGCGACACAATCACCCTATACACAAGAATTCTTCTAGCCACTCAAGATCTTCATAGCAAAAAGATGGACCATGGAGGGTCTGGCAAAGTCAGAGCTCGAGAGGGCAGGTAGAAGAGAAACATAGATGAATCGTTAAGCTGCTCTCACCAGGGGAGGATAGGCATTTTACAGCCGGTCTAGAAGGATGAATCCAAGTGCCCATGAAGCAATGATGCTCTCGTAAAAGTTGTGAAGCATGGGCTCATGAGCTGACATAAGCGGCGACAAATAGTAGACCCCAGATCAAGATTCTCTACCCGTGACTGCAGACCCATCGAAGATGAAGACGTGATAATTTTGGAATAAAATTACTTTTATTCCAAAAATTGGGGGGCATGTGTTTACACCAGAATTTGGAAGAGGAGTTGCAGGGATTTGGAAGCTCCTGAAATCATGTCATCAAGGGATCAATTGCGTACAGATTGAAAATAGCTGATTCGGATGCAGCATTAGAATCGGCTTTCTTCAGATAGCGCCAGTAGATAACGACAGAAGGCTACGATCGGCACTAGGACGAGACATGCTGGACTCTACAAAAAGGGAAAGGTTAGAGTCCAAGTTATCTTAAATTAGGAATATTTTCATTTATGCCAAAGATTGTAACAAATCGTGCTCGAGTAGGATTCATGTTTAGACTCCGGGTATAAATATCAAACCCCAGCTATTGTAAGAAGGACACAAACAATCAAATACAAGTCAATTATTTTTTTGGCTCTGGCCACCCCTTAGGAGTAGGAGTAGAGTAGATCTCGGCGAGTTCTTCAGCGAGTATGGCTGTATCGATCCGGTCGACCTCCACTGCTTGTCTGTAAGTACCATCATGGTTTATACCTCTGTTCATATGGCTGCATCGATCCGGTCAACCCCCACTGTGACTCTGGTATAGGCTAGTTATCGACTCTTGTCTAATTCAAGTATGGCCTGTGTGATTCTGCCTCACACCCCACTGCTTGAATTAGATCAAGGTCAAGTTATCAGCTCTACCTTAGTATGACAGTCTTTGGTAGATTTATTAAGTTACTGATATTGCTTATTGTTTTCATCGTTTATCTAATTACAGCAATATCATTCTACCCGATTGAGATTGACCTGGATCGGCCTCATATCTTGGTTAACTCATCGTTTGCTAATCTAAAATTGATCTAATCTACATCTTAAGCGATGAGTTATGTTTTTATTGGCTGTTTTGTGTCAATCTTAATCATGCATAGCCTACGGTTAAGGCATGTTCGATCTTGAGTAGATCTATTAGTTAATGAAAACCATTCCATGGCCCGTCATCATGGCCTATGGGATTCTGCCTCTCACCCCACTATTGGCACTGTGGAGTGGGGATCGTTAGTTGGTAGACCTATTCCTGAGAAGGCATGACCTTAACTGTGCGCTATGCCTGAATCAGCTGTTTAGCCGATATTGAGTGCTTTCACGAATAGTTCACATTACGAGATCATCGAAGTAGAGATAAGTCGAAAGATGTGTTAGCCCCATGATCTTATTATTGTATTACGGCCTGCATGATTCTACCTCATGCCCCACTGATATTAGTAATGAGTTAGGGTCGTCGAGTCTATTGTTGTTTCTACGGCCTGCATGATTCTGCCTCATGCCCCACTGGTCATGGCGATAGATGAGATCTAACATGTTCATTAGATTTATCTTTATTAAATGGTTAAGTGGTGTTGAATTGTTTCTTTATATAAAAAGGGGTTCGATTACTTGTAATCATTGGCTCAGTATAAACCGATCATCATTGATATCTTATTGCCATTGATTAATATTTGCTTAAATAATATTTACTCTGAATGATAACCGATTCTTCTTATACAACCCCATGAGCTTTAATCGATTTATTCTTATGAATATGTCAGAATCGACTATTTAGTCGATCTCCTCTCATATCGGCTCTCAGAGCCACACATTCGGGACTATCTGGCAACACCGGCATGTTCCGCCCTTAATTACTGATAAGCTTTCTCTCCTTGTCAATTGCAAGGTCAAATCGACTGGCACATCTCGGGAGGATTGTGCAGGATCGACCACCCTTGCGCTGAAGCTAGGCGGATCTGCTCCATCGAGCGGACCCTTCCGGCTTGCTGCGTGTGTCCTCGGCACAGAGACAAAAATTCTGTGTCGACAAGAGTAGAAGCAGTCAGTATATGTAAAAGATAAGTTCATGGGGGAGCCCCCGTGTGAATAGTTTTTTACATTCATGAATACTTCAATTTTGTTTTTGTGATGGAATCACGTGTAAGGGGAAGCTTGTCCCATCCGTCCTTATTTTTACCCTAGCATAGCTTTGTTTTTTATCCTTTCTTTTTTGCACCTGCCTATTTGACCCATAGGCTGCAACCTTAAGAACCCGAGCGTGGCCCATGAGGCTCAACTGCTCGTAACCATAGGTCGTGATGGGGTGTGATCGGTTGGGTGTTTAAAACATAAGTTACGTAGGGTAATTAAAGGAACAGACTACCCTTTCATTTGGGTGAAAAGTATTACTATATGATAGTAAAAAAGAAGGGTGGTATCACACCATCGTGGAGCCCCTGAGCGACCTAGGTAGAGAGTGCTTGGGCTAGGGTGCTTGTAGGAGCAAACGTTGAATGAAAGAAAATGGTAAGACTGAGCTTTAGGGGAAGAAACGACGTAACTGTTCGATGTTTCATGTGTTGGTGAGGCCATTGCCGTTGCTGTCCTTCAGCCGGTAGGTGCCTGGTCGGATCACCTTGGTCACCGTATAGGGTCCTTCCCATGGTGGAGAGAGTTTATGTTTCTCCTTGGTTGATTGGGTTCTCTGGAGCATGAGATCACCGACCTTGAGGATCCTCCCTCTGATTTTTCTTTCATGGTACCTGTGGAGAGTTTGCTAGTAGCGAGCGGAGTGGATGACAATAGTCTCACGAGACTCCTTGAGTAGGTCAACCATGTCCTGCTAAGCCTCCGTGGCTCAGTCTTGGTCGAAGGCCTTCACTGTTGGGGCACCATGGTCGAGGTCGGAGGGCAACACTGCTTTAGCTCTGTAGGCTAGGAAGAAAGGTGTGAATCCTATGGATCAGTTTGGGTTCGTTCTCAGGCTCCAGATGATTGCTGGGACCTCTGCAAACCATCGCCTGGCATACTTATTGAGTCAGTCGAAGATGCGTAGCTTAAGTCCTTGGAGGACCATGCCATTAGCCCGCTTGACCTGACCGTTAGTACGTGGATGTCCGACCGAGGCCCAATCGATCCTGATGCCATATCCATCACAGAAGTCTAGAAACTTCTTCCTGGTGAAGTTAGTTCCATGGTCAGTGATGATACAGTTAGGAACACCAAAACAATAGACGATGTCAAGGAAGAACTTGACCACCTCTTCCGAGCGAATATTGGTGATGGGCTTCGCCTTAATCCACTGGGTGAATTTGTCCACTGCTATGAGTAGGTGAGTGAAGCCACTTGGGCCCTTTTTGAGGGGTCCGACCATGTCGAGGCCCCAGACCACAAATGGCCAGGTGATGGGATGGTTTGAAGCTCCTGCACCGGCAAATGAGTTTGTCGAGCGTAGAACTAGCATCCCCCACACTGTGGATGACCTCCTCTGCATCTCATAGTGTAGTGGGCCAGTAAAAACCTTAGCGAAAGGCTTTTCCGACTAGCGACCTTAGGGCCATGTGATGTTCGTAGATTCTAGCATGGACCTCGAGGAGGAGCTATTTCCCGTGGTCGATAGGGATGCACTTCATGAGTATTCCTGACGGACTTTGTTTGTAAAGTTCATTATCGAATATGACGAATGTCTTGGCGCGTCAAGCGATTCATCATGCTTTAGTCCTTTCTGGTGGGAGAATCTCCTCGAGGAGGTAGACGAGTAACGGTGCTCTCCAGTCAGCTTGATTGAGTGCTACCACGGTGACATCGGTGGGCAACATCGTCATGGAGGCACCAAGGTCAGAGCCCTCGATGGCTAGATTGGTGTCGAAGTGTGTCTGGATCGGACCTTTTAGGATGCGAGCAGATGACTCATGAAGGTTGTTGATGAAGACCCCATCTAGAGATGGAACCCGCCTGGTAGCCAATTTTGCGAGAAAATTGGCGGCATCGTTGTCCTTTTGGGGGACATGATGTAGTTTGATCCCCTAGAATTTGTCCTTGAGCTTGCGCACCTCCTGGTAGTATGCTACCATGAGGGGGATTTTGCAAGAGGACTCCTTCATGACTTGATCGATGACCAACTCCAAGTCACCATAGACGTACAACCGCATAGCGCTGAGCTCAATGGCGATGCGTAGTCTGTTGATGAGGGCCTTGTATTCCGCGGCATTGTTTGAGGCCGAAAAATGGAGACAGATCATGTAGCGGAGCCTGCTTCCCTCTGAGGAGATCAAAACCACTCTAGCCCTTGAGTCGGTCACCATTACTGACCCATTAAAGTACATCATCCAGTACTCATGGGGTGACGTCTAGGGTCAAGAGCTGGACCTTTGTCCATTCGGCAATAAAAGTCCATGAGAGCCTAAGACTTAATAGCGGTGCGGGGGATATACCTGATGTTGTGGCCCATTAGCTCGAGTGCCCACTTGGAGATCCTTCCCATGGAGTCATGGTTGCGGACGATGTCTCCCAGCAGGAATGAAGTGACGACCATGACTTCGTGGTTGGTGAAGTAGTACAGGAGCTTTTGGGTCGCCATCAATACGGCGTATAGAAGTTTCTGCACCTGGGGGTACCGAACCTTGGCGTTGGTGAGTACCTCTCCGATGAAGTATACGGGTTGTTGGACCTTCAGGTGGTGTCCCAGCTCCTCCCTTTTGATGACTAGGGCGGCGCTCATGACGTGGTTGCTTGCCACGATATAGAGGAGGAGGGTTCTCCCTGTTCAGGAGCGACGAGGATTGGAGCCGATGTCAGTGATGCTTTGAGGCTTTCTAAAGCCTGCTGTGCCTCCTTAGTCTAGATGAACACGTCTGTCTTTTTGAGAAGTTTGTCGAGAGGCATCCCCCGCTCGCCTAGTTGGGAGATGAACTGGCTCAGGGCGGCCAAACAGCCGATGAGCCTCTTACGCCCTTGATGTTGCATATAGGGCCCATGTTGGAGATGGCTGTGATTTTTTTGGGGTTGGCCTCGATGTCGCATTCGTGCACGATGTATCCAAGCAGCTTCCCCTTCAGAACCCCAAAAACACATTTTTCAATGTTTAATTTGATGCTAAACCTTCAGAGGTTCATGAACTTTGCGGCCAAGTTTGCGATCAGGTCGCAAGCTTGAGCCGTTTTGATGACTATGTCATCTACATAGACGGCGATTGTTGGTTTTGGCCGCTCGACTTGGTCAGGCTAGTCGAGCGGGTTGATTTGGTTGGTGAAGCATTGCTGCATGTACCATTGATAGGTGGTGCCAGCATTCTTTAGACCGAAAGGCATGGTTATGTAGCAGTACAAACCATATGGGGTGATGAATGAAGTTGTGAGCTGGTCAGACTCTTTCATCATGATCTGATGGTAGCCTGAGTAGGCATCTAGAAAGGAGAGGATTTTGCATCCTGAGGTGGAGTCAACTATCTAGTCTATGCATGGCAAAGGAAAATAGTCCTTTGGACTTGCCCCTTTGCGTGGAGGGGCCCTCGCCTTGGTCCTAGCGCTTGGCCTTGCCCTTGTCCTAACCTCTGCTAAAGACCGCTCTGACCACCTCCTCGCTGGAGGTGTGGTTCATGGCAATGTCGAATAGGTTGCAGGTGGTACAGGGCTTTAGACAACCGAGCTTGTGGATCAAGGACTCAAAGGTTGTCCCGGAGAGGAACGCGCTGATGATGTCCGTGTCAATGACATCAGGAAGGGAGTTGCATTGTTTTGAGAACCTATGGATGTAATCCTGCAGGGACTCATTGGGCTCCTGCTGGCAGCTCTTGAGGTCCTAGAAATTCCTAGGATAGACATATGTCCCTTGGAAATTCCTGATGAAGATCCTTTTGAGATCCACCCAGTCGCAGACGCTGTCAGGTGGGAGGAATTTGAGCCATGCTTGAACATGCTCTCCCATGTAGATAGGGAGGTATTGAATGATGAAGTGGTCATCATCCACTCCTCTGGCTCGGCAGGCAAGCGAAAGTATTTGAGCCATATACCATTATTCATTTCCCTAGTGTATTTGACGATGTTGGTGGGTGGTCTAAAGCGCTATGGGAACGACACTTTTTGGATGCGATGGCCAAAGGTCGGTGGTCTCGAGCTATCCAGGCTAGGACTCTGGTCATCTGATTGGAGACCATGCCTAGGGTGTGTGTCCCTGCTCCCCTTGATGGTCCGGCCAGGGCCTGTGCCGCCTGCTCTCACCGCCCCTTGATGGACATCATCATCACGCCGGGCTTGATGCTAATTATTGATGACACTACGAGCATCATGGTTCGGCCTGAGCCATTTGTGCATAGGTGGTCGATGTGGAGCGAGCTCTAGGTCAGACTGTGGTGCAGCTGTAGCTTCCTATTCCATGCCCGGCAACTGTAGTGGTGAGCGGATGGAGCGATTCAACTGGTGACCGTGAGCTAGTGTCATGACATGGAGCTCTCCGCCTATTGGACGGTGGTGGTTTCCACCAACGCTTGGTGGTTTCGGTGGATCGCCCGCTCCTAGGGGTCAACAGGCTCTGGAAGGCCGCGCAGAAGCATCGCCATAGCGGTGATGTTCTGGCCAGCCTAGGCGAACTATGGGGGATCGTTTCCTCTATCTAGGATGTCGCGATGGACCTGACGGGCATGACCCTGGGTGCTGCTCACCAGGTTACACACATGTGGTGCAGCGTGCTACACTGAGTGTGCTAGTGTAGGTGGCAGTTGGCTCTTCTGCCTTTATCGCAACTCTTCGCCATGCTCCTATGCACAAGCGAGGGCCTCCGCATGAGGGTCTAGAGGGGTGTGAGTCTGTAGAGATTCTGCTACCATCGGTGGCTGCCTCGGAGCATCCGCCATAGTGCACTCCTAGGACAGAGGGTGGCCAAGTGCCACATCACCGATGCTGGAGCCATCGCTTTCAACCTCATCATCCATGAGGTCATGAAAAGCGGCGGGAGCATAGCCCACCATCCCCACAAATTCAGATGTGAGAGGGGGTGGTATCAGCATCCTTTGGAGCCCCCGTGCGTACGCGTCTGTAGGGGACGTGAGGCCATAGGGGAACCGGTCGCACGGCGGTCATGGTGGAAGGTATTCAACAGTTAGTAAAGAACAATATGTACGTTACTCAAGTGGGGCTTGAGCCCAGTGTGGGCTCGAAGCGAAGCGTAGGTGTCTCATCATTGAGGCCGTCGGGTGGCCTAGAGCCAACGGAGGGCGCTCCTCCTCCGATGGGCGCCGAGACAAGTGCCTCCTTGCGGAGGCGAAGTATGCCGAGCTTGTCGGCGACAAAGTCTAGGCTTCCAAAGAGGAAGGTCTAGAATGGTTCAAAGATGGGAGGAACCCACATCCCAATAGGTGGGAGCATGGGAAACTCCGATGAGCCAAAGCGAATCGTATCGCTTGAGCCCATCATGTCGAAGATGGTGGAAAGGTGGGCCATCCGATGACCAAAAGCGTGAACGCACGACGTGTAACACCCTAGGTGTGAAGCATGCATTTAACCTTGACATTGCATGAGCACAAGCATCATTGAGCATTCATGAGCATGAGCATCTCAAACAGTATCTCTATGTTGGCTTATATTGCATGTGTTGTCACTAAATTGCCTTACATATGCTAGGGTTTACTTGTAACCAATGTATAAATGTTTGTGGAACCCTAGGAGTACCTTAAACATGTTTAGAATATCATTTGGAACAACTTTGATATTCATGACTAAGGCTGGTTTGGTCTCTAAGTCATGGTTATAGTGTAAGTCATCATTTTCAAGTGGTATGTTTGACCTAGGTTGAACTATGTCATAGATTGTTTGCATGGTAGTGCACCCTTAAGCAAAGTTGTAGTACTTGATTAGAACAACAACTTTTATTTTTGGGTCATGACCCAATTCAGTGCCTAGCTTCATCATTTTGAGCTCACAAGAATCAACATTTCACTGTTTTTGTAACTTAGAAATTTGTCTAAGTCAAATTTGGTTTTTCAGTTCGATGTACCTGACTTGGTGATGTTGTAACTGGCTAACCGTTGTGAATTAGATCAAGATCACTTAAGCAAGGTTGGAGCGGGTATGTAGGTCTACAATTTTTGTTTTAGCGTCGTGCACTAAATCGCTTTGGTTTAGGAGATTGGAAGAGTTGAAATGGCGTTGTCAGACATGAACACGGTGCTTTGATGACCATCGGTGCTGTGCCGTGGATGGCCGACCACGTCAGGCCGCTAACGCCGTGTGGTGGCCGTACAACGTCGATGGCCTGGCCGGTCAGGCCATGATAGGCACAAAGGCACTCTGCGCTCGCTCATTCACGCCCGCACCTTCATTTGCTCTCTGTGCCTCCTCCTTCACTCGCTAGCGCACCCACCCGTAGCAGTGCTCTCGCCGTCGACGCCATTGCCGGTCGCATGGCACCTCACCACGCTCGCACCACTCTCTCACCATAGTCGTAGCTCCACCATGTTCCCACCACCTCACCGAACCCTTCATGTAGCTAGCAGAGCACGGTAAGGTCCCCTATGTCGTGCTACGGCCATCGCCGTCGTTCTCGCCGCCGTGCCATGCCGCACGTGGTCGGGCCACCTTCGACCACCATTCACCGTTCTTGTGTGTGCACTAGGTTCACAGTAGAGTGTAGAAGCTCGACCGAACCCTAATTTGTGCCATCTCAGCCAACTCCGACGGCGCACCATCGACCCCCGTCCACCGTGCTGCCATTAGCACCGCCGTCGCCCTTAGCTTCTGTAATCGGCCCAGCTTGCTACCCCAGTGCGTGCGGAAGGTCATGAGGAACCTTGTGGTGTCGGTGCCGTAGTCGGAGAGCTCGCTGTCGGTGAACTCTGGCCGGTCAGCGCCAGTGCTCTATTCTGTGCCAATGACACGCGGGCCCGGCTGACTCGTGGGCCCCAACTGTCAGCGGCTATAGATCTAATTCTAATGCATTTATTTCTGAGATATATGCAAACTTTGAAAAATCATAAGTTGAGTTGTAGATGTCCAATTTTGGTGAACCAAATTTTGTTGAGTTCCTCATGAAGTGTAGTATTTTATAAAAATATGAAATGTATAGTTTCTGGTATTTTTCATGGTGAATAAAATGTAGCTAGATAAGTGCTTTTTGAATCTTTGTAATCTTGTAAAATGGATAACTTGAGCTAGGAAGTGATAAAATTGTGATTTCAATTTTTCTGGTCTTGTGCTGACATTCTTTAGCTAGGAAAAATAATAAACTTGCTGTAAACTTGATTGAAGTAGGGTCTTTCTATTTATCTAGTAATAAATGGTATTTTCTGAGGAAAATTATAGGGATAAAAATAAGTAACATATGGCCATGCAAAATTTTGTACAGTAGTATGGCACTAGGATGAAGCTAAGAAAATATATAATATGTTGTTTGACATTTTTCTATAGGGTTAACTATTTTCACTAAATAGACCTTGCTAGCTTATCATTTTTGTAGAGGATGTTATACATGTTCAAATAGTATGAAATTTTTACAGTAGTCTATTGGTACCACTTGGAAGCCACTATAATTTTCTGAGAATTTATTGTGCACATTTGGTATATGTTTGTTGTTTCACCTAATTATCTAATTAAATTAATAAAGACATTTAAATAAATAGACTGGGCTTGACCATTATGTTTTATTTAGTGTATTTGATATTCCTGAACTGTTGGTATACTTGGTGATGTCCAATTTTGAATGCTTATATGCAATGAAAATATTATTGCGCAATATTTCAATTTAGAGTTGTTTTTGGATAGATTATGTTGTTGGGAATGTTGCATAGTCAACATGAAGTTTACTGTAGAAATGGTTAATAACAAAGTTGTAGATAACTTCTTTATCTATCTTGCGTTAAAATTTCAGGGCAATCGGACAAATAGTTTAGGAGTTATATCTGTTTAAAGTTGGTCTCCCAAAATACTTGTTCTCTGGAATTTCTGGACAGAACTGGATAGATTGCCTGTTTTGGTTAGGATAGATTTTGAATTAGCTTTTGATGATTAAATAAGAGTTGTAGAAAAATTTATAATATTTCTAGAAAGTCCAAGATCATAGCATTTGGATATGCAGAACTACAGTTATGATGTAAACTTGTAATTGTTATGTGTAGCTCTGAAATTGTCTTGTGATGAATATTGGAAGTGGATAGAGAAGAGATATGCACCTACTCAGTAAACAAGGAGTTAGCATTGTTATCATTGTGTAACTTAACATCATTATCGCAGCATGTACATTCCCCTATCACATCATCCATGATCCTTCTTATCCACGAAAAAAATAGCGCGCTATTTTGCCGCTATAGCGCGCTAATAGCGTCCCAGATAGCTCGCCGCGACGATATCTTGCATTTTCACGCTATACGCGCTATTGCCGCTATAGCGCGCTATAGCGCCGCTATTGCCGCTATAGCGCCATAGCGCGCTAAATCGCCGCTATTGCTGTTTCATGTGCTGACAAAAAAAACGAGTCAGAGTCAGATTTAGGCCCATCTTGAGCCCTCTAACCCTAATCCAGAGTACCCTCCGTTATTGTTGTTTCATGTTAGCTACTGAATATTTGAACCTTATGGTTGTTTAGACTGTATGGAAGTATGAAACTATGAATATGTTGCCTGTTTGGACTGTTTATTATTTTTTGCCTGGCTGTATATAAATAGCGCGCTATAGCGGCGCTATAGCGGTGATATAGCGTGAGCAGCTATCTCATGCTGCGGCGCTATAGCGCGGCTATAGCGGCGCTATAGCGGCGCATAGCTCCCAGGAGTGGCCGCCGCTAAATTATATAGCGCGCGATTTTTTTCATGGCTTCTTATGCATTCATGGGACTTACTTATGCATATGCATGCAATAGGTGCAACCGAGGAGATCACGTTGGTGGAACTCGACGTCGATCCACCGGAGGAGAACCAAGAGGTGCAGCACCAGGAGGTTCCCGAAGAAGGAGAGCCTAAAGCCGATCATCTTCCCAAGTGCTCGGATCACCAGCCTGCAACTTTCGTGAAAGGCAAGCCCCAGAGCATTATAAGTCTCCCTACTTTATTAATGTCACCTAAAGTTATTCGTATTGATGCATTACGTGATAGGAGTTGTTTGGAAACACTTGCTGTATATTACCTTTCCTTGTCTAGAAATATCTACCATGAATCCTATTTAAGTCTAGGAACACTTATTATGCTTAGCTATGCTTAGACCGGTAGAAGTAGGGTGATTTCCTGTCACTTGTGAGCTATAGGTGATAACTTGATCACGGTTGGCTATATTGTGCTATTTTGGAACATAACCTGATGATGTTGAATAATTGGAGGCCGGGCGAAGTCTTATGTTATGGTAATCATAGTGATTCCGTCTGTGTCATTTAAGGACCGGTCGTTGGAGGTCTTCTTGTCATGTTGAACGCATGCCTCCCACATAGTTGGCCAGATAAGTCATTTCGACCGCGAAGCCGAGTAGCTCAACTCAGGCCGGGGACACGAGCAGTTAAAGTGCGCACCCTGGAGGTAGTAAGGATGTGCGAAGATCCAATGGTGTAAGCCTAAGGTTGGGTTAGAGTCCCGAGCCTCCTGGTAGATTGGTTGTATCTTTGAGGGTGCGGCGCTGGTCTTACCCGCGATTGTACTTGAGTTGTCCCAAAGGTGACCTGATGCAACCCTGACGGGGGAAGTTTGGGTGTGTGTTAGAAATAATTCCCCAGCTAGGTAGGAATCGATTCGAATCACCGTCTCTCCCGGATAGTGAGAACTTGACAGGAGTACGCTTCATCGTAGTAATTGATGGAAGTGTTGGTTATGAGATTATGAAAGAACTCAACTGCATATGGTTATTATTGTGATGACTTAATGGTACCAACATGTTTGGCATAGGATAGTTGCTAATGTAGTATGAGATAGGATTAATAACTGGTGATTCACATTTGGAAATATATTGGACAACTAATGCTTTTTATGCAAATAATGTCTACCAGCTCTACTTATAAAGCCTTGCATACTCCTTGGTGTCTTAGTATGTTAGTTGATGATGGGTAAGTCTAGCTGAGTACCTTCTCGTACTCAGGGTTTTATTCCCATTGTTGCAGATAATGTTATGTACCACGGCTACTACAAGAACTGCTTTGCTCCTACAATGGATGAGGAATAGGACCATGGGCATGGTCATTCTATATATCATCTCACCCTTGTGCTTTTGGTTGGAGATGACTATGAAACTGGCTATGTATTAAACTACGTATGATGTTGATGTTAAACTACTTTGCTTTCGCTACCTTTAAACTTAGTTTGTAATAACTATGTGAACTCCGATGTATGTGAGATATTTGTGAACTGTAATGTAACATGTGACTGCTTATATTGAATCATGTATGATTTTGGCTTGTATGTTGGTTGAATCGAGATCCTTCGTGATACTCGACAGACTACCAGATTTATATAGGCTGAAGTGTAATGGTTCGACTGCCTTGGTGGTTGCTATTGTACTTGTGCTCTTATAACTTGGATGGTTCTATGACACAGCGTCCTGCTCACGGACGACGCTAACTATCGATGCGAAAAGTGACCAACAAGTAAATATTTGTAGTTTTGCCGTGCGTTGTGATCGGATGTGGCCTAGCACTCAATGACATAGGGTTTATACTGGTTCAGGCAATGTGTCCTACGTCCAATTCTAGTCGATCACTGACTTTATTCCTGAGCCCAGGTGCTCGAAGTTTGCTGTGGGGTTACAAATGAGTGGAACTAAGAAGGGGGGTGTAAAAGGTCTGGTCGGGCTCTGAACCGAAGGGCCAAGAGTGATGGGAGCTCCAACGTGCGCTAAGTATTGGAACGTATGCTCTGTGTAGCTTTAGAGTTCTAGAGCTATGGAGCTATTTGAGTGTTTAGAATGTCTAAAGCTTAGCAGAGAGAGAGAGGTGGAATGACCATCCTCTGTTGGGAGAGAGGTCATCCCCTTTTATAGGTGAAGGGGATGGCCTTACAAGAGAGAGAGAGAGTGCACGTATGCTACTAAGTCTTGTTGCCCACGCTGTCGGGTACAAGACGGTCGTTGGCGCCCACAATACTGTTTTTGTCAGACGCATGTGGCAGACTTTACCGTGTTCACCTAGTATGGCAAATGATGGCGCCCACAACACTATAAGGCAAATGTCGATGCCCACAACACTGTTTGGGTTCTGACATGCCTAGAAGGTTACAAAGCACCCTTCTAGCATGGCCTGGCAGTACTATCCTGTAGGTGTGCAGGGTACGGTCCTCAGTATTACGGTTGACTTGAGCGCCTTGCCTTATCTGCTCTGCCTGATTCTTGGGTCCTCACCGAGCGAGCGTCCCGGTCAGTCGTTCCCAATTGGCTCTGACCGTGTTGGTCAGAGAAGAGTTGTAAGCAGAGGTTCGGCGTATTCCCGGTCAGAAAAAGCGAATCGGAGTTAGAAGCGAGTGTCATCCCTTCCTTGGCCAGGCCTTCTGGTTGGAGACTAGATCGCTCTTCCAGCCCATCGTTAGGTATCTGGGCTAGCCCAGGAGTAATGCATTGTTGTAATGCTGTCTATTGGGCCTAGCTTTTGCTAGGAAGCGAGCCCATCAAGGACCCTAGGTTTATGAACCCGACAGTGTTCTTCTTGGTTATGGATCAAATAAGCATGCCCACCGTGTCTTCAACAAAACCTCCGGGAGAGTTAAGATTACGGTAGACGTGGCATTTGATGAATCTAATGGCTCTCAAGTGGAGTAAGTTGATTCAAGTGTTGTAGGAAAGGAGGATCCACATGTGAAGCAATCAAGTAATTGGCCATTGCTGATATTAGACCACAAGAATCTGAAGACACTGAAGTGGAGGTTCCTCAAGTTACTGCTACACCTATTTCCACCGATGTACCTGATGTTAAACAGCAACAGACACCTGTTGCAACACTTGCACGTGGTAGTGTTGCACTTGAGAGCGACAGTGTTGCACCTACACAGTCAGTAGCAGCTGATTTGACTCTAGCTCATGGACAAGCCCTACAACCCATATTTGAGCAAGAAAATAATGAAGGTCTAGAAGATGAACAAGAGGCCTTTGAGCTAGAGGGCATCAAGATCCAAGATGTAGCTCTCGAGGCCAACAAATCAAGTAAGCAAGGCTCTACAAGCAAGTCCAAGATCAACCAACAAGTTTCAACTAGCAAGCCTAAAGCAAGCAAGCAAGTTCAAGAAAGAGTAGAGACCACATCATCTTCAAGTGAAAGTGAAAATGATGATGATCAATATAAGAAGATTGATGATGTTGCTCTCTTTATGAAGATATTTCACAAGGGGCTAAAGAAGCAAGGCTATAAGGTAGTGAAGAGAAACTTTCCAAACAAGAAAAAGAGGACATGCTACAATTGTGGTAGCACCAATCACTAAATTATTGATCACTAAGCTAATGGAGGATCTAGAGAGTGTCCAAGCCGAGCTAGAATCTAGAGAAAAGACTCTTATCCAACAAGAGGATCTCTACATTGCTAGCATAGAAGCTCTTGCATTAGACAAAAGTGAGGTGGAATCCTTGCACAAGGCCTTGGCCAAAGAGCAAGAGGATGATGCTATCACAAAGAAAAGCAAATAAAGCTCTCAAGGAAAAGTATTGTGACTTGGATGAAAAGCACAAAGAACTTGAGATGCAATATGGCATTCTTTGGGATAGCAACTCACATCTCTCTAAGGCAAAGGAAACCTCTACTTCCTCCACTAGTCAAGGTTATGAAAAATGTTTTAATCTTGATTTGAATGTCTATTCCACTAACCTTGCAAACATGGAGACTATGAGAAAGGAAATTGCTAGGCTCAATGAAATCATTGGAAAAGGGTGAATGAGTGTGACCAAATTCAATGACAAGAAGAATGATGAATCAAAAGGGCCATAATTTAAGCAAGGAAGGCATCCCTCAATCAAGCATGGGCTCGTCCACACAAAAGGAGCCAAGACAAATGGAAGAAGGATAGTGAATGGCTATGAGTGTGTGTAGTTTGATAGGAAGGGCAAAATTGGTATAGATCAGCCTGCACACACTATGGCATTGCAACGTCCTAGAGCGGCAGTGCTGTAGTGAAATGCGGTAGTGTTGTGCCCCAAAAAAATGGGAAGGCTACAAATTCTATTCCTAATCAAACTAAGCCCAAGAAGAAGGTGTTCCAGCAGAAATAGGTTTTTTAGAAGCCTAAGGAATCAATGTGGGGCAACAAGAACAAGTATGCATATCAACCAAAGACCTATGCACCTCGACAAAGCTTGACATCATGCTTTGTTTTGAAGAACAATAACAGTGGAAAAGTGGTTGCCAAATATGTTGGAAAGGAAACCAACATATATAGGAATACTTATATTTGGGTTCTTAAGTTTCTTGTGACTAACATGCAAGTCCCCAAGTTAAATTGGGGACCTAAACATAGCAACTAAACTTGTTTTGTAGGCATACTCCTCTGGTGGATCAAGTTGGGTGCTTGATAGCGGATGTACAAATCACATGACCGAAGAAAGGAGTTTGTTCTCATCATATTCCCCGATGACGCACTCAAATGAAAATATTGTCTTTGGAGACAATTCAAAGGGGGATGTGATTGGTCTTGGTAAAGTTGCTATAACCCTTGAACATTCAATTACAAATGTATTACATGTTGATTCGT
This sequence comes from Miscanthus floridulus, assembly GCF_019320115.1. Lineage (NCBI taxonomy): Eukaryota > Viridiplantae > Streptophyta > Magnoliopsida > Poales > Poaceae > Miscanthus > Miscanthus floridulus. The sequence goes on along the minus strand of NC_089582.1, from coordinate 24,382,567 downwards.
TAAGTTACAACTTGTTGTCCGTTTCTCAATTATGTGAGATGGGCTACAATTGTCTCTTTACGGATAAGGGTGTGGAAGTCTTTAGAAGGGATGATTCCTCTATTGTCTTTATGGGTCAATTAAAGAACAAGCTTTACTTAGTTGATTTCAACAAAAGTAAAGCTAAGCTTGAGACTTGTTTAGTGGCAAAATCTAGCATGGGTTGGCTTTGGCTTCGCCGACTAGCTCATGTTGGGATAAGAAACTTCACCAAACTTCTAAAAGATGAACACATTTTTGGACTAACAAATGTTCACTTTGAGAAAGATAGGATTTGTAGCGCTTGTCAAGCCAAAAAGCAAGTTGGCGTACCTCACCCACCAAAGAGCATCATGACCACCAAGCAACCATTGGAGCTAATACATATAGGTCTCTTTGGACCGGTCACCTACCTAAGTATCGGGGGTAACAAATATGATTTTGTTATTGTTGATGACTATTCCCATTTCACTTGCGTATTTTTCTTGCATGACAAGTGCCAAGATCAAGAGAAGGTGAAAATATTTGTTAGAAGAGCTCAAAGGTCTTCCCATCAAGAAAGTGAGAAGCGACAATGGGACTGAATTCAAGAATACTCTAGTTGAGGAGTTTCTTGATAAAGAGGGCATCAAGCATGAGTTTTCAACTCCATACACCCCTCAACAAAATGGTGTAGTAGAGAGGAAGAATTGTACACTCATTGACATGGCAAGGACAATGCTAGATGAGTACAAGACGCCGGCCATCTTTTGGTGCGAGGCCATCAACACCGCTTGCCATGCCATCAACCGCCTCTACCTACAGAAGAAGTTGAAGAAAACTTCATATGAGCTTCTAACTGGTAACAAGCCTAAGGTGTCTTACTTTAGAGTGTTTGGGTGCAAGTGTTTCATACTTAACAAGAAACCCAAAACCTTTAAGTTTGCACCTAAAGTTGATGAAGGTATTCTTCTTAGTTATGGATCAAATGAGCATGCCTACCGTGTCTTCAACAAAACCTTCGGGAGAGTTAAGATTATGGTAGGCGTGGCATTTGATGAATCTAATGGCTCTTAAGTGGAGCAAGTTGATTCAAGTGTTGTAGGAAAGGAGGATCCACCATGTGAAGCAATCAAGTAATTGGCCATTGCTGATATTAGACCACAAGAAGATGAAGTCACTGAAGTGGAGGTTCCTCAAGTTGCTGCTACACCTATTTCCGCTGACGTACCTAATGTTAAACAGTAGTCGACACCTACTGCAACACTTGCACGCGGCAGTGTCGCACTTGAGAGCGGTAGTGCCGCACCTACATAGTCAGCAGCAGCTGATTCGACTCTAGCTCGTTGACAAGACCTACAACCCATATTTAAGCAAGAAAATGATGAAGGTCCAGAAGATGAACAAGAGGCCTTTAAGCATCCAAGGCTAAGGCAAATAATACAATGGGATCATCCTGTTGACAATATCCTTGGGAGTCTTCAAAAGAGGGTAACAACTCGTTCATATTTAGCAAATTTTTGCCAATATTACTCATTTATTTCCTCTTTGGAACCTCTTAAGGTAGAACAAGCACTTGGAGACCCGGATTGGGTGATGACCATGCAAGAAGAGCTCAACAACTTCAAAAGAAACCAAGTGTGGACCTTGGTGGAATGATCCAATATCAATGTCATTGGCACCAAGTTGGTCTTCCACAACAAGCAAGATGAGAATGAAGTGGTGACAAGGAACAAAGCAATATTGGTTGCTCAAGGTTTCACTCAAGTAGAGGGCTTAGACTTTGAAGAAACATATACACCAGTGGCAAGGCTTGAAGCAATCCGAATGCATCTAGCCTATGCCGCTCATCACAACTTCAAGCTATATCAAATGGATGTGAAGAGTGCATTTCTTAATGGCCCTATTCAAGAACTAGTCTATGTTGAGAAACCACCGGGCTTTGAAGATCACAAGTTTTCCAACCATGTCTACAAACTCCAAAAGGCACTCTATGGGCTTAAGCAAGCACCAAGAGCATGGTATGAATGCCTTAAGGAATTCTTGCTTAAACAAGACTTTGAAATAGGCAAAGCCAATCCTACCCTTTTCAATCACAAAGTCAACAAAGATATATTTATGTGCCAAATATATGTCGATGACATAATATTTAGTAGTACTAATCATTCTTTTTGTGAGGAATTTAATAGGATCATGACCAAGAGATTTGAGATGTCCATGATGGGTGAATTAAAGTTCTTCCTTGGATTTCAAATCAAGCAAGTGAAGTATTGAACTTTCATTAGCCAAACGAAGTACACCCATTATATGCTCAAGAAGTTTGACATGGTGAATGCCAAGCCTATCAAAACTCCTATGCCAACCAATGGACATCTAGATCTCAATGATGAAGGGAAAGCCATGGATACTAAGGTATGTCGCTCCATGATCGGCTCTCTACTTTATTTGTGCGCATCTAGGCCCAATATTATGCTTAGTGTGTGCATGTGTGCTAGATTTCAGGCTAACCCGAAAGAGTGCCACTTAGTGGCTGTTAAGAGAATCTTGAGATATTTAGTACACACCCCTAACCTTGGCTTGTGGTATCCTAAGGGTTCTAAGTTTCATCTACTTGGGTATTCGGATTCTGATTACATCGGTTGCAAAGTAGATCAAAAAAGCACCTCGAGGACATGTCAATTCCTTGGACGGTCCCTGGAGTCATGGAGTTCTAAGAAGCAAAATTGTGTAGCCCTTTCCACCGCTAAAGATGAGTATGTTGCAGCCAGTGCATGTTGTGCTCAACTACTTTGGATGAGGCAAACCCTTCAAGATTTAGGATGTCACTTCACCAAAATCCCACTCTTATGTGACAATGAAAGTGCCAAAAAGCTCACCAACAATCCCGTAAGACACTCAAGAACTAAGCACATAGACATCCGACATTATTTCTTGAGAGACCACGAAACCAAAGGAGATATCAAAATTCGCCATGTGAGCACCAAAAAGCAACTAGCCGATATCTTCACTAAGCCTCTCGATGAGTCAAGGTTTTGTGCTTTGCGTAGTGAGCTAAATATACTTGATTCTCATAATGTGGTTTGAACTATAGCACACCTTAATTGATGAACTAGCATGGATAGGAGAACTGAATTAGAAAGGTTTAAATATTGTGCTTCAAAATGATTTATCATAAGAAACAAGTGCATTATGATCATTGTTTGTATTGATTAATTGTTGCTGATCATAGCGTGCTTGAGATATGTGTCCATATCCTATATATATATAGTTATTTACTTATTAGCTAAATCTTGGTGGTCTGGGGAGTGCGGCTATGCCGCGTCTGCCTTGCGGTAGTGCCGCGCTATGGCAGTGCCGCGGGTGGCATGCGGCAGTGCCGCACTTTGAATTTCAATCGAAATTCAGCCCATGACAGCAGTTACCGTGGGGCCCCATTTACTCTACTCTTTTCTTCTGGCCCTAGGGTAACCCTCTCCTTACTTTTTGCTCGACGCCGACACCTCCTCTCTCCCTGTCTCATGCATCAACGTCGCCGCGCTATCGCTGTCCCTCTAGGCCACACTCTAATGGTGCCGCGCTGGTTGCTGGCACTCTCCCTTGTCGCCAGCAGTTGCTAAAGCTTGTGAACAGAGCCATTCTCTCCCTTTCCTCCCCAATCCGCGAAAACCAAGGTGAAACCCTAACCTTGTTAATTTATGCTATGAAGTTCTTTTGATAATTGATGTAGGTTTCTGGTAACAACATGACTAGTTTAGAAGTGAATGTGATGGATGAATTGAATCATAACAATGATTCATGGATGGAGTGTTTCCAATCCGTGCGGCAGTGCCGCATGCTAGGAGCGGTAGTGCCACGACTAGAACTGCATTCTGTGTAGATTTGATCAAACATTCCATAAATGACACTCTAAAATGATTGGATTCATTCACCATATTCATTACTAAGTTAATCATGATGTTATCTTACCTATCTTTTGTAAGACTCCATATTCTTGATAGAACTGCTTGCTGAGATTGTATAGTGGGATGGGAGTTAAATTATGAAGTAAGTTCAGTAGACAAGAAGATGCAAAATGCAGTCTTGGTGAAATAGCTGGTGCGGCAGTGCCGCTCCTAGGCATGGTAGTGCCGCATGTCTAGGGGCAGTACCACATCAGTTGCTTCCCTCGCTTGCACATTGATTCTTCTTGAGTACTTAACTTGCTTTATAGGGTAACTTCTACTCTCCATTTGTACAGTTCTTATTTTGGTCTATGTTTTTGCATAGATGGCCTCTGGAGGTGAAGATGACCGAAGGGGGAAGAGGAAGATGACTGAGCCTCATGACAAGCAAATGCCTTGTCGTGGTCATGGTAGAACCATAGGGGGTAGCAGCAGTGTAGTAGGCAGAGGGGATGCTAGTGACAGGGGGAGAAGAGATCAGTTGATCTAGGAGGAGGAGAACTTGGAGAGGGCTGGCCACACCATTCCTCCACGTGCTTGCCTAGATACTACACCTCACCTTGAGGAGTTTGATAGAGGTTACATCAGAGAGTATTCTAGGGAAGTGATCATGAGGCGTCCCATTGACACACGAGCTCATCCCATGCTTAACTATGTGGGAAAGTTAAAGATGGTGGAAGAAGCACGTGAGAACAATTCTTATGAGCAGCCAAAGGATTTCGGGGTGGACTATAGGTTTTGGAATGAGTTTCATTCCAACTTTTATGCCTTAGTGATTTTCAACTCTAAAAAGTCAAAGATTGTCAAGATGCAGTATGTTGACTGGGAGGAGATGAAGGGGAAGAATGAGCCTAAGTTCAACAAAGTGATCAAGGCTTGTGAGCTATTTAGCCTCACTGATATCATGAGCTTCTAGTACAATTGGAATGAGGAAGTGCTAGCCTAGTTTCATGCCACCTTCTTCTATGACATCTACACTAATGAGACTCACTGGATGACTGAGGGACGACATTATAGGATTGACTTTGTGACTTTTAGCCGAATCCTTGGTTTTGGAGAGGAGGAGCGGGGCTTCACTTATATTCATGATGAGGCTAGAGCTGAGATCCACAACATTGCATATATGTGGATTGACGGAAGAAGTGCAGATGGTAAGGTTAGTGGCTTAAAGAGCTACTACTATATTCTGAACAATCTGATCAGGCACACAATAAATCCCAAGGATGGAGCAGCTTTAGATCTTAATGGCTATTTGAGGAATGTGCTTGCTAAGTTTGCTCCTAGAGGTGATAGGTTCAATGTCCCTCACTTCATGTGGCGTGAGCTGAATGCCATGGAGGATGGGAGAAAGGGGATGCCCTATGCCCTCTATCTTATGTTCATGATTGAGAGGGTCACCGGATACAAGTTTGATAAAGATGGTCTCCACACCGTCTACAAGATTAAGAAGACCCAAGCCTCAGGTGCTAACAGGGCAGTGAGATGCTCTCCATCAGCTGAGCACGTGCCTAAGTCCTCTCGCTCTAGGCCTCGCAAGGAAAATAAGATGGAGAAGTTTGGGAGATGGATTAAGGCCATTTTCACCACTTGCACCTATTCAGCAAGGACCGCATATGAGGACCAGTTGGAAAACCGTGAAGCCAACCAAGAGACTAGAGAGCATGTAGGGCTACCACCTCTTTCTCTAGTACAGTCACCGCTGAGGTTTGACAACCTCCCTAGCCTCTCTGACATAGATTTAGAGGCTAATGAGGAGGAGGAGCAGGAGCAGCCAGAGCTTGACCCTCACATGAGGTTGAGCTCCACCTTGCAGTCCATGAGGAGAAGCACCAGGCGTGAGCATCACACTTCTACCACCCATCGCCAAGGGAGGGTGGTGGTGTCCTCTTCCTCGTCCTCTAACAATGATGATGATGGTGGGAGGAGGATGTTGCAGGTGCTAGTGGAGCTACTGGTGGGGATGATGTCGATTGGGACAGCATCCAAGAAGATGAGGAGTGAGTGTTGGTTTTTCTTCTTTTCTTCTATTTTTGGTGCTTTATGCCAAAGGGGGAGAAATTAGAGAGGGGTCAATAACTTTTTCGACGCCATGGAGCGGAGGTTGCTACAGCTAAAGCTTCATGTTCTTATCCATTTAGAGTAGACTTCGTTAGGTTGAGAGTTTGAGAGACGATTCAAAACTCTATTTATGTAATAATGCTACCTAAGTACTTTATATGTGTGGGATATGGACATGAATTAATCTGTGCTGTAGCTAGTGATACATTTGTGCTTGAATGTATATCTGTATATGTATTACATGCTATGTGGTGTCTACTCTGATCTGTGTTGTTACAGCTGGGGGCGGCAGTGCAAACCATGTTGTGCATAAACTGTCATTCGCATCACGTTTTACATACCTGACACGGTAAGCAGCACCCCACAGGAGCATGGATGTAGGGGAGCCCCATCACTTTCACTAAAATGTGGATCTTAGCTTATTATGCCAATTTGAGAATTCAATTCTCTATTAACATATTTAGGGGGAGGCTCTACACCCATGGCTCAAAAATCTCAGTATTTACTTCATATCTTTTCTAAGATCTAATTAGGTTGTCATCAATCACCAAAAAGAGGGAGATTAAAAGTGCAATCAAGCCCTAATTGTGGGGTTTGATGATAATGACCATGTAATTAGAGAACTAATGAGATTTATCGAGATGACAAGTAGGGAATCTATATTCGAGGATGTTACACGAAACAGAGGAGCCCCCAATTATAAATATTGATGGCTTCAAACTCAAAGGAGGTTTAAATTCTTTTATATTTTGAATTTGAGTACAAGAAAAGCCGTACTATAAAGGGGGACACAATGCTTAAGCTAACATGTGCTACCAAGTGCTTAATCTTTCACATACATCCTCAGTTACTCAGCCAAGACAACCAACACTTCACTCTTACCCTTGCTATCTTGCCTGGTGCGGTAGTGCCGCACCTAGAGAGAGGCACTGCCACAGTGCAGCACCGCCATGACTTAAGTGACCGTTGGGGGCTAGGGGGTACTTATACCTTTCCCCTTCCTCCCCAACATATCTCTTCTCTCTCCCACTCATTCAGCTCATCCAAGAACAGAAGAGTGCCCTTCTCTCTCTCCTCCATTATTGACCTTGAGCTCCCAAGCATTCTCCCTTGATTTCCCCATCAATCTTTGAGAGAAAAAGGTCCCAAATTCAATTGGAGAGCAAATCTTTTGATTCCCCAACTCAAAAGAGCACTTGGTTCACGTTTTGGCCGGTGGTTGTGTTTATTACTATTGGAGCTTTGCTCCTAGCCAGCTAGAGTGTCGCTCATGGAGCTTGCCAACTTGTGTGGCAGCCCCGGGAGGTTTGTAACCACCTCTTAAAGCTAGTAAACTCACCTCTCATCTCAAGAGTTGAGTCTCTTAACTTGAGAACGAGGAAGGGTTGCAAAGCCCTAAGCCTTAGTGGCTAACCTCAACAACGTGGACGTAGGCAAGCCTTGGTGGCGAGCTGAACCACAGGTTAAATCATCATGTCACATTGTGCTTGATTTACATCATTTGCATTTCATATTGTTGTTGAGGTAATTTCTAGGGTTTGTGGTCGATCTACTTGTGTGTTGTGTTCCTACCACTTATAGCTCTCGATCTATGAATCTCATACCTACAGGAAGCTAAGAAATTTCTCTGATTCAAGTTTACATTCATTGATTTTGAACTATGACTCGAAGTTGTCTGTAGGTGCGGCAGTGCCGCTATTCTGGCCCGGCAGTGTCGCTGTCCGACAGTGCCGCGGGGTCAGAGCGGCAGTGCCACAGGTTGAATTTGATAAAAGTTTGAGTTTTTTTTGATAGGTCTATTTACCTCCCCTCTAGGCTAACCAGAGATCCTACAAGTGGTATCGGAGTAGGTTACCTCATGAGCGCTTCATCACGTGAGGTATGGAGCCTGGAGGAGAAACTAGTGGCGTGAAACCGGTGGATGTCGACACCGACAGCAGCGAGTTGAACGCATCAACAGCAAGCAACACCACACTACCATATCTTGAAGCTACCAATGTTGAAAGAGCTCACAATGACAATTAGAGAAGAAGAAGGAAGGAAGAAAGAAAGCTCAAAAGAGAAGTAAGAGAGAAGAAGAAGGAGCAGCAGCGGTTAGAAGACAAGAAGCAAATAAAAGAAGAAAGAAAGCTCATAAGAGAGGGTACTGCAGAGCCATAAAAGTAGGATGCAAATAAGAAATGTGCTGTAAATGACTGGATCTAGCCTACACAACTATATCACATTGAAAAGTGTCTAGGAAAAAATCACCAATAGCAAGCTTGGATAGCTGGTCGGTGGTGGCAGGTTGTACTGAACTGGATCACCCTCCCTTGCCCCTATGATCCTGATTATGAATTCTTCATTGCCATTTCTGCTAGCCTATCCCTTGCCAATCTAAACTGCTTAGCCAATGGTTTGTGAGTGTCTAGCATGTCCAGCAATTGGCCAATGAGCGGCGGTTCTAGAGGCTCTGAGGGATGCTCATCTGGATGTAAGGCACGTATTCTATTCCTCACCTCTTTAGCAATATCATATATGTAGAGTTGGATAAACTTTGGAGGTTCTCTATCACCTAGAAGGAGGGATCCTATACGATGGTGGATCTAGTCAGATATCTTAAACATAGGGGGACCACGATCATCATTCATAGACCTATCTACGTTTGCACCCATTGATGTAAAAGCAAATAGGCAGTTATACTAGCGTATGTTCTTTAGGAACCATCTACATCGAGCACCACCATCGAATCTGGCTAGAGATGCAATTGTCTTAGGGCGCTCTCTAAAGGGGGGAGGGGGTATGCCAACCTTTCCACCCTTGCAGCATCTATTGTAAACAATCTTGCCACCTCTCATGCTTGACTCCGATTTGACACATTCATATAACCAGAATGTAGCATGACAATATCTACACTTATAGTCTAGTGTCCCATAATAAGAGCGGCTAGAATACGAAGCTAGCCACCACGTGAAAGTCAAAGTAGGCACATATAAAACAAGAAAAGCACCAACAAGACACAATTAGCAAACTATACCATATAGATCCAGGACAAGGACAACAACGATCCTAGAGCAAAAACCAAACAAACCTTTTAGCGCATCAATGTAATCCTGGGTGAAGCGACCACAACCAAGAGCAGCGCTACAGGCACCCACAGGTCCTAAGATATCACACAGTTGCCTAGTAGGACAAGAAATATCAATGCGGATGCTATAGCGAACAAAGTAGCTAGAAGGAACAATTAAATAGGGAGCACCTGCTTTAGCTAACTTTCTCTGATCGAGGTATTCACTACTACAAAAACCATTTTTAGGGGCGGTTCATAATCCTTTGTAGGGGCGGTTTGGCCAGCCACCCCTATCGAACCATCTCTACAAATCATGCATTTGTAGGGGCGGTTCTAAGGCCGCCCCTACAAATCGATTAGTAGGGGCGGCTCGTATTACCAGCCGCCCCTACAAATCAATTTGTAGGGGCGGCTATAGTACTAGCCACCTCTATAATACCTGTTTGTAGGGGTGGTTCTAACCGCCCCTACAGTACGTTTTTCCACCAAAAAAATTCAAATTCGACCAACACTGTTTGTTTCCGTGTATTCCATCCAGCGTTCGCGTTGCCGAAAGCCCCGTGGCCAATGTTCTGAACTGCATTCGCATTGCCGAACGCCCAGCATTCCGAATCGCGTTCGCATTGCCGAACGCCCCGCGACCAACGTTTCAAATAGTGTTCGCGTTGCCGAACGCCCCGCGACCAGCGTTCTGAACCCCTTAGACTACAAGCACAAGAGTATTATATAAACTACAATTACAAGTCCAATTTACAAGAATATATACAATCCATCATTAAATATACAAATTCCATACACATTGTTATCAACGTCCTAGAGCTAGCCTTTCAGTCTCACGAAGGTGTTGGTACTGAGGATTTCTACCTAAGTCAGACTCTCGATCATGGTAGGCACCTTTGACGTGTACAATCTGGTCCAATATGAAGTTGCAAAGGTCGCTAATGAGCTCTAAGAGTTGGTCATCCTTGTATGGGTCTCTTTTCATTCCTTTCTCTTCTTTCCACTACAAGAGAACAAGTTTTGGTTTAGTATTTCATACCATGTATGAAGTTTTTATACTACAGGTGAAGAGGTTCAAACTTACCCTTAAGGGGTGTCTCCTATAGGCACCGGTGTTACTCATCATAAAACATATATAGTATCCATAATGTACACTCCTAGGTTTATGCTTGGGGCACTGTGTGTTTTGCATATGAAAATGTTAAGTAATGCTTTTGACAGCCATGGAATGGAGTATTGAAGAAGTAAGTTACACTTACTGCATATAGTGTTTTTATAGCCAGCTTTTCCTTCCTTGCTGGATCATGCCTTCCTCGATGATTAGTGACATAGAACCTAAATGCCCTGTTCGAATTATTTTAGCAAATACAACTTGTTAGTATCCAAAAGTGAACGCTACAAGTATGTATATAAACATATAAGCTAATGAGGATTGTCGATATTTATACGTCTTGAGAATTGATATGAAGTCTTTGTATGTCACCGGGTCCCTATCTATTGAATCAAAGACCCATGCCATGCTCCTCCCGACATCGACGGCTATATAAATCCAGTGGTTGCTGCATGGATTTAATCATAGAACTAGATAATCTCTTTTGCATTGAATAAAATATATCGAACAAAGCTTAAAGTATAGAGTTGAACTTACTCGAAGTTGTATGGTAGCCATATAGTAGAGTGTTGTTGGAGAGTTTTGAAAGCCAGGGCAATGTATGCCGCAACCTTAAGGGTCTCTTCCCTTAGTTTCGCCGTACGAATGTGCTCTTTCTTCCAAAGAATCTTTGCAGCAGCTAGCTCTTTGGCATCCAATTTCCACTGTTTAGGGTAATTAAAATTTGTTTGGGCTATAGCTTGAGGGTCTATATACCCGGCTTTCACACTTGGCATTTGTTTGACAATGTGCACTTGCATTATACAAATCACAGCGTGGGTTAGTTACAACAAAATTCAAAGATTACATTCGTATCATATCGGGAGGACAAGGACTTATAGGCACCACGTGCGAATTAGATTCATCTACATTTCTCCCAGGTGAAAGCATGTGTGCATGTCATTGAAGTCAAAGACAATTTTCCTGGCTGGGCTTCAAAATGTGCCGGTGGGGAAGCATGCTTGTATGAGGTCTATGCTCGTTGGGAGAACACGCAAGTACCAATCATGGAACCTTCTCATTCCAAGTAGTAGGCGCTGGATGTCCCGGTTTGGTAGGAAGGGCTTGCCTCTTTCATATGTTTTCGGGCAATCCTTTGACCATTTGATGGCATCAACATTTGGATACTGCTTTGCAATTTGGTGCAGTTTGCTAGTGATGGCCTCCTCAGAACCCCGTGATGGGATTTTTTTAACTTGGTTCTCAGGCTTGAACTGGTCATGGGAATACCACTTGGACATCGACGAGACGTCTTTCATCGGAATATAAACTGGCCTTATGGTGATTGGATGCTTCTTTCGAAGTTCCCATTCAGGCACGTCCTCATCTTCTTGTGCATCACCTTCTTCAGGAGGCACTCGTTGTTCATGTATCGGCTGTGCTTGTTGAGAAGACTGTGGCATCTCATCATGCACTTGCTCGGTACGAGCTGGAGAAGGTTGTGGCATCTCATCAGGCACATGCTCGCTAGGAGGCAGGGAAGAATGTGGCATCTTAGGAATATGGTGGTCACGAGACAGTGAAAATATCTCCTCGACCTCACCAACTCGCTCCAAATTTGGGAGACGGGGAGGCGGTGAAGAAGCAGTCAATATAATATCCCATTTGTGCCAGAGGATGAACTGCCCCATAACGTCTTCGAGTAACACTAGCCCTCAGGAGTTGCGTAGTCTATCCTCCATTGCATGAACTTAGGCTTCACGGTATGCACCTCGACCCTAGTGTAGTCCAGTGGTATCTTATTATTGTGGTGTAAGCCACCAGAAGGATGTGCCACACCCGTTGCCACCTCCATCACAGTGTTTTGCTGGCCGCTGAGAAACACCAAGGTATAACTAGTTGGTTCCCGTATATGATCGACGGGGGTTGTGGCTGTAGTGGAACCTTGGCTGCTAGGAACTTTCGGAGGGCTACCAACTAATGCCAGTTCTCCTGGCGGCGTCACTAATATCCGTGACTCCATAGACAGTCCTTGCTCCTCTAGTGCCTTCGCAACTAGAGCCTTCACTTGGAGCTCAAGATTAGTCTCCCAGTCTCTGCCATGTTTCTTGTATATGTGCCTGTCCTCTTTGAATCCTTGCTTCCAGGTCATCCTTTTCCCTAGCCCCCTGGTGCGGCATGTGTGCTCCTTGTTTCCCAAGCCAAGGCTAAGCTCGTCCCTCTCTCTAGAAGGATTGAATGAGCCATTCTCCTTGTCTTCAGCATATTTCAGTATCCTTGATACTGCCTCTTGGGTCTTTGACTTATCAAACTTAAGATTACCGCCGAATGATTCTGTACTCCTCGCATATATCCAATTCCTTGAGCGTACCTTCAAATTTGTCACATCGATATTCCCAGCAGTTGCGGCCTCTTCGTCCATCTTCCTAAACTGCTCTTCCTTGGCATAGTAGTCACTGGGGCCTAGATGATGGTGCTATTTGTTCCTCTTCGCCAGCTCGGTGTTACGGGCACTGAGCTCCAATGCCTCCGGTGAAGTCTTTTGAGCCACGAGCTCCTCCCATTAACTAGGAGTTATTTTGCCAAACTCATTGAAGGGAGTTAACCCCTTTTGGATATACTTTGTGTTGAGCTCCGACCTCCAACGTCGGAATGACTCTCCCATCATCCTGAAAGCATTTTTTTACAAGTTCGTGCTTACCCCTCGGAAATCTAAAATGGAGCTTCAGCTGCCTATCCCATAGTGCATTCTTTGTGTTCTCTAGTACCTCTTTCTCGTTAGGGATTGCTGGGTTCAATTTATCTCTTACTAGGGCCCCGATCACATTACGGAATCATCCTCTTAATTCCTTTGGCTCAAGGATCTCCCCTGCTGGCTCGACCTCTGTTATCACATAGCATGCCTTATATGGATATAGATTTCCTTTTCTATCCCCTCGTTTCCTCTTAGGCTTGGTAGTTGTGGTTGTGTCTTGAGGTTGTGGAGCAGAGGCATCATGATCTGTCTCTGTAGTTGTTGCCTCTGCTCTCCTTTCCTCTACTCCATCTTGTCTAGCGAGATGTCGCGGACGTCGACATCGTCTTTTCCGAGTTTTAGGAGGGACCTGTATATACAACAGGTCAAAGTGTTAGCAGAGGTAACACAGCCAAAGCTTTAGCAAAATTTACAAGCTAAGGCTTTTTCCCTACCTCCTCGTTCGGGTCAAAATCCTTGTCCAAATCTTCCTCCATTGGCCTCCTTCTGGCTTCACGTGGGAAAGGATCCTCGGGACTTATATATCCCTCTTCTGAGTCATCATCATCATCAACTTCTTTGCCTTTAGCAGCCTCTCCTACTCTTACTTCTACTCCCCCTTCCTTCTCGTCACACTGCTCCTAAGTAAGCATCACTTCTAGATCCTTTTCTACCTCGTTATCGAACTGTTCCTGAGTAAGCTGGTCCTCTAGTGCTTGCTCCTCATAGGTTGGCTGCTCATCATGCTCGGGGCATCAGGCTACACTGTCTGGTGTCCGCGACATTATTTTGCGCTTTGTTCTAATAGATGCAAGAAAGTGTGCTTTAGATACGCGAGAAGGTATAAGAAATAAAGAAGGTCTATAAACCAAAGTAGTCCTATAAAACAACAATATATAAAAAACGAGTAGCAGTAGTAGAGGCCTCAGAAATATGTCAATCATCATTTGATCTTGAACTTGGAGCATCAAGGCATCATAACAGAGAAGAGAGGAGAAGGTAATGTAGGGGCGGTTGCTAATGATGCCAAGTTCCTCACAAGTTCTTGATCATCAACTCATATTCCATATAATGTATGGACTTGGACAATTTCATCATCGGCAAAACAAAGGAGAGGAGAGAAGAGGGGAGATTTGGCAAAAAAAAAGCAACAGCTGCTTAGCAAACATAGAGCAGCAGCTGATGGTGTATGTTGCACTGCAATAGGTGTTCTAGTCTGCATCAAGACCGCCAATATGACATGAATCTGAGTAGTTAGGGGTGCTGCAATTTATTGCAACCTGAGATTTTTCTTTTACTTGTGCAACTGTAATACACAATCAGTTAAAGTTGTAGAAAAGCCACAAAATCTTTCGAAAGACCATGAATATATGCAAACTTTGCATTGACACATGGAAAGAGTAAACAAAATTGATATGAGATTAATCTAACAAACTAGATGTAAGTGCTCACTTAACAGCAACTAAGTGTGCCATGTCACCTACCACTGGTATTGAATATTTAGATTTTTGTGGATTTAAGTAAGGGTATGCATAATATTTCTAATAAGAGAGCATTTGAAGTAATATAATATTGAATCACAGAAAGCAAAAAAACTGAGCAAGCAACTGAGCAAGCAAAAGTCAACAGAGACAACTGAGCAAAGGGTAAAACTATGGAATCACAGAAAGGATTAAAGCCCCAAAAGTCAACAAAGACAACTCAGCAAGCAAAAAAACTATGGAATCACAGAAAGTAATATAATAAGGGGAGAAACGGTGATGTCATTACATCTCCGGTAGGTGCTTCATTTGAAGAACTGAACAACATCACTCTTTATTTATCTACTTGAGGATAGTTTCATTTGACATAAGGGTAAAACCCAATCATCAAATGTCTAGTGATATAGACATGTCTGAACTATAAATGTTGCAGGCAACCAACAAGCATACCTTGATAATAGAGAGAATAATTGGTTCTCAAAAGTAAATCACTCCAACAGAAAACCATGATTAGAAAATGAAATGCTTATAAACAGAATCAATAGTTAAATCTAACACTAAGATATTTCCACGATGCAAAAAAAGGTCTTTAGAGGTGGCATCCTATTAAGATGCTAAATCTGTCCAAAAACTGCTAACTAAAAATAGTTTTATGACATCTCCAAAGTAGCAAAGCTTAATAGCAGTATTTAAACTAAGGACAGTGTTGCTACTGCTTAAGTATATATGCGGAGAAAGGTGTCTAAGATGGCAACTTTTGAAAAATTATTTTACCTCCATGCAACGTTAAACAGCCTTCGCCTGTTATAATTTTGCCTTATCAATTCTTTAGATTTCTAATATCCAGTCTATGCAACACAATGACTTCAAATTCTTTAAAATAGCATATTAGTGCCGCCTACACATACACCTTCTGAACCCTATTTAATGCTAATTCAATGCATGGTGTTGACCTGTGGTGTTCTGATTGATATTTACCGGTGAATGTACACTTGACATGACATAATAGCTTTCATGTACATATCTACTTCAAGCAGAGTGATTTAGTTGGGCATTTTCTAAAGTAGAAAAAATAGTGAATCATTTAGATATTGCTGTTGACAACTCAGAAAATCTATTTATTCAAGCAACTACTAATTACCCAACTCTAGTGTCCTGTTATTACAATTTGCTATTCTCTAGCTATTTTTTTATATCAAATGCATTGAATGATCATTAAGGACATCATTCATCTTTCTGTATAGCTTTAAGTAATAAGTCTGAGATGCAGGGAAGCAAACAAGATCACACTGACATTCAGTTTGCACAGTGAAGTCATAGCTTGCATAGTGACATTTTCAAAGAAGTCATAGCTTGCACAGCGATAATCAATTTTTAGAAAAATATATAGAAGCTACATTATTCAGGTTCAGAAAGAATATTTAGGCTCACAGCATGCTAACAGCAATATCATGGTCACAGAAAAATTACCGGAATAGAAAAAAATATAATACAGTCCTGATTTCTGAGCTATATAGTTTGGTTGACAAAGATATAAATTTTCATTATCCTTTGATCACTGCAACTCGACAAGGCTAATGCACCTGCATCTACTAACATAAAATGACAGTTCTGAATTTCCTTTGTCTGAATCTCTTACCTATGCAATTGTGTTAAGCATCTTACTTTTTATATGTTCCTTCTGCTACAATATAAGCACGTTTGAGCAGAAATATTGTGGGTTGCACCAACGTTTCATATGAGTATTTTTATCTGTTCCTTATGCATGTTATGTTATATTAACCTCTTGGCTCCTAAGTTCATATTTACATGTGGATGACCTTTTTCTTTGTGTTGCTCCAGTATGAGGTAAGACATAAGGCAGCTAATATGCTTTGTACAAAAGTTATTAGCCTCATGATTCAATTGTATACTGCCAGGCATCTCCAGGGAATTCAGTTGGCTAGCCGACTGGTTGTCAAGAGTGTTGAATTACAACCAGGCATCTCCAGGGAATTTAGTATAGCTTTACTGAATTTGTGGTAATAGTATCCTTAATTGTCGAACATGTTCTTAGAAGGTTCTCCATCTTCGCCATAGGATGAGAACATGCTTAGATGCCCCTGAATTGTATTATCAGTTTTGTGTGGATGAATTTAATTTTGCTTGAGAGTAAACCATACTTGCTACTAAGAGTATAGTTCCAAAAAAATTGGTATGCCAACAAAATCTAGCATTGTATGCTCGGCTGGCGGCAATCCTAAAGTGAACAAACCATTCACGTGTTGATTCACTTACCTAAAATGGAATGCTTGCAGGCCGGCCATTATCCAATAATGCTGTAATTACTAAATAATTATTTTGCTCCATGGGGGCATGAACCAATAGGCAAGATTTGTACAGACAGATGCAGTTATTTCAACAAGTCTTCTCTGTATATTACTGATATTATTGACACTCACAAATATTTAGATGGTGTTCCCTGGAGTGAACATTGTATCCATTTATCCAAGCATAACTCAATTACTGAGGAGCAACCCCTCTTTTGCATTGCTACATATTTTCTTGCTTGATTAAATGTCATCACAGCAAGTTAGTTTACAACATGCTTGGGTAATGCGAACACACAGTCAGATATCCTTTGATGGATGGTACTGTAATTCATTCCGATAGCGTTGCCTCTTTAATCAAGAAGATGAAGAGGCATAAAAAAATTCAGAAACTAAGTATACAGCAAGAACAATCGCAAGAGAAAACAAATAACCAACAAGAAACCTCATGCATTGGATGCAAAAAGAGAAGGTATATTACCTACCTTGTGGGCTTGAGCGGGCAGGCAGCCTGGGTGGCTTCCTTGCCGCCGGCAGTGGGTTCTTGCTGGTGAGAGGAGGAACGGGAGGAGATCCGGCCAGGCAAAAGAAGAGCGGAGAGGGACAATCCACGACGTCGTCGATCTCTGGGTAGCCACCGCTGGTGCCACCCCCCGGTGACGCCAAACCCTGCTCGGCGAGGAGCAGGTACGCGGGTGCGGAGATGGGGCGCGCGGCTACGCCGTCGGTCGGGTGCGCCGCGGCACCTCAAGGTCGGAAACCCTAGCGCCGCCGGCCGGTCGGAAACCCTAGGGCGGAGAGCAGGCGCGCGGGTGCGGGGAGGGGGCGCGGGTGCGGAGAGGGAGCGCGCGGGTGCGGAGATGGGGCACGTGCGTCGGGATAGGTCCGGGAGGCGGCGTCGACGGGGCAGCCTGACGGCGTCGGAGGAAGAAGAGAGCGCCCAACAGGCTAACACCCGTGCGCCCTTGTATTTATACTCGGGACGATTTCTAGGGGTGGTTCCTGATCCAGCCATCCCTACAAATGCATTTGTAGGAGTGATTCCTGATCTAGCCGCCCCTACAAATGCATTTGTAGGGGCGGTTTCTGATCCAACCGTCCCTACAAATATTTTCTATTTTTTTAAAGTACTAATTCTGTATTTTTATATCATAAAAACACAAAGTAATATAAAAACAATTGTGTATATGCACAAATATAATATTTTGTATTATTCTATATATGAAGAAATATATATATATATATATATATATATATATATATATGTATGTATATATATATATATATATAAACAATTGTAGTCAAAACAATATAAAAAAGCAAAAATTTGAATTTTAAAATTTCGACTACAATTTTATGACATTAAATGAAATAAAATGAAAATGTTGTAAACATAAAAGTTGTATAACTCATCAAGATCTCCTACTTTTATTTTGGTCATTTCTTTATTTCATAAAGTGTTAAGTGATTTCATAAAGTTTTAGTAGTAATAGAGTGGATGTTCAAATAGAGTCATCTGGATGTTGCAAATGGTAGTCTCACACACATGCATAAATGTAGTCTCACACACATACAAAAATATATAGTATTACACATATACATAAATATATAATCTCACATATATACATAAATGAAGTCTTACACACATACATAAATATATAGTCTCACACGACTGCAAGACGTTGTTGATGGACGCCGCGAACTGAGACCCGTTCGGGCCCTGGCAGGTCCCGTTGAAGGCGCATGCGTGCGTGCCGAGCCCCGCTGTGAAGAAGAAGCGCCGGTCGATGTTCCGCGGTGCGGTGGCCAGGTATTCCGCTCTTCCGAGGCTGCGGTGCTTCGTGGTTTTGATCTGCGGCAGTGTCGGCGCGAAGACTGGGAGGTTATCTGGGCTGGAGACAAAGAGCCGAAGGGGTTGGGGTCCTCGTAATCAAGGACGTCGACGATGGTGGTGTTGTCAAACGTGCCTTGCGTGTGTGGTGTACCGCCGCGCCTCGATGTAGTACCTCACACCAGGGTACATCGGCTTGGTGGAGATGAACAGAACGTTGCTCGTCTGCCCGGACGCGATGACGAGGGTGTCCACAGTAAAGGGCTTGACATAGAGCGCGTCGACGTCGACGTCGACGACGACAAGCGTGTGGTTGGCAATGCAAGAACTCGTCATTGAGTGTGGCGTTGATGAGCCGGAGCATGTATTTCTTGCCGAGCTTCACTGTCAGCTTGAACGTATCTGCTGTATATATGCACACAAAAATTCGTGACACCGTGCAACGCATGGGCATATATCTAGTTGAGAATTAAATTCCTCCATTAGGGTATGTTCTCATAGCTTCCTTTTGATCTATCAAGTGAGAATTAAATTCATCCATTAGGGCAAGACTAATTATATATAAGAATTTTTCTTGTTTTTAACTGATTGTGTGAAGACTTATTGTGTAATTGTGAGACTAGTACTCATTAGTCATTGGTTCTGTTCGGCTTACCCTATATTTGACTTGTTTGGCTTCTTTTTTTAGCCAGAACAGTGTTTTTTTCTCACAATAATTCAGCAGAAACATCGTTTTTCAGCCAGTTTCAGCCAAGTTTCAGACCAGCGAACGAGGCCATTGTTGTTAAGCTGTGGCTACGAGGCAACAACGGCCACACATGTTTTTCGGTACATGTTGACTGTTGAGTGTCAAATTTTTTTATCATATTCCCGTTTGGCAGGGCTTCTCCACCGGCTTCCGGAGCTGTTTGGAGCCGTTTTCTACTAAACGGGGTAAAGTAAAATAGCTTCACTTGTGAAGCCCCTAAAAACATGCTCTCACAGTGATTTGGGGTGAGATGGAGCAAAAAAAAGTGGCTTCTCCCGGCTCCTCCTCCAGGCCCCTAAAAACATGCTCTCACAGAGAAGCCATTTTGCCAAACGGTTTACCAAAACCGCTTTAGCTCCACCGGTGAAACTGTTTGTGGAGCTAAAGCCAAAAAAATAGCTTCACTAGTAAAGTGAAGCCTTGCCAAATGGGACCTTATAAAGGGACCTGAGTTTAAATTCTGCTCCAGGTCCTGAAAAACTCATGACCGGCACTGGCCACAAGTGCGGGGCCCATTAGCAGGCCGGCTCCTGGTCAACGGCATCACCACCGTTTGATAGGAATCCAACTGCCTGCATTCGTTTCGATGACGTGGCCACCCCATGCGCGCGCCGGCGCTTGAGGCTCTCTTGTCTTCAAATTTTCGCAACAGCATGCCAGCCAGAGATGATCGACTCGCGGTCTCGAGGTGTGGACGAGTTGTCTTTCCAATCCTTGCACCTCCACTGTTCTGCTCCAACTCCGTGCGTGCCTCCACTCCGCTCCGCCATGGCCACCTCCCTCCTCCGCCTCTCCCGCCCCCGCCGCGCGCTGCTCCCCATCTCCTCCCTCCGCCAACCGCTCTCCACCGAGTCCCACGCCCCATCTCCGTCCCCATCCCCTACCCCCTCGTCCGCCCGCCGCTTCCCGCATTTCCTCTCCTTCCTCGCCGCCGCTGCCGCCGCCGCCGGGGGAGCAACCGTTGCGCTCTGCGACTCCGGCCTCAACCACCGGTGCCTGCCTCATCTAACACTAACCCCATCATAATTGCTTGTGTTCCGTTACTCGCTCAGCTGGGGTTGACCTCACCTGACGGGCTGACCCGGCGTGCTCTATCTGTCTGGTTCAGGGTCGGGGGCAAGGACAGCACCGATCTGGTGGTTCGTGGGAAGCGTAAGCTCGTGCCGCAGGAGTTCATCGACGAGCTCGCGTCCTTCCTCGGGGTGAGTTTTGTGATCGGACGGCCACCAGTGCATTCGACCTGTGCGCAGTGATGGCGGCCTTGATGCGTGGATGCCAAGTATTTGATGTTTTCTCGCTGATGGTTGAGTGTACGGCTTAATGGCAGGACAACATGACTTTGGACTACGAGGAGAGGAGCTTCCATGGCACGCCACAGAACAGCTTCCACAAGGCGGTCAACGTGCCTGATGTCGTCGTGTTCCCGAGGTGATGATGCCTACTAAGAACTCCAATGGTGATCGTTTTGATGTAACCAAGGGCTGGTAGGAGACGTTATATGTTTCAAGTGTTTTTCCTAAAATGGGCCATCGACTTGTGTGCCCCATCTTACGATGTCATGTATCGGCACTTGATGTTGGGATGCGCTGAACCTGCTCCATATCTCAAGCATGTATTGATTGAATGATCTATTTCTTGTAATGAAGTTCATCATCTATTTTGCAGCTCGCAAGATGAGGTACAAAAGATTGTGATGGCCTGTAACAAGTACAAGGTATGGTATTCTTTTCATCGGCGCAAACATATAGGATTAATGGATGTGGCCTTCATCATCTATTTTTATGTATAAAGGTTCCATCATCATCATTGATCTAATTTATGTTCGATCTCCTTGTGTTAAGGTTCCAATTGTACCATATGGTGGGGCTACCTCACTTGAGGGTCACACACTGGCACCTCATGGTGGTGTTTGCATCAACATGACCTTGATGAAGGTATAAATTAAGCAATTAATCTAGAGCATATAGCTATAGCTAGGTGTTAATGACATTACGAAAACAAACTATTTGTGAATGAGTTAGAACCATTTTCTAATGCTTAAGAAGCATTCGAATATTCG
Organism: Miscanthus floridulus; assembly: GCF_019320115.1. Taxonomy (NCBI): domain Eukaryota; kingdom Viridiplantae; phylum Streptophyta; class Magnoliopsida; order Poales; family Poaceae; genus Miscanthus; species Miscanthus floridulus. Next base: position 24,361,270 of record NC_089582.1, on the reverse strand, counting down.
AGCCTTGACCATTCTACTTTGTTGCCTTTCTTCAAATGTGTGGTGTGGTTCATCATGGCGTAAATTCTTTACAGAAAATCAAATCCCTGAATGTTGAGGATATGGACGTAGTTGTTGAACCTGGAGTTGGATGGATAGAGCTGAACGAATACCTGAAGCCTTACGGCCTATTTTTCCCTCTTGATCCAGGAAAGGTCCTTGTTCTTTGTTCATAAAGCCTTTCAAAATTTTCATTAATCTTTTCAAGGCACCCTGTTATGAACTTCTAAATGTAATCACTCGATGTGCAATTGCATCTAATTTAACTTGGTTGCAGTTGGTAAGCCATTGTTCCCCATTGATTTGTGCAAGTTCATTCACGTAATAATTAGTACTTCTCTTGATTGAAGTATTTGTAGAATCTAGCCATAGTCAGTAGCTGCATTTTCACTTGCTTCGATGGTTTCAAATGTATATTTAGTTCCCATTATCATTCTGGGGAAAGATCAATAGAGCCTTCATCATATTTAGAAGATGGTCATGTTAAATTTTGCATGCTTATGGAACCCAAACACTCATGCTTTAGCTGAAAAAAACAATTTGATTTGCAGGGCCTGGGGCCACCATTGGAGGAATGTGTGCTACTCGCTGCTCTGGTTCATTAGCTGTGAGGTAATTACCAATTTATCCTTATATTTTCATGGTATATTCAAGGTTCTGTATCACAACCATAAACCCGCATCTCCCAAGAACGTACAACCATAAGACTGATATGTTAGTTCATATACTTTGCTAGCTTTGTATTATAACTTTTAAATGGCTTCTATAGTTCTATGGCTTCCTTCCTGTTTGTAGGTATGGAACAATGCGGGATAATGTGATTAATCTTCGGGTACTTCTCCCCTACATAAAAAATACTTTGTATTAGTTCCACATGCAAATAGTAAATTTTCTTGGTACATGCAGGCTGTTTTGCCAAATGGTGATGTTGTCAAGACAGGCTCCCGGGCTCGAAAGAGTGCAGCTGGGTATGCAAGACACTCTCCTCATTGTTAGAATGACCCTTTTTTGTTTTGTTTTTTCGAAGTGAATACTATTTTCACTGCTTAGTGCTTCCTTTATCCATATATGTGTTATATACATATGGTGTTCTATTCCTGCCAGCTGCCGTCGATTTTTGCAACTTTGTTTACCTCTGCCTTGTTGAATGTCAGGTATGACCTCGCTCGTTTGATCATTGGGAGTGAAGGGACTTTGGGTGTAATTACAGAAGTGACTTTACGACTCCAAAAGCTTCCATCTCATTCTGTGGTGAGTATCTTTGGATTTGGTCAATACGAAACTCAATCTTTTCCTACCACTGCAAAGTTCTTTGTATAGGCTTGAATCTCAACAGAGTGTAGTATGTAGGAACCCTTAACTTATAATGCTGTTTGTTTTTTTGGAAAATTTCTATTCTTTCTAAAAGGAATGACCACCTTCATGCTATGACATACCACTGTCGTCTTTCATCTGCAGAAAAAATTGTGCTAGCATATACATAAAAGAGAGAACACAGCTTGCTAGATTTATGCTGTCAATTTTCTCTGTATTATGTATCTTTTTTGTTTTCATTTTAGTTATGGAGGCACTCACCATACATTTTCCTACTATTTCAGGTTGCAACGTGCAATTTTAAAACAATTAAGGATGCTGCTGATGTTGCTATTGCAACAATGTTTTCTGGGATACAGGTTCGTGTTTTCCCTGCTATTGCAACAATGACCATGATGCTCCGGTGTGGAACATTTGATCTCTTGTGTTTCATCGATATGAATGTGCAGGCTCTGGCCTCTGTTTTCTTGCAGTATGCCAATATTTATGTTCCAATATATATATCTATCCTGTAAAGCTCTTGCAGCATGCCAATATTTATGTTTTCTTTTCTATATGACTAGGTTTCAAGAGTGGAATTGTTGGATGAGGTTCAGATAAAGGCAATAAATATGGCAAATGGCAAAAATTTGCCTGAAGTGCCGACCTTGATGTTTGAATTCATAGGGACAGGTAATGCAACTTACTATATGATCAGTTATATTATGTATCGATGGTGGCTGTACTTATCCCTCCCAAATGATTTTATTTGAAAATATATGGCGCCATGTGAATGTAGTCCGATGAATAAGAGGTTTGCATGTAGCCATCATCTGCTTACAATTATGAATTTGACTTGATTCTTGATCAACAATAATGGGTAAAGAATGATAATACGACTACTTCTGCATCAATGCGACCGCTTCTGTATTTCAGGATATCAATTAGCAAAAGTTTACTTTTGCAGTTTAGGTTCTGGGATGCACAAACTTCTCGGAATATTCTCTACAAAATTTTCTCTGCGCACAATGTGCACCGCTGTCCAGACAACTTTCACAGTATTATATCTCATATAAGATTGGAGTGGTATCAGTCAAGATAGGCATCGTGAAAAGTGAAGTCTATTTGATAACAATACATGTGCAGTTTTGCTATATGATACCTCCTGTATTTTTTCACAAGATATAGCCCCGTTACTTGCTAGCTTGTTATGTATATTATCTTCAGGGCAAAGCCAACATAATAATATAATTTACTGGCTGCTGGACTGTGCTCAACTGCTCATTAGAAACTCCTTTGAACTCACAGAACTTATTAAACTGCAACTGTTATTACGGCCTATGATCAATAACTGGCTACTTCCTTTTCTTTGCTAACATCTTCCTCTTGCAAATATCCAGAAGCATATGCTCTTGAACAAACTCTCTTGGTTCAAAAAATTGCCACTGAACACCATGGATCAGATTTTGTTTTTGTTGAGGAGCCAGATGCTAAAGCGGAATTATGGAAGGTCAGTAGAGCGTTTAATCTGAAGAGAATATTGATTCCCCCCTTTGGTTCTATATGATCTTGCACACACGTGAATGTTGCAAATATAATTAATTAGCCTCCATCATGCATTGGAATGGATCTATATTATTGAAATATATTTGTAACAATACTGAGCCCTTTAAGTGCAGATCAGGAAGGAGGCACTTTGGGCTGCTCTTGCTATGAAACCTGATCATGAATCTATGTCAACGGTTTGTTCTCTTTCCACTTGGTTAATATACATATACTATGTCATTGTAATATCCAGGAACCACATCTAGTGTTGTGTATCATGTGCTTTAATGCTTGCTCCTCAGTTGTAAGTCTTTAACAGCATGTCCCTATGTTATCTCCATGAAATTGTGATCCCAAATAAGTAGCCTATCCAGTATAAATGATGAGCATGGCCTTGTTTAAATAAATAAAGAGGTTTGTTTTCTCATTTGCAATTTTTTATCCTCTGTTCCTATGCCTGTGTAGATTGTCCAAAAGGTCATTGTGATTGTGGTAACCTTGCATGGAACATGTTGTCAGTTAACAATGCATGATCTGTATTCTGTAATCAGTTTCCTAATGCTACCGTATCTTTTTGTGTAGGATGTTTGCGTCCCTCTGTCCAGACTTGCTGAATGCATATCTACATCAAAGCGTCTGCTTGATGCGTCGCCATTGACTTGGTATGCATTTCCTCGTTCAATACTTTCGAGAGATCGCCACCTCTTTCACTATTGTAAATACAGGGCAGAAAGGCTGTTTGATATTATACGGAATGGCATTATCTTACAGTAACTTCAGCAAGCCATTAATATATCTTTTGGTTATGAAGATATTTATGTCTGATTATTTATGCCCCAGTCTGGTTGTTGCTCATGCTGGTGATGGAAATTTTCACACAATTATCCTGTTTGATCCAAGTCAAGACGACCAACGAAAGGAAGCAGAGAGACTAAACCATTTCATGGTTCATACAGCTCTGTCTATGGAAGGTATAAACAGTCTACTTCTTGTCTATGGAGTTTACTTGCTGTCACCGGATAAGGAATAACCAACTGCCTTGAACCACTGTCTGATCTAGAGTTATCTCAAACAGAAGTCATAACATATGCGATTTGTCTTTTTTTTTTATCCATTTGCAGTCATTATCAAAACTTGAACTAGCTGAAAATATTAACATGATTTGGCACCTAACTGCAGGTACATGCACCGGAGAGCATGGTGTTGGCACAGGGAAAATGAAGGCAAGTATCAGCCACCTACAGATGCAAAACGCTTAGTGGCACTCCCTTTTCTTTTCCTTCTTCAAAACTATGGCATAAGAAAAAAAAATTGAGAATGGCTGAATACGAACCACTTCATTGGACTGAATGTGTTATTACAGATAGCACTTGAACGACATAATTCCGTGGATATCTAGTCCAGTCTATTGGAACCTAACATTTGTAGGAGAAAGTTTTCATACCCTTCATGCTTTTAAGGCATCTTTGCTTGTTTATAATTTTCTGATAAGACATCATTTTCTATTGGTCACGGGTATTATATCACTTCATGTTGATGAATACTTTTGTTTGTTGCAGTACCTGGAGGAGGAGTTGGGCATCGAGTCACTTAGGACGATGAAAAGAATAAAGGCCGCGTTGGATCCCAACAACATCATGAATCCAGGAAAGTTGATCCCGCCTCACGTTTGCATATGACGCTCCAGATCGCCACCTGACTGGAGGATCTCCAGGAGTGGGAGTGCTGTTTCAAAGCTTTGGTTCCCGGAAGCAGTCGTGGATCCAGCTGAAAAAATGAGGTAGGGTGGACCGCTATATACATATACAGAGCTTCACCGATATATCGGTCTAACTATGTATGTATAGCATGTATATATATTGGTATATCATGTAACAGTTAAATTTTATCTGTAATTCAGCAAACAAATGACACAGAAGAAGTGTGAACAGAATACCTTTCACATGAAAAGCACATAAGAAGAAGTGATAAATGAAGGAATATGTAGGCCATACATCAAAGCATCAAATGATCACAGCATCAGGGCATCACTGCAGATCTGCATCAAATGATCACAGCAGCAGTGTATCACTGTAGATCTGCAGACTGCAGCAGCAGAGCAAGCTCTGTCCAGGCGCCCAGCCCAGGCCCCAGGTCAGCCGCCTGCCGCCAGCGCCAGGGGCAGGCGCAGCGCGCTGGGCGGCTGGCCGCTGGCCCGCCCGCGCTTCGGCCGCTCGGGAGCAGCAGCCGCGCAGGGCCGCCGCCCGCCAGTCGAGCCGCCTTGCCCTTGAGCTTGAGGCCTGAGCGCCGCCGCTCGCCGTCGAGCCGCCTTGGACCTGGAGGGCGGACCGGTAGAGGTTGGAGCGCGGAGGCGGAGCGAACGCCGTCGTCTGCCGAGCGAGTGAGCGACCGCTCTACGGCCAAGCGTGAGCGCGTGTTCTCCGATCCCCAGCCGCCACTGCTTCTGCCTGCCAAGAGGCACACCTGGGCTGCGCGATGGGCCATTGGGCCTTGTTGGCCAGACGGCCCAGCAGCGCGCCGCGTCGGTCCCGTGCCTCGTCTTCAACCTCTTGTCTCCCGGCCTGGGCGGACGCGCTACGTTGGCCATACGCTGTGACGAAGTGGATGTGTTTTTTTTTTTGACGGAAACTGGAGGGGTTTGCACCCCTACAGCAATTTATTAAAGTTAAAAGATAGTTTAAAATACAGGGCTAGACTAAATAACGAAAGGAAGGGGCAGGGTCCGTGGCCATTGCCCGAAGCAGGAGCTTAGGATACATAAAAGGTATAGAAGAAAATGAATCCCAACACCGAGGTGAACCAAGCTAAGACAGATTGTCGATATGATCCATTGATTAAACTGTGAAAGGTTTCTTCTCAGAGAAAGCAAATGAAGTTCTTCTCTGAAGTTGGCCTTCGACACCTAAAGATTGGGGATAACCTGACGAAAAATCCGGTCATTCCTAGCCTTCCAGATTATCCAACACATGACAATGATGATCTCCATGAAAAACGGCAGCCTGAGTTGATCTTTGAAGCTCTGAAGATTTTGGAAGGGATCTAGTTGCTGATCAATCTGAATATTTATACATGCCCAACACTGAATGGCAAAAGGACAGTATAGAAATAGGTGTCTTAAAGATTCCTCAACAGATCCAGTACACAGAATGCAATTGTGGTCCTGTAGTGTCATATTTTTCCTTCTTAGCAGTTCTCTTGTACTCAGTCTGTCTTTGATCAATAACCAAAAGAATACTTTGTGTTTGTTTTGATATGAAGGTTTCCACTACACTGGATGTAAGATTGAGTGCCCCTTTAGTTGGCTGCAAGCCCTTTTTACTGAGAAGATGTTAGAATTCCATATATAGGACCATTTGTCATGTGAGTCATTTAACCTAGTCTGTTGCAACAACAGCTCCAACTGTATCATCTGTGCATGTGCATGCTGGGATAGTGGGAGGTTGAATAGGCTATGAATGGGAATCTGAAGTCCTTCCTTCCTGGAAGGTTATCTTCTTCTTCTTCGCACATGAAAAGAGCTCTGGAAACTTTCCTGACATTAGCTCATTCTCCCATAGATCTTCCCAGAGGTAGCAGGATTTACCACTGTTGATTTCCACCTTTGCCATCCCTTTGTATTTGTCCAAGAGTTTTAGAACATCCCTCCACCAGAACGAACCCCTTTTGACCTCCCTCGGTAATCTACCACTGTCGTCCTTTGTATTTGTCAAGAGTTTCAGAACATCCCTCCACCAGAACGAACCCATTTTGACCTCCCTCGGTAATCTACCACTGTCATAGTATTTCTCCAAGACTAAAGACACCCAAGGGATGTCTTCTTTGTTGAAAAATTTATGCAGGTTTTTAATCAGAAGAGCCTCATTCTGGGTCTTTGTAACACCCTCGGTGTTACACCTTAAACAAACCACTAAACCTTGTCATGAACATCATGTTTATGTGATAATGCATGTGATAGAATGTGTAGATAAATTTTTTGTAACTTAAAATGACCAATAAAAATGTTAAATGAAAGTTGATTCAATAGCTCATGTATATCAAGTAGGGTTGAAAACCAATTTTTATTAAGCAAAAATACTATAGAACATGTGTGTGATACTTAAATAAAGTTTGAAGTATAAACTTTGTAGATGACAACATAACTTTTGCTGTAGAAAAATAATATAACTAGCTAGTATTTCTAATGGCTTGGAAATGGAACTTGAAATCAAAGTCAGCTCAGGACTTGGAAGAATTTTAAGTTTGAAAACAGTGTGACAATGCCATGTTGGTGAATTAATTTTGAAAAATTTAGCTAAAGGTCAGTGCAATGTTTTTATTCCTTATGGTAGTTTGATGTACTCTCTTTAGCATAGTGAAGGCGGTTTAGCTCCAACTTCATTAGTTTAGTTTGTATCAATGCTTTAAAATTCATGCACGACAGCCTCGGGATGGATGATGCCGTGCGCGCGGTCACCGCGCGGCCACCCCGTGCCGCGCACATGGCCGCGTCCCGCGTGGCCACCCCATGCCGCCACGCTGGGTCGGTCGAGCCCGCCAGGGCTTGGCTGAGGCCGGCCGCAGTGAGCCACTGGCCCCGCGCCCTGCTGCCCTGCCTACGCTGCTGCCCCATTCGTCACCACGACGCCGTCGCCGCCGCTGCCACCGTGCTGAGCTGCGGGGGCGCCGCCTCTGCCATCCTCGGCCGTTGCCGCGCGAGGTTGCTGTCACCGTGGCGTCGTGCTGCGCTGCTTCTCGTCTTGCCATTGCGTGCATGTGGGCTGTCCCACCGCACCGCCGACCCGCCCTGTGCCGCGACACAGCCGCTGCAGGTGCCGTCGCCTCACCATCACGTCCGTGCCTCCCTCTGCACCCTACCCCGCTGCTGGCCAGGTTTGGTGCTCGTCGTAGCCGTGCGCACGTGGTGGAGCTCGCTGTCACCTTGCCATTTATGGCACTGCGGCCGCGCGGGCCATGCTCGGCCGTGGACGCGCGCGCTTGTCAGCAGCGCCTGCGCGTGGGCCTCCACGATCACGCCGACCGCATCTCGCCAAGGCGAGGCCGAGCCAAGCCCAACTATCGCGCCCTGTCTCTTTCTTTCTTTCTCCCTCTGCTGCCAAAGTCGAGCCGCGCCATCAAATTACCCAACAAACGATCACCTCCATTCAATTCAGTGCATCCATGGTTTCGACATCACATCCTCTCGCTGCCCGACCCCACCCAGCCTTGAACCGTGCAAGGCCAAGCTCCAATTTGGAGGTTTTCCCGCCGCCGTGCCATTAAGGCCGCGCTCGGCCATGGTCGAGGGCAGCCCTCCTACCGCCTGTCCCGAACCAATTCACCTACACCACTAGCATCGTCTTGACTCCCTCTTCACCCTACGCGCCTTAGCCGAACCGCTACCGCCTCCCCGTCGTCGCTGACGCGACCGTGCCGCCGTGGTGTGCCGCCGCACGGCTCGGCCGCACGTGGCCATCCCTTCTCCATCACCGACTTCTCCAACCATCACCTCGGCTAGGTCCACAGTATTCTACTGATGCTCACTCGCTAGTCAGTTAGGTCCTTAGGTGCCCTGGTTCGCCGGAGCAGTCGCGTCACTATCACAGATGGTCACGCGCTGCCGCAGCTTGCTCCAGTGCGTCCCACCACTCCGCGTTGCTGCTCGGTGTAGGCAGTTGGACCATAGTTGAGTGTCGACCTAACCGACGAGCCAATGTGGGTCTCTGGTGGTCGGCGTGGTCACCCCATGCCACCGCTCGCCGCACCGCCGAGCACGGGTTAGCCGAGGGTGTGCGTGGGGGAATTTCAAGAAAGCCAGGGGGTTAAGTGAGAAGTCTTGTGAGAAGGGGAAATATCGTTAGAACTTAGTTGTAATTCCAGAGAAGTGTGAGGTCTATTTTGCAAAAGCGCCAGCGCGCGGGGGATTCCCATGCCGCGGGCCGTCTCGCGCGCAGGCCTGTGTCGCGTGGGCTGCTTCAGCGGGCCGCATGGGAGATTCGCTTTTCATTTTCATAAGGAATTAGAAATAGTTTTCTAATTTAATTTCTGAGCTGATCTTTGGTAATTAATATAAAGTCATGTAGGTGTCCAAAAATTATGAAACAAATTTTGTTAGGTTTCTAAAATTGTTCTCTATCTGTTGGTGTATTTAGTTCATGTTTATATGTGTTGACATTAGGAGCTATTAAATCAATTGAGGATGCTTAATAATATTAAGTAAATTATTGTAGGAATTTTTGTGGTAAATTGTTGATAGCTTTAGTCCTAAAATTTTTATAGTAACTTCATTGTATTATTATGTGCGCACTGTAATTTTTGTTGCTTTAGAATAGACTAAGCATTAGGGTAGTTAAATGCTCTTTGTTTCAATATACATTAAATCATTAGTAGAAATAAAAATATATCATTCATTTGTAAAACTAGGTGTTTGTTAGTTGAACCCAACACTTTGCTTGATGAAAATGATAGTTAACTTAGTATTTTAGTCATTAGAGCGAGCTTAGTAGCTTGATATGTGTATTTTTATTTTAAGAGTTGTTGTTGCCTAAATGCTAAGTGTTGCATTATCATCGCATGCATGTAGAGAACGAGTTGGCGGAGATCGTGACCACCGGCGATCACGAGTTTGAAGAGATCATCGAGGAGTACGAGGAGGAGATTCTCGTGCAGGAGGAGGTCCTGGAGCCACCACTGACTGACTCAGCTGACACCGCGCCTGCCCAAGGCAAGCCCCAGTGCATAACCTCTATTTTATAATTCATCGTATATATATGTGTTGTACATTTATGTTATAGGAATTTTATGGAAACCACATGCATAGATATACCTGTACTAAGAGTCTTACTAGTGTAGGTTCGAGTAGATGCTATGCTTAGGTCATCGGTAGCGTGAGTAACCTACCGTTGCTCATAATAGGGGATTATTATTACTCTCATAATAAAATGATAAAAGGAAAAAATGAAGACAGGGCAGGGATATGGTATGGGTATTGGTGGGTGTAACAGGTTGTGTCCTGCGGCCAACGTGGCTTAGCTTGGTTACACTATTTTTCCTGTTCATGTCGATTAAGGATCATCCGTTGCTGTGGATGGTAGTCAGGTCATAGACTTATTATCCTGAGCACATATTTATTTATGGGAGCGGGAAGGCTCGTTACACTCTTGTCGTGGGTTTTGGCTCTTTCCGGACCAACTGATTGGCGGCGGGGAAAGGTGGAGGTCTAAGCACCATATTGAGACCGGGTCTCAAGTGAGGGGGCTTGGAGTCCAAGTTTGATAGGGACTTGGACCCCGTGACAGGAGTGGAATGGGTTGGTCTTGTTTATGCCTGGGGTACAAATGGGGCGTGTGTTTCGCGGTAACCAGCTAGGATACATTAGTTCGTGAATCACCATTTCTGTGAGACGGTATGACTTGGCTATGGTCTAGCATCATAGTAATAACTGGAAGATGAAAGATGGTGAAATAGTTCTGATTGCTCAACCCTTGCTTTAAAGTAGAACATGTGCTTACCTAGAATGGTTAGCTAATGAAGTAATCATGACTGCTAATAAAACTTGACTATAAGGATGAACTATTAGTAATGCTTTTCGCAAACAAAAAGAAAACAATAAAACCATATTGCCTATCATATCCTTGAGAGTCGGGAAACTATTCCCACTAGTCGGGTAAGTCTTGCGAGTACATTGTGTACTCAGGGTTTATTTTACCCCTATTGCAGGTGTAGCTTGAGGAGTAGCTCTTGTGTGGAGGATTCTTCTGGTGGGCACAGACGGATCCTTGTATCATTTCCGCTAGATGTTTATTTTCATTCGGCTGTTTAATTATCGTACTCTGAACTCTGGTATTATAATAAATAATTTCCAAGAACTCTTGTTATATAAAATAGACTAAGTATTGTAAGCTCGTACTCATTATTGGATTCTAAATGTAAAACATGGATTGATTCAAGTTCTCCCTTGGGGTGTGCTCGACGGAACTGACCGATGTAGCTCACTTTTGAGGTGCTTAGTGTCTAGTGAAAGACGAGCACCTCCGAAGGCGTGTTATTTCGGGCGGTTTTGCCACAGGTGGTATTAGAGCCAATAATGAGTCTACGAGTTTAAAAACTCTTTTCAAAACCTAAAATTTGACCAACAAAAGCATTGCGAAAAGTAGGATGCGATAAATTTACATAAGTATAAGCCCTAGAATATGGTCTATCTAGGATAGTGGCACTGGTTTTATCTAATCAATCTTCTATAGGTACACTAACTTACGTTGTGTAAGAATCGTTTAGCGTACGGGAAGTGAGTGTGCGCTGTGCCAAAACTTATATACAAATGCCGCTATATTCTGGCTTGAGCGAACAAATAGGTCGATCCATGCATCATGAAAAGAGAATCTTGCTTAAACTAAATTCTCCCACATGTATACTTTTGGGTAGTAAATTGATAGGATAATAAATAAAGAGAAATACTTGAACTCTTAAGGAAAAGTTCTCGCTTGTAGCCATTTATTGGGCATTATCATCTCTCTAGCCGTTTGTTTCTAAGTATGGAGGCGTGGTCCCTAACGGTGGGTTCCTATCTGTTTATAGATGAACCTGAGATCTGGTCGTGGGAGCACTAGTGCTGGGACAGGCCATGGTCGTGGTGAAGACCAGGGCGAAAATGGTCATGGCGATTGTAACATCCTAATGGGCCAAAGTGGGCCCAATTAAATTTCAGTATGGGCCGGTGGTACTGTAGCAGATCGAGCGGTTACTGTAGCATCCGGACTTCGGGTTACTGTAGCGCAATTACTGTCCACCGAAAATGGGCCGGCTGGAACGCGCACCCGCGGGTGTAGCCCCCGAGCCCCTGGGCGGTTTGGGCAGAACCGTCTGGGGGGTTTTTTGTCTTGCCGGTGGGTGTGCGCGAGTGCACCCGCGGGTGTAGCCCCTGAGCCCCTGGGTGGTTCGTGCAGAACTGGCTGGGGTTTTTTTTGTCTTCCCAGGGGAGGTTTTTGTTTGTCGGGTGCGCGCGAGCGCACCCGCGGGTGTAGCCCCCGAGCCCTCGGGCGGTTTGAGCAGAACCATCTAGGGGCGTTTGGAGCGTGTGTGCGTGTTTTTAGTCTGAGATAGATTTTTTTTGTTCTAACCAAGGCGTCGTTGTGCAGCCGAGGCGTTTTAGGCGTGGGGATTGGATCGAGACAGAACTTACTGATCCCGGCGTCGGTGCGCGTCGGGGATTGGGCGAGGAAGTTTAGTTTGAGACAAACCCTGGCGTCGGTGCGCGCCGTGAATGGAGACAACTTAATTTGGATGCGATAGAGCTCACTGATCTTTGGCATCGATGCACGCCGTGGGATCGGGTGAGATAGAGTCGCGAGTAGACCCAGGCGTTAGTGCGCACCGTGGGATCGAGAGAGTTAGTTTTAGTTTGTTTTAGTTAGTGAAGCCGTTACGTGAGTTCAGAGTCGCGGTCCCAAGAGCCGTAGCCGGATGTCGCAGATCCTGTCGACGCGAGTTCGGGGTTGTGGTCCCAAGAGCCATAGCCGGATGTCGCCGATCCTATCAACGCGAGTTCGGGGTCACGGTCCCAAGATTTCTTTGGAGCATAGTCGGAAGTGAAGCCGTTACAAAGACGTTAGTTTAGTTAAAGATCAGACGAGGCGGTGCTCGTGGATCTTGGCATTGGTGCGTGCCATGGGACTAGACGAGTCATAGTCGTGGATCTGGCGAGTTCGAGGTCGCTGTCCTTGGCGTTTTTCTTGAGCCCCCAAGCCCTATCGGGCCTTCATGGGGGTCGATGTGAGTATTGTGCATTACCCCATCCTCGGTTCCTCACAACTGGAGGGGCTGAGTTTTATCGCCTGTCCTGATCGCTCGGTCTCGAAGACTAGCTCGGTGAGCTCGCTAACGGGTGTGATCGAGTGGAATCAGGGTCCGTCATTCGTGATGGGGTTGGCATAGCCCTCTTATGACATTCCACTACTCCTTTACCTGCAACTCGACAGATGCCTAGGTCATTCCAGAGATCAACCCGAGTGTCCTAACGGCCTCCCCTCGATGGAGATTCTATGGGCCTAGCGAGAGGTTCAGGATTGAATGAGAAGGTTGAGATGACCCGGTCTGTCGGACCAGGCTAGGGCCGCATGGTGCTCATCTACGATTTTCTCCCCTGGCTCTGGTGGTTGCTCTTGTCGAATGAGGCAACCGCCGCTTTGTGACGCAACACGAAGCATTCTGATGCATTTCGCTGCACGTGCGATGCTTAGTTCCTGAGCCCCCAGGTGGTTCAGGGCCTAAATCGTCCAGGAGGCGTGGGCGTATGAGATGAATGCGCGTATGGATGTATGAATGATTTATATGGAAATAGAGGGGGTTTTGATAGTGTTTACCTTGATGACTGGAGTGACGGGGCTCGGAGAGCTTTAGTTGGAAATGTCCGACCGGGACCCATGCTCGTCGTTCGAGATAGAGTCGTCATGGCCTGCATGAGGCATCCCTTTGCTCCTTACTTGTCGCTTGGTGTCTGTCCTGGGTGATTCGATCGACCCAGGGAGGTTTGATGGTCTCTCTAGGTGGAGATTTTGTTTTTGGTCTCCCCAGGCCCGTCCTGGGGAAGCGGGGAGCCACCCGCATGCGGTGGCACTTCGGTTCCCGTGCCCGTCGTGTGGTAGTGGTTGATCGTGCGGTAGTGGTGGGCCCCTGCCAGGCCACGTCCCATCCGATCAGGAGCTGTTCCATCGAGCGGGGCGCGTCTCATTAGTTCAGGGCATGTCTCATCTGCATTAAATGTAAAAGAGAGAGAAATTCTCGCTCCGCCGTTCTGCCTTCCCCGATTGGCGCGTCCTTCCTTAACCACTGTTCCCTTTCCTTTAAGTAATAGCAAGGAGAGGGTTTTTGTTTCGTTCTTTTGCCTGTTCTTCATCTGCCGTCGCCTTCTCTCTTCCTTTTTTACCATGAGCATTCCTAAGAGCCACGGAGGTTTCTAGGAAAGAAGGGGGAGAGAGCGAGGGAGAAGAGAGGAACTCACCGACCTTTTTTTCCGATCCAGAGCAAAATGTCGGACTGGCGGACGTCCAACGTGAGGAAGTCGATGCTGGAGGCTTTCATCGCGAAGGGGTTTCTGCCACCGTAGGAGGTGGCACACTAGAGGGTCCCTAGAGGGGAGGAGTTCCTGCAACCTTGTCCCGATGAGGTGGTTTCTTTCCTTACCTTCCATGAGCGTGGATTAGGATACCCCGCGCACTGGTTCCTGCGCGGGCTCCTCAATGAGTGGGGTCTGGAGCTGCAGCATCTCAATCCGACAGGGGTGCTACACATTGCTGGTTTCGTCACCGTCTGCGAGGCTTTCCTTAGGATGGAGCCGCACGTGGATCTCTTCTAGCTTTTCTTCTCTGGGAGAGCTATGGCGGACAGGAGTTCGGCCGAGATCACACCGATCGGAGGCTTCGCCCTACAGAGGAAGCCATGTGCAGGAGGCTCGTATCCCGCATACATCCCATGTGACTCCAACCGGGGATGGCATGGGGAGTGGTTCTATATCAGGAATCCGGTGGCGGCGCCATTTCCAGCGCTTACCGGCCAGAGGCCGGTGAAGCAAAAGAGTTGGTCATGGGGCTGCGCTCACACAGAGAAGCACAAGGTGGAGGCCATCGAGGAGGAGCTCCAGAATCTCATAAGAGGCGGCCTCGACGGGGTACGGGTGTTTCACACCCTTTACCGCTGCCAGGTTGCGCTATTGGCAGAGAGGACGCACCCGATGTGGACGTACGGTGGCCGGTCGGACCCGGACCATGTGTCGCCGGAGGAGCTACCGGACGATGAGATTTGGAGTCGCGTCGGCCGAGTGCTGTAGCTGAGGCCTGGAGAGACGGTGGTGGGAAAACCCATACCGTTCAATGCCCCGATCGTGCCCACGCTGGTATGCTCCCTTATTTTGTTCGTGCTTTTTCTCTGCCCCCTTTTTTTATTTTGGTTCATTCGTTCCATAGGGGCTTGGGAGGTACAAGTCCCGGCCACACCTTCCCAAGGGACCGGCAGGCCGGGCCCGGCAGGCTGCCCAGAAGGAGGCGGCAGACGCCCAGAAGAAGAAGAGAACCAAGGAGGTTCAGCGGAAAGAAGAGAAGAAGAAGGAGGTCGCCCGGCGCGTGAGGGCCGAGGAACATAGGAGCGACATCGAGTCGGAACTCGTGTCAGATGATCCTATGGATTTGGGCAACATGGTCTTCTCCGAAGAGGAGAGTTGAGAGGTTGTTGTGACCTCGGCGGTGCATCGCGACCCTGCGGTGATGTCCACTGGTGAGGAGCAGGAGGCCACGCGGTGTGTGGAGGTTCCTGCGTTGAGGAAGCATGCGATGAGCGCGGACGCCGTTGGCGAGCAAGCGGCGAAGCAAATGCAGTCACTGCACCTCTCGGCGGTGTCGCCGGTCCCATTGTCGCCTGTGGTGGACGCGGTTGAGGGAGCTAGGCGCTCGTGCGGCGATGGGGCCGATGCCAACGCCGGTCTTGCAGCTGGAGGAGGCCCTGCCTGCCGTGGGTGCGGTCGAGTAGTCCGGGCGGTCTGAGGGGTAGACTAGCGCCCGGTCAACGAATGACTCGCAGTCGGACGATGCCTCGCCCGCTGCTCCGATCGGGGAGCCCCGAGCCAGAGGTCGTAGCGACCCATAGGCCGGGCAGGAGCCGGTCGGGACGACTCCGACCCCGTCTGAAGTGAGGGGGCACAGGTCATAGCCTGGGAGTGGTCGTTATCCTGTGGGCCCATCGTCATCGGAGCCTACCTTCAGAGTCATGCTGCTCGCCACCCAGTATGTTTTCTTTTGTTGCTTCTTTGACTTTTGGTGGTTGAGTTTTTTTTGGAGTGTGGCTTACCCGCGATTTTTGTCAGCGGCCGGGGGATGCCGGGGTTGAGCATCGCGCCAACCCCGTGCGGGAGGTTTAGAGGCCCACTCTACTGCATGTTGCGGCGAGCGAAGGGGGCAGCAGGGTGGCAGTGGCGAAGCCTTCCCTCCCGGGTGTGGTGCCAGCATTGATGATGTTGTTGGCGGCGATCCCGGTGCCGATGGCGGAGGTTGCATCAGAGGTAACTCTTGTGGCCCCTCCTCCGCCAGTTGCGGTGGAGGAGATGAGGGGGGCGAGCTCCCTACCTTGCCGGGTGGAGGGCTGCACGACCTATCCTTGCCATCGGAGCCGAAGGCGCCGGAGGGAAGCATGGCCGGGATAGAGTTGGGACACCCAGCGGCATCCCATGCAAACGAGGTGGTGGAGATCCCATCTGACAACAAGGCGGATACCGTGGCGGAATTGCCAGTGTCGCCGCGGGAGCTGGCGGTGGTCCGGTCGGAGGCTGGGCCCTCCGACGGTTCATCGGAGGGTGACCTGGAGTGGCCCTTCCCTAAGGACCCATCCTTCGTCCTCTAGGATTCCCGGGAGTGCCAGCTCTAGGACATTTTCGGGGGGCAAGGGCATGCCACAGTGTCCAAACTCACCAAGCTGTCCGTGAAGCTTGAGAGTGCCCAAAAGCAAGCTCAGTTTGCCCGGTAGTTGGTTGAGGTCGACCTACAGCTCGCCACGGAGGTGAGTTTCTAGTACTTACCCTTGCCCTTTGAATCTTTTGTCGGTTGTTTTTAGCATTTCCTGTTTTTCACAGGAAATAAGGAAGGTGTCATCCCGCAAGTCTTTCTTCCTTCGGACGGAGCATGCCCGAATGGCCGAGCTTGAGCGCCGGGTGGTGTTTGCTTGCCGTGAGTCCTAGGTCCGGGCGGCTGAGGTGGCCGCGGCACGGGCGAAGGGGCAGCGTGTGACGGAACGAGCGACTGCTGCCGAGCAAGGGCTTGAGGCAGCGAAGGTCCACCAGGAGGAGACCGAGGTGAGGCTACAGGCGTCCCTAGCGAACACCAAGGCGGTGCTCCAAGAGGCCTTGGTGTCCCTTGAGCCAGAGCAGGCCGCCCTGGAGAGGGCATAGAAGGCCCTGGAGGCGGAGTAGAGGGCCCGGTCGGAGGCAGATCAGGAGGTGCTCGTGCTCTAGGGCTAGGTGATGGGGATGGAGGACTCGAGTGCCTGGCTACACGAGCAGGTGGCTCGACAGGCAGAGGATATCTCTACCCTTGAGGCCTCTCGCATCGGTGCATACCTTTTTTGTTTTCTCGTGGTGTTGATTTTTCGCTCAGCCTGTTTCTGAGCATGTCGCCCCTCTTCCAGAGCTGGGTGAGAAGGTGAAGGCGCTGGAGCGAGACCTAGAGGTGACCAAGGCGAACTTTAGCCGGAATGCCGAGGAGCTGGCCAAGTCCCATGAAGAGCGACGTGCTCTCGAAGGGGATCTTGACCAGATCCGCAACGTTGCCCGGCTCGTCGTCTCGGAAGTCTTTGGGTCGGCGCCAAGTACCAGCGCGCCCGCGGTCCGGTTGGCGGAGGTCCCGAACGTGGTCAAGGGCCTCATAAGGAGTGGCCTGTTTTATGGAGTGTCAGGGGTGCTAACCTCGGTGGCGACGTACCACCCAAATCTGGACTTTGCTACTATCTGCAGCGAGTATGCTGAAGGCCTGAGCATGGAGGACATCCAATCAATCAGGGAGAGCTTGCTGCCACACGCGCGGTCGGTGTCAGAGCAAGTCTCTACCGAGTGGGTGATGGACGTTCGCCATTAAGACATGGCCCAAAGCATGAGAGGAGAGGACGCTTCCGAGCCTGTGAATAGCCTAGAGCCTGGTTTGGGGGGAATGTCGCCTCGGCCTCGACTGAGCCGAACGTCGTGCCACCGGGGGGTGAGCAGCCCATGCCTTCGTCGGTTGCACCGCCAGCAGATGCCGCCGGGTCGGTTAAATAGCTTGTAGAATGTAACTAGTTTAGTAAACGTAAAGAGTTTAAGTTCGTGGGGGAGCCCCCGTGTAAAATGTTCGTGTGTGTGTTTTAATGACTGCAATCCATTTTTTGTTTTTGTGATGGAGCTGCTCCGTTCGGGGAAGCTTGTTCCCTTTCGTTCCTTAGTTTTCCCTTAGCATAATTTTGTTTTTTATTCCTTTCTTTTTCGTACCTGCCCGTTTGTCCCATAGGCCACGACCTTGTGAGCCTGGGGCGTGGCCCACGAGGCTCGGCCGCTTGTAACCGTAGGAAAAGGCGGGGCGGGATCGGCCAAAATGTTTTAAAGCAAAGCTACGTAAGGCAAATCCAAAGAACGAACTGCCCTTCTGTTCGGGTAGGAAGGAGTTTCTCCATATGAAAGTAAAAGATGAAAACAGAGGGGTAATAGTGCCCCCTAGTGGAGCCCCTGAGCGCCCTGAGCTGAAAAGTGTTCGGGTCGGGGTGTTCTTATAGGAGCGTTCGCTAAGTAAACAATGGTAAAATGATCGGTCGGAATGTTTTAAAGCAAAGCTACGTAAGGCAAAACCAAAGAACGAACTGCCCTTCCATTCGGGTAGGAAGGAGTTTCTCCATATGAAAGTAAAAGACAAAAATAGAGGGGTCATAGCGCCCCCTAGTGGAGCCCTCGAGTGCCCCGAGCCGGAAAGTGTTCAGGTCGGGGTGCTCTTATAGGAGCGTTCGCTAAGTAAACAATGGTAAAACTAAAACTTAGGGAAAGGAAAAAATGACATAGCTGTTCCAAGGTGCTTGGTGAGAGCATCATCGTTGTTGTTGTCCTTCAGTCGGTAGGCGTCCGGTCGGATCACTTCATCCTCCAGTCGTCTGGATCCTTGCCCGCTGCGCCCCCTTCTTCGGTTGCTGCCTCTTCGCCTTTTTCTTTCCTTCCATGCCAGCCTACCTCAGCAGGCGCCTGAGGAGCTAGCAGTCCTTGTAGAGATGATTAATGGGATAGTTGTGGTTGGTGCATGGGCTCTCCATGTGCTCGTGAAAGTGGCCCAAAAGGTCTTGCTGGGGCTGAGTGCCCAAGTGATCGGCCGCGGCGACCGATGCGGAGTTGGCTGGTCGGTGGCGATCCTTTCTGTTCTTTTTTTCCCTCTGCGTGGAGGGGCCCTTGTCTTGATCCTAGCATTTGGCCTTTCCTTTACTGTGGCCCCCGTTGAAGCGTGGTGAGAATGGCACTTGCTGGGGGAGTTGGGCAAAGGCTGGTGGTCCCAGGCCGTCAGTGCTGGGACTCTAGTCGCCGCTGCACGTGCCTTGGATTGGTCCGAGCCGCGCGTAGATAGGCGGTTGGTGCGGAGCGGTCGTCAGGTCAAGATGAGGTGCCGTTGCGGCCTCATGTGCCACGCTCAGCGGTTGTTGCAGTGACAGGGTGTAGTGCCCCATCCGTTGTGTCCCTGTTCCCCAGACGGGGAGCGAGGTCACGAGTCGGCATCGTGATATGGAGCACTCCGCTTGCTAAATGGTGACGGTCTCCACCAGTGCTCGGAGGTTCCAGTGGATTGCCCGTTCGCGAGGGTCATTTGGCTCGGACAGGCCATGCTGGAGCATTACCGCGGCGGTAATGTTCTAATGGGCCCGAGCGAACTATGGGGGATTGGTCCCCCTATCTAGGGTGTTGCATTGGACCTGATGGGCGCGACCCTAAGCGTCGCTCACCGGTCTATGCACACGGGGCGCAATGTGGTGCGCCAAGCACGCTGGCACGGTCGGTGGCTGATGTGGCCACTGTCGTCGTAGATCCTCCCCGTGCTCTCGTGTGAGCTCGGGGGCCTCCGTATGAGGGCCTAGAGGGGCATGAGTCTGTGAGGACTCTGTTGCCCCTAGTGGCTGTTTCGGAGCGTTCGTCATGGTGCACTCTCGGGACGGACGGTGGCTGGGTGCCACATCGCCGATGCTGGAGCCGTCACTCCCGACGTCGTCGTCCATGATGTCGAGGAAACGGGTGGGACCGTAGCTCGCCATCCCCACGAACTCAGACGTGAGAGGAGGCGGCGCCATAATCTTTTGGAGCCCCTGGGCGTACGTGTCCACAGGAGACACGAGGCCGTAGGGGAACCGGTCGTATGGTGGCCGTGATGGGGACAATGGTAGCCCTCCGGGTATTTGGCGGAAGATAGAATGTAGTAAGTAAAGAACATCATGTATATTACTCACAACGGGGTTTGAGTAGAGAGTTTGCTTGAAATGAAGCGCAGATGCCGCGCCGTTGAGGTTGTGTGTCCCGGAGTGGATGGAGGACGTCTCTCTGATGGGTGCCGAGTCGCGAGTCTCATCGCGGAGGTGTAGTACGCCGAGCCGGTCGGCGACGAAGTCCAGGCTTCCGAAGAGGAAGGCCTGGGATGGCTAGAAGATGGGTGGAACCCACATCCCGGTGGGCGAGAGTGCGGGAAGCTCCAACGAGCCAAAGTGAATCGTATCGCCTGAGCCAGCCACGGCGGGGGTGGCGGAAAAATAGGCCATCCGATGACCAAAAAGTGTTGAACGTACAACGTCTTCCTCACGGACGGCGCCAACTGTCGGTATAGAAAGTGACCAACTAGTGAATATTTGTAGTTTTGCTGTATGTTGTGATCGGAGGTGGCCTAGTGATGAGGACATCACTCCTTCGAATGTACCCGCTGATCCTCCAACCGTCATGCAAGGTCTAATGACCCGGGCTCGAATGCGTCAACTCAATTTAGAGGTGAGCTCGTTCTTAAGTGATCCTTTTTATACTTTTGAGAATAGACTACTACCTAATGATGTTATCTTGCTTAGGAACATTGGAGAGGGTCATGAAGGACTTAGAGGACATGGAGGAGGCGAAGATGACCAGCAAGGACGTCCAACAGGAACCGGAGGCCCAGTCCAACATGATTTCGAGTCTGCCTCGGCCTCCAGGACCAGTCTGCCTTAAACTGGTCACCCAGGACGTATCCGGACTCTGTTTTCGATGATCCACATATGGATGGAAAGCTAATTTGATAAGGAAGCCAATCCAAGTGGTTTCATGTCAAAATCTCTTCGGAATCAACAGGAATCATCGAAACAAGTCAGCATCTAGAATCTACCAGGGTGCTGCGACACCGTCTTTTGGTCCGTTGGACCGTGTATCGTGTTTGGGCCCATTAGGGGCACGTCCAGGGGTCTTGCATGACCCTAGAGTCTTCATAAACAGCCACCACCCCTTCATTAGGGTTTGGGTTTTGCTTAGATTATTCTGTCAAGAACAGTTTCGTCGTTCATCGGTTTGTGAGACCCCAACTTTGAGAGATTAATCATTCATCTGCAATTTGGTTGTGTTCTTTCTTGCTCTTGCTTGTGTTCTTCGTTGCGCAGGCAGGGATTAGCCTTCTTGGCGAGGTCAACCTGGTCCAAGACTCGGTTGATAACCAGAGGAGCTATGGTGCTAAGATTGCAGGGTTCGATCTGAAGCCGGATCGATGTGTCATTCTCTGCCACAACGATAGTTACCTCTACCTAATGGAAGATCGGGATCCCCGTTCCATTAAGTGGTAATCAAAGCTAAAGTATACCATCAGGTTCACATTTATTCCCTAGTTTGAGTGTTTCGCATTCGTCCCATAGTCTAGTGTCGTACTCATTTTTCCTGTCCTAGAACCTTCCGCGCCATAGCCTTTGCATATTTTAGTTTCAGAGTCCGTCGTGTTGAGTTTGTATCCTAGTCAAGGTCTTGTTGCTGGTTAGGTCATGTTAGAGTCCAGTTCATGTGTTTTTCCCCATCGTTTCCATCAAATCTTTGCTGTTGTGACCAGTTTTGTGCACATTGTTCCCGTTTTGTCCTCTAATTCGGAGTCAATTCTTAAAACTGGTCTAGTTTTCGCATACGAACTCCGATTTCGATGTTCCATATATCAAAATCGATCAGAAATTTTTTTTGGATCCATTCATCCTTGGCTTGTCGGGGTCGGAGATTTTTAAATTGGTCAAAAAGTGGTCACAAGATCCTCTTTTCGTGGTCACAAGGTTTGTGCCGATTTTGAGCAAATTTTCTGAATTTTCCACAGGCCACGTCTTTCACTTGTTTAAGCTCATATTTTTTGTGGTTACTTCTTTTGTGCTCCTAAGTAAAGGAAAAATATGAAAAAAAATAAAATAAAAAAGTCAAAATTTCCCAAAAAAACAACGACAGCCCCAAAAATAGAAAAAAAAGAGAGGGGCAAAAGAGGAATAATATCTAGAGGAGCACATAGAGAAGACCAAAGTGAGCTGTGTTTGTGTGTGCTGTTTGGTTCCTTATTTATGTTACTGTTTCCATCCATCATACTTATTTTTCACACACTTGTCATCTTGTTATCCACCATACTTTTGTCACACACCTGGTACTTGGAACATTTTAGACCAGCAATGAGAACAAGTACTTTGGGCTATAATTCAACATTACTTTCTATTACTGACTTGTGTGCTAGATATACATATTACTCTTTGTGTGCCTTCCAAGCTCCACAAACTCTTCAGATCAGTACAGAAAAAGGGCCTTGCAATCTCGGTACCACTGCCTCACAGGTATCATGAACCAGCCGCCGGTTGTACCGCCCACTGCTTACGTTGGTAAGAACTTTGTAAGAGCTTGGTAAGATGCTTTCACTTGCTGTGAAAAGTGACACCACTGCAACCACGTAGTCATTTGGTAGGGATAACTTTCACTGTTTGTTCCTGTTTTTGTGTTTACAATGGCAGGAGATCATCAGACTGGAGATAACAATCCTAAGGGTTTCAACGAGTGTGTCAGCCAAGAGCAACTACAAGCTATTGTAGAGGATGCCCAAAAAAGGATGAATGAGGCCGTCAGGAAGGCCGTCACTGACGCACTCATTGAACTCAACATTGGCAACAGCATGGAGAGATTGGACAAACGAATTTCCACGCTAACCGACAAGGTTACTGAGTTGGAAACCTTAGTGGCGGTCAACAACAATGATGTCTCTGGCAGCAACACCAATGGTCTCTTGCTAGAAGACACGGTGCATGATGCCGCTAGAAACATAGATCGAGCAGCCTTCCGACAAGCAAGATTACGCCGACATCTTTGCCGCAACACGATAGGTCTAGGTGGTGTCCACCACCATCAAGGTAATAATCACCGTGTACCCAATGATCCTTATGCTAAGATTAAGTTCACAATACCATCTTTTTCAGGTCATTATGATGCTGAGGGATATCTTGATTGGGAGATGACGGTAGAATAAAAGTTTAGCGCCCACCTTGTGCCTGAGCATCATAGAGTTCGACAAGCTACTAGTGAGTTTAAGGATTTTGCCATTATTTGGTGGAATGGGCTTGCTATATAGGATGCTTTACCTGGTACATGGGAAGAACTTAAGGTAGCTA
This sequence comes from Miscanthus floridulus, assembly GCF_019320115.1. Classification (NCBI taxonomy): domain Eukaryota; kingdom Viridiplantae; phylum Streptophyta; class Magnoliopsida; order Poales; family Poaceae; genus Miscanthus; species Miscanthus floridulus. The sequence continues at coordinate 24,338,260 of NC_089582.1, read as the reverse complement.
TGCGTGATCGCTTTGTTCCTCCTTCTTATCATAGAGACTTGCGTAAGAAATTGATGCGTTTAGAACAAGGAGATAAATATGTACAAGATTACTATGGTGAGCTCCAAAAGGGATTGATGCGATGTAGTGTTGTGGAGGGAAACGAAGATGCCATTTGTCATTTTTATTCGGGTTTGAGGCATGAGATTCAGGACATTGTTGATTATAAAGAATTTAACACTATCAACCAGTTGTTTCAGTTTGCTATGCTTGCAGAAAAGGAATTGCAGGGGCGTGAACAGCAGAGCAACAGCAAGGTCAGCACCACCACATACACGCCACGCTCGGCACCATCTTCGGGGCTGACCAAGACAACCACTTTTCGGGCGCCTCCACCAGCGAGCAAGCGACCAACAGCCTCTGGAGTTTCCGCTAAACCTAAGGCACCTCCAACACGACCTTCAGATTTAGGTAAAAATTCTTTGCAGGTGCCTACCAAGAGTTCCTCATCTGTTGCATCGATAGGACACACTTCGGCAATTCAGTGCCACCGCTGCCATGGCATTGGCCATGTATAGAAGGACTGCCCAAGTTAGCGGGCATATATTGCTACAGAAGATGGTTACATCAGCACCTCTGACATTGAGGATGAAGAAGACCAAGATGCAGATGAGGAGGATGGTGAAGTCCTTGGTGACGAGGCCACGACGGCCTATAGGAGCATCATTGTACAACGGGTGCTCAGCTCATAAGTCCAGCAACCTGAGAAGCTACAATGCCATAACTTGTTCTAGATTTTCTTCATCATCAGCGACCGTCGCGCACGTGTCATTATTGATGGAGGTAGCTGTAACAATTTGGTAAGTTCTGATTTGGTCAACAAGCTTGGCTTGACCACATGCCCACACCCACATCCATACCATATTCAGTGGCTAAATGATTTTGGTAAAGCAAAGGTAACACAAACTTACAGAGTTTCATTTTCCATTGGTTCTTATGCTGATTCTGTTGATTGTGATGTGGTACCTATGCAAGCTTGTTCACTTTTATTGGGTCGTCCTTGGGAACATGATAATGATGCTACACACCATGGTAGAAGTAATAAATACACTTTTGTTCATAAAGGAAAGAAAATTACTTTGGTACCTTTGACCCCTACTCAGATTGTACAAGCTGATAGAGAACGCAGTGCTAGTTTGAATGAAGTTCAATCTAAAAATCAGCAAGTTGCTAATTCTATTTTCCCACCTAAAAATGATAAGTCTACATCTATTTCTAAGACTGAGGGGATTAAATTGAAGGGTGGTGTTATGCTTGCCACAAAATATGACTTTGCTAAAATTTCTGATGATGATATTTGCTATGCTTTGGTATGCAAATGAGCTATGTTTTCGCTTGATGATATTGTTAGCTCGGTGCCTCCTGCTATCACTAACCTTTTGCAGGAGTATGAGGACATTTTTCTAGCTGAGATACCCCCAGGGCTGCCACCTATGAGAGGAATAGAGCATCAAATTGATTTGATTCCGAGAGCAACCTTGCCCAACCGTGCTGCCTATCGAACCAATCCCGAGGAGACTAAGGAAATTCAGCAGCAAGTCCAAGACCTTTTGGACCACGGGTATGTATGTGAAAGCCTTAGTCCTTGTGTCGTTCCTGTACTTTTGGTTCCTAAGAAAGATGGAACTTGGCGTATGTGTGTTGATTGTAGAGCCATCAATAATATTACTATTCGGTATCATCATCCTATTCCTAGGCTAGACAACATGCTTGATGAGTTGTGTGGTTCAATAATTTTCACTAAGATTGACTTGTGAAGTGGCTACCACCAGATTAGAATGAAACTTGGAGATGAATGGAACACTGTGTTTAAAACCAAATTTGGGTTGTATGAGTGGTTAGTTATGCCTTTTGGTTTGACAAATGCACCTAGCACTTTCATGCGCTTAATGAATGAGGTTTTAAGAGCATTTATTGGTCATTTTGTGGTAGTTTACTTTGATGATATATTGATTTACAGCAAGTCTTTTGATGAACATATGGATCACTTACGTGCTATTTTTAATGGTTTACGTGATGCACATTTATTTGGTAACCTTGAGAAGTGCATCTTTTGCACGGATTGAGTTTCTTTTCTTGGCTATGTTGTAACACCACAGGGAATTGAGGTGGACGAGATAAAAATTGAAGCCATAAAGAGCTGGCCGGTTCCCCAAACCGTCACACAGGTGAGGAGTTTTCTTGGTCTGGTAGGATTCTACCGACGCTTCGTCAAAGATTTCAGCACCATTGCTGCCCCGTTGCATGAGTTGACAAAGAAATGAGTGGTGTTCCATTAGGGAAAGGCACATGAGGAGTCCTTTGACACTTTGAAGGACAAGCTTACACACGCACCATTGCTGCAACTTCCAAACTTTGGTAAGACTTTTAAGCTAGAATGTGATGCTAGTGGAGTTGGCATCGGAGGTGTTTTGATGCAAGATGGTAAACCCATTGCTTATTTTAGTGAAAAATTGTATGGCCCTGTTCTTAATTATTCCACGTATGATAAGGAATTATATGCACTTGTTCGTTCTTTAGAGATGTGGAGTCATTATTTGTGGCCTAAAGAATTTGTTATTCATTCTGATCATGAATCGCTTAAGTATCTTCGCTCTCAAAATAATCTGAATCGTAGGCATGCTAAATGGGTTGAATTTATTGAATCTTTTCCTTATATTATCAAACACAAGAAAGGGAAGGATAATGTGATTGCTGATGCTTTGTTTGTGGAGCGCGTCACCCGGCCACTAGGGCACTCGTCCGGCAAGCAATCAAAGAACTAGCAAGAACAAGTATAGCAAGTACTGAATTACTAGATGTAGATGAAAGTTTCAAACTCAATCTCAATTAAGGTGGGGTTCTGAAGACAAGAAGACGGGCGGCTGATCCAGCACGCGTGCTTACAAGCAAGTAGCGAGAGCTAAACTTGATCTAAACAAAACCCAATCTGTTTGTTGTGGCTCTAATCCTTATTAATACCTAGGGGAACGACCAGGGGGTGTTGGGGTCGTTCTCCAACCCTAGGACACGTCCCTAATGAACCCAACTTGATACATGGGCCATCGGCCCAAAATAGGGTGACGCAGCACCAAAGGCAGAAAAGGTCCCGATGTTGAAACAACAACTACGGATGCATCGGATAAGATATAGCCATGAGCCTAGATTCGTTGGAAATTAGACTTGATAAGCTTTCCAAAAAGGGCTAGAATGTCCCAATCGGAGTCCATATGAAGTCGTGGCGACCGTCGCAATTTGGGACTATTTTGCAGTCCGAATTCAACTTTCAAAACGTGTTGGACTTGGACTCTTTCTTTCCTTGGGACCAAAGTGATGTGGTGGCCTAGTGGAGGACATTAGGAATACTTGGATTTGGTCCCCAATCAACTTCATTAACCTTCCGTGCTTTCCATATGCAATCAAACCTTCCCTTGATCCATGTAAGTAATTCTAAAAATGAGAATGAACACACATCATGGTGCAGCATCAATTCATCAAATGTATCAAATACAATCATAATAAAGAATTGTTTCACCTATGAATCAAAAGTTGCCAATGTGGTTGTATCCGAGCAGGTGATGTCCTCATCATTCTCCCCTTCTTGGCTGCAAGTCGTCCTCGACTTGCTCCAATGGCATGCAAAAGTGCTTGCTTTGATGTTGGAACACAGAGCGATGGCACTGCATGGCCACAACCAGCAATGCTCTCTTTTTTTAGGATTACCCTGTTGCATATGGGAAAAACTAGGAAAACTTTGCAAGACATTATTAGTGTTAGTGCAGCCCCCTATTCATTCATGGTATTGTAGCCCATAAGGATATTTCAGATTAGAGCAAATATAAACTTTATGCACCAAATATTCTCCTTTGTTGTCGTATTTGCCAATTGCATGAAGCGAACAATGATTAAAACTTGAGAAACTAGAATCAAATTTAAGTTTCTCTTTTAGACAATTTAGATTACATAGAATATCAAATTCAATATAACCCAAAGTATTTAAAGAGGACAACAAATTCAGTTCATCTTGTGCACAAGTAATAGGATGAAAAATCTTTTCTTCAGCACATTTGTATGGTTCCAAGCCAAAATTATCACACTTATTCCCTACTTGTGTCATAGGAGTAAAAGGATCATCAGCACACAAGTCCTCTTTATCACAAGGAACATGAAGTAATTCATTTTGTGACAAAGGAAAATCAGCAGTGGGTTCCACTATTTGTTGCTCTTCATTAGCATGCTGAGTGGACAAATTTTGGACATTATGGGTCACATCATTCTTGCAAGTATTCATAGATAATAGAATCTCCTTTTCAACATTGAGAGCAAGACAAAACAATTGACCAATATGGCTATAAGAATTGCTAATTAACAAGGTTTGAATTTCAGAATTGAGCCCTCTCATGAACCAACTCATAACATCTTCCATGTATTCATCTAATCCACCAAACATGATGCAAATCTTAAAATCATGGTAGTATGCTTTTACAGTCCTACTATCTTGCTTCAAGTTGTCTAATTTTGCAAGCAAATAATCAGCATAATATGCAGGAACGAATGCATCTCTAAAAAAATTTAAAGTCTTCCCAAGATTCTAGAACTTTGTTGTGCCTACAAATGTGTTTCCATTCTAGCAAAGCATATTCAATCAAAATATTAGAGGCAATACAAATCTTTTGTTTCTCAGACAGGTCATGCTCATCAAATTCATTGTCTACTTTTAACTCCCAATCAATGTAAGCTTGAGGATCAAACTTAACATCATATAACGACAAGTGTTGAATGACATCCTGAATATGAGGGTCTAGTTTCAATAGCTCAAAAATCTTTGTATCACCTGCCATGATTAGTAGAAAACAAGAAACACAAAAATAATATGTATCCTCCTATCAACTATTAGGATGTGTCTTTTGTAATTCTGATATTCCCTCAAACTCAACTTGTTCAAAACAAGCCCTTACAAGTTCTTACCAAGCCAAATAGGAGGTGACAACAACCAACAAGCCTACAACCGTGGAGCGAAGTGTATTGGTGCCGCAGCAACAAAAACCTCTCAAGCTGTAGTCGAATAGGTGGAGCTGTAGGTGTACTAAAGAAAGGAAGTACTAGAACCATGTTAGTTGCAAGCAAATTGAACAAACGCTCAACGACGTTATTATGCTGGTCCTAGGCTAGTACATGCTAGAGACGCGAGCCTGGACACAAACGAAGTCACTGAGCTGCAACAAAGAAGGATCCCAAGGAGTGGAATAACAACAAAAGAAAAATCCTTCTCTTCTTCTTTCTCTTTCTTTTCTTTCTTTCTTTCTTTCTTCCTTTCTTTCTTTCTTTTCTTTCTTTCTTTCTTTCTTTTCTTTCTTTTTCTTTCAAGTAGCACAAAGCTGAAATTTTGCAACAAGAGATAACAAGCTACTTATAGCAATTAAGTGTTTCATTGGGAAGGGTGATTCAGTAGCAAAGTCAAACAAGTGGCTGTTTTGCAAAACCAGGAGATGCGCAAATCTCTAGGGCGATTACAAAGCACTCAAAATGAATTTGGGACCAAGGTCAGATCCGTTGGAAGGAGCACACGTTAAGGTTTCCAAATTATATTTAAACTCCTTATTTGGATTCCTGACAAAGGAAATATGGTGCTTTTCTGTTCAGGATAAAACAGGACTCCGAATCGAATTCTATTTTGAACTTGTTGGATTTCCTTTTTGGAGATGGAAGTATGGAGGTGGATGAAACCTCCAAGGATGTGGCTAGGGTAATGGTGGTAAACAAAACAAAGGAATTTGGGAATCCACTCTGATTCGTGGAGAGAAACAAATAAACTCAAATCTACGATGGTGACACAAACATGACTAGAACTCAAAACTCTAAACGACTAGACGCTAAGACCAGCAACTTGACATGACGATGCAACCGTTCATTCAATAAGCCCTAACTAAGCATAATAGTATTAAGCTCAAAGGGTTTATAGGATTGTGGATAAACTAATCTACTATTTTTGGCTTTTCTGGACTATAGGAAAAATTAAAAAACAGCGAAGGATTCGAAGTCTCTCACCGATAAACCTTGCTCTGATTACCAACTGATATGATCCCACTAGGGTTTGTTCCTGATCTTTTGATGAGAGGTGTGGGATAACTCGATTGATGGGTGGAGACGACGTTCACGACCTGACTATAGCTTTCCAAGCTGCGCCTTAGCAACCGATACACCAGATTGGTTTTTCATCTCCATATTTGCAATTGAGTTGCTTGTTCTACTTGTTCTTGCTTGTTCCTCGATTGCTTGTAGGAATTACCGTAGTGGTTTGGTTGATCGTGCTCCATAAGATCACGACGGCCATTAGAGGTGGTGTATCGGTTGCTAAGGTGCAGCATCCTTGGATGGTTGTAGTCGGGCCATGAACGTCATCTCCATCCCCAAATCGAGTTATCCACCTTCTCTCATCGAAAGATCGGGATTCACCCTAGCGGGTTCATATCAGTTGGTATCAGAGCAAAGTTTATCGGTGAGAGGCTTCGAATCCTTCGCTGTTTTTTAATTTTTCCTATAGTCTAGAAAAGCCAAAAAATAGTAGATTAGTTTACCCACAATCCTATAAACCCTTTGAGCTTAATACTATTATGCTTAGTTAGGGCTTATTGAATGAACGGTTGCATCGTCGTGTCAAGTTGCTGGTCTTAGCGTCTAGTCGTTTAGAGTTTTGAGTTCTAGTCACGTTTGTGTCACCATCGTAGATTTGAGTTTATTTGTTTCTCTCCACGAATTAGAGTGGATTTCCAAATTCATGAATGAAAAGTATAGAATTACTGGTAGTAAAGGTAGAAAAGAGATTAAACTTGAACCGGGTGATTTGGTTTGGTTACATTTGAGAAAAGATAGATTTCCTGAGCTACATAAGTCTAAATTAATGCCAAGAGCAGCTGGTCCTTATAAGATAATTGAAAAAATAAATAATAATGCCTACAAACTTGAGTTGCCATCCGAGTTCGGGGTTAGTCCCACCTTTAACACTGCAGATTTGAAACCTTATTTGGGAGAAGAAGATGAGCTTAAGTCGAGAACAACTCCATTTCAAGAGGGGGAGGATGAGGAGGACATCACTCCTTCGAATGTACCCGCTGATCCTCCAACCATCATGCAAGGTCTAATGACCCAGGCTCGAATACGTCAACTCAATTTAGAGATGAGCTCATTCTTAAGCGATCATTTTTATACTTTTGAGAATAGACTACTACCTAATGATGTTATCTTGCTTAGGAACATTGGAGAGGGTCATGAAGGACTTAGAGGACGTGGAGGAGGTGAAGATGACCAGCAAGGACGTCCAACAGGAACCGGAGGCCCGGTCCAACATGATTTCGAGTCTGCCTCGGCCTCCAAGACCAGCCTGCCTTAAACTAGTCACCCAGGACGCATCCGGACTCTGTTTTTGACGATCCACATATGGATGGAAAGCTAATTAGATAAGGAAGCCAATCCAAGTGGTTTCATGTCAAAAGCTCTTCGGAATTAATGGGAATCATTGAAACAAGTCAGTGTCCAGAATCTGCCAGGGTGCTGCGACACCGTCTTTTGGTCCGTTGGACCGTGTATCGTGTTTGGGCTCATTAGGGGCGCGTCCAGGGGTCTTGCAGGACCCTAGAGTCTTCATAAATAGCCGCCGCCCCTCCATTAGGGTTTGGGTTTTGCTTAGATTATTCTGTCAAGAATAGTTTCACCGTTCATCGGTTTGTGAGACCCCAACTTTGAGAGATTAATCATTCATCTGCAATTTGGTTGTGTTCTTTCTTATTCTTGATTGTGTTCTTCGTTGCGCAGGCAGGGATTAGCCTTCTTGGCGAGGTCAACCTGGTCCAAGACTCGGTTGATAACCAGAGGAGCTGTGGTGCTAAGATTGCAGGGTTCGATCTTTCGATCTGAAGCCGGATCGGTGTGTCATTCTCCGCCACAACAATAGTTACCTCTACCTGACGGAAGATCAGGATCCCCATTCCCATTAAGTGGTAATCAGAGTTAAGGTATACCGTCAGGTTCACATTTATTCCCTAGTTTGAGTGTTTCGCATTCGTCCCATAGTCTAGTGCCATACTCGTTTTTTTCTGTCCTAGAACCTTCCGCGTCATAGCCTTTGCATATTTCAGTTTCAGAGTCCGTCGTGTTGAGTTTGTGTCCTAGTCAAGGTCTTGTTGCTGGTTAGGTCATGTTAGAGTCTAGTTCGTGTGTTTCCCCCATCGTTTCCATCAAATCTTTGCTGTTGTGACCAGTTTTATGCACATTGTTCCCGTTTTGTCCTCTAATTCGGAGCCAATTCTTAAAACTGGTCTAGTTTTTGCATACGAACTCCGATTTCGACGTTCCATATATCAAAATCGATCAGAAATTTTTTTTTGGATCTGTTCATCCCCAAAACATCGAGGTCAGAGATTTTTAAATTGGTCAAAAAGTGGTCACAAGATCCTCTTTTCGTGGTCACAAGGTTTGTGCCGATTTTGAGCAAGTTTTCTGAATTTTCCACAGGCCACGTCTTTCACTTGTTTAAGCTCATATTTTTTGTGGTTACTGCTTTTGTGCTCCTAAGTAAAGGAAAAATAAAAAAAATAAAAAGTCGAAATTTCCCAAAAAAACAACGACAGCCCAAAAAATAAAAAAAAGAGGGGCAAAAGAGGAACAATATGTAGAGGAGCACATAGACAAGACCAAAGTGAGCTATATTTGTGTGTGCTGTCTGGTTCCTTGTTTGTGTTACTGTTTCCATCCATCATACTTGTTTTTCACACACCTGTCATCTTGCTATCCACCATACTTTTGTCACACACTTGGTACTTGGAACATTTTAGACCAGCAACGAGAACAAGTACTTTGGACTATAATTCAGCATTACTTTTTGTTACTGACTTGTGTGCTAGATATACATATTACTCTTTGTGTGCCTTCCAAGCTCCACAAACTCTTTAGATCAGTACAGAAAAAGGGCCTTGCAATCTCGGTACCACTGCCTCACAGGTAGGGATGAAAACGGATCGGATACGGACGGATATCACCGATATTACATTTATTTTCATATTTCTGTCCGGATTCGGATTCGAATATGGATAGTGTCAATTATGTCGGATAGGATACGATTGGATATCGACATCATAAATATGCAATTTGAGTATTCGGATACTGATACGGTATAGGATGTTGGATATCCGGACTCGGATACGAACAGATCTCAGCCCCTCTAAATGGATTTAGTTTCAAATACGATCGGAAAATATCCGTACCATTTTCATCCCTACTCACAGGTATCACAAACCAGCCGCCGGTTGTACCGCCCACTGCTTACGTTGATACCACTTTTCATAAGCTTGGCAGGGGGCCAGGAGATCTAATTGAGACTAACATGATGTGTCGGTACAGAAAGTGACCAACTAGTGAATATTTGTAGTTTTGCTGTACGTTGTGATCGGAGGTGGCCTAGCACTCAATGATATAGGATTTATACTGGTTCAGGCAATGTGCCCTATGTCCAGTTTGGGTCGGTCGGTGACTTTATTCCTGAGCCCAGGTGCTCGAAGTCTGTAGTGGGGTTACAAACGAGAAGGAGAAAGGAGGGGTGTTCAAGAGGCCCGGTCGGGTCCGACCGGATGGGCCGAGGGTGACCGGAACTCCGCTATGAGCTAGAAGTCCAAGCGTGTGCTTGAGGGGTTGTGAGCTATCGATCTAGTGAGTCTGAACTTGAAGAAGTCAACCTTTTTTTTGGAGGGAGCGCATCCCCTTTTATAGATAAAGGGGATGGCTTTACAGGTGAGAGGGAGAGAGTACGGATGTTTCTAAGCCTTGTTGCCCACGCCGACGAGGGTAGCGATGATGGTAGGTGCCCACAATACTGTTGATGTCACTGTAGAATGTCAGGTGCACATGGGAGGTTATGTTGTCTTCTTCAGGAAGGGTTGATGTCAGTACCTACAAAATACTACTTGCCTAGAGGCATGTGAGGAGTCTCACCACATTCACCGGGTATGGTGAATCCCGGCGCCTATAACACTATTGGTGCCCAGAGGCATGTGAGGGGCCTTTTGCCATATGGGAGCGCCTACAATACTGTAGGGATAAATGTCGGCGCCTACAATACTATATGTGTTAGGGCGGTTGTGGAGCACTGTTCCCACAGGTGTTTAGGGTATGGTCCCTGTACTGTGGTTTGACTTGTGTGCTGCTTTCTCCGTTCGTCCCTGGACCCTTCTGAGCGGGCATCCTCGGTCAGATGGCTCCAGTCGGCTTCGGTTGCGCCAATTAGAGAAGAGCGGCGAGCAGGGTTCTTATGTACCCCGGTTGGAGAGACACGGGGTCAGAGTCAGAAGTAGGGCTCGAGGCAGGCCTTCCGATTGGAGAGGCCATTCGGAGGCGACTGGAGCCCAGAGCGAGTGCTCCAGTCGGATAGGTAGGCCAAAGAAGTTGACGAGTGGGTGTTGCTCTTCTTGGGCCAGACCTTCCTATCGGCCGCTGGGCCGTCCCTTTGCCCTGTTGTTTTTTAGACTCTTGGGTTAAGCCTTGGCGTGGAAGCTGGTCCCCGAGGGACCCTGGGTTTATGAACCCGACATGATGCTTAAGGACTTTGGAGGTAACGCGTCTAAGACCTGGGGGGCAATAAAAGTCGAACTAACAATCGAGAGTAAGACTCTGCTCACCACATTCTTCGTCATCGATAAAAAAGGGTCGTACAGTCTGCTCCTTGGTCGTGATTGGATCCATGCGAACTGTTGTATACCATCAACCATGCATCAGTGTTTGATTCAATGGCATGGAGATGATGTCGAACTGGTTCATGCTGATGAGTCTGTAAGTATCACAACAGCCGATCCAGTCTTTTGGGAATTAGGAGATTTTGAATGCTTTCCTGGCAAGTTATGGGAAGGAGGCTTCATTAAGATCATAAATGAAAGCCAACAGTCGATGCAAGCAATTGGCTCCGAGAGTTTGTTTTAGTTGGTAGTCATGGCTTCGCGTCGGCCATTGGATTAAGGGAAACAAGCTTTGGTTCTGAATATGGGTTTGAGCCGACGTATGAATGCTAAATGGAATCCTAAGTGCGGATAAGAATTGATAGATTTCTTAAAATGAAGTTTTGTTGCACTTGATGAGCTGCTTGCTCTGAATTGATTGATCGCTTAACCTTTGGTTTGAAGAGTTCTGGTGCAACCTACTAATAGCAATCGATGAAACATATTTGAAGGAATATTATACTAGCATTTGATCAACACTTGATAGCCGATTCATTTGATCATCGGCTCTAATAGCCGGTATCGGAAGGGTATTGCCTCTAGTTCAAAAATGAAGAAACTTAAAAGACAAAAGCCGATACGATATGTATCACCTCCAGAGCAAAGAATAAAACAAAAACAAAGACAGTCATACACAAGGGCATTGCACTGAGACACATGCATGAAAGAACAAGAGTCTTTGTTCATCGGTTTACCCTAAGTACAAACTAATCGAAGACCTTGTTCACTACATCCTGAGCGGATGTAATGTCCATAATGGCCTCCACGGCAATGATGAATTCTTTGAGCAGGTCCTCATGTTCCTCAAGACCATCGCCCTTTGGGAAGCCGGTCTCCATGGCATGGAGCTCGTACCCTGTCTGGACTTGCGCCGTGGTCAATGCCACCGACGCACCGTGACAAACACCGTGGAGCATAATCTCCTGAACGCGGGCCAGGATGTCTTGGAGATGGGTGTCAATAAGGGAACCTAGTGCATTGATGGTGTCTGCGGCCGCATTCGCCTCTAGTTGGAGAGACTCCAACTCCATCGTCTGGGCTGGCGATCATAGAAAACTATCAATACGAAGACAGTGGAAACCAGAATAGAAGCATTCATGGAACTAATCTTACCTACCACCACGGCGTCAGACTCAGCCAGCCGTGGTCGAACAGCACTGGCCTCCTCAGCTGCATTAAGGGCTGACTGGAAACCCCCGAGACGGATCTCAAGCTGGCCGTTTTTCTAAATCGCCTCGGAATAGCGGTCCTCGGCCGCCCTCCATTCTCGGAAGAGGCGCTAGGCATCGTCGCCGTTATACGAGTTGGAAGAATCCGACGATGAAGCCGGCGCAAAAGATGCAGCATCAGAGGGCTTGCTGGCACCGGAAAGAGGACGAAAACTGTCATTCAAAACGAATCTGTAGACAAATCAGAACAGTTCATCATCACAAGCAGAAGATGTTGATCTCACCTCATGCATCGGAGGCGCTGGTTCATCGACATGTTCTCCTCCGGGACCTCCGCCACGCGCTTGCCGTGGTTCTCCTCGCCGGCCATGAAGTTGATTGGGTCTACAAAAAGAGAGAAAGGCCGCTACAGAGTTCTACGAGGGCAGAGAAAAGTAAAGGAACAGGAACGGTTGCAAGTGTGGATGTGTTCTAGGCCGAAGCCCTTGGCTGGTATTTGAAGCCACGGAATGAAGGGGTGGACGCCTCAGGATGTGCAGAAGGCAACCGCAATTAATAGGAAGCAAAGCGCCACCTCACTAATACCAAAGAGAATACGGCGCTAGGTGACTAAAGATAGAAGATTGAAGGGCTCACTTAATAAAGGCCGTGTTTTCAGACCTAAATGGGATTAAGATCGAGAGTCTGGAATCGGCTATTTTCAAAATTGGCTCTTTAGCCGGAGCAAAAGAAAAATCACTCAAGACAGAGAAATTGTTTGCTGATATCACCTATTACAAACTACGGGCCGGAAAACACTTTGGCTACTATATCATCGGCCTAGGAAATAAAGGCTACAGAGTTAGCAGCGCTGAAGAAGTCCTCAACCAGGCGCTCATAATCCCCAGGGTGCGCCATGGCTAGAAAACCATGGGGGAGGAACCGAAGTTCATGGCCAGAATGGGCTTGCGCAGAAGCCAATGCCATGGCGGCACCATGGCAAATGCCATGCAAAGTGACTTCCCTGACACGGTTCGGGATGTCATGTAGCCGAACCACTAGGATGGTGCCCCTGGTGTTGACGAATCCCGCCGCATACTCCGCAGCCAATCGAAGGCTTTCCTGTTGGACAGATAGATCTAAAAAGATTCAAAGGGAAGACAATCAGAATCTTGAAGATGAAATAGAGAGGAAGCAAAGGTTATGATAGATATCTCACCCGCGATTCTGGCCGTGGCCTTGGCCAGCCTATCCACCACCGAATCAGCCTCGGGAGGCAATCGGCATCGAACCATGGCCAGAGCCGATTCTATGAGGGAGAGACATTTGGCGAGACCCTAGCCATGTCGATCAGCGGAGGCAAGTAGATCATCATTGTCAATCCGCCTCCTCTAATAGCAGGGGAGCTGACGGTGAGCTGTTGACGAAGAGAACCCCAAAGGCCGAACGGAGTTGGCCCTATGACCGAGGTAGTGGGGGCATCACGAGTGCACCCTTCTGGCGATGAAGGCGTTGAGGCGATGATGCAGATCCATTGAGTTACTCCTCAATAGACCTCTTGCTATTCTCCATGATCTCAAACCTACGGGAAAGCAAGAACTACACTAAAGATGCAAAAGGTTTGAGACAAAGCGGGTTGTTTTTTGATCCACAGCCGTGGCCCGAATATATAGCTCGAAAAGGCGAGAAGTTGGATTTCACCGGGGATGTGAAATTGAAGTCAGATACAGAAACAGATTGACACTCTGGAAATTCAGGGAACGGATAACGAAGGGATAACAGATTTAGACTTATTGCTTCCCCAAGTTACAAAGTATCGTGGGATGAATACAAAAGATTTGCATTGACCAGCAATCAGCCCACCAATGCTTCTTTGGATTGAAGGGAGTTCGGATCCCCATAGGGTCGAAGGTCATCATGAACCAAGTCACATCGGCCTGTTAATAAAATTATGCTAGAGAAGGGGAAAAGCTGCCTGCCTAACAGATGCCTAGCTGATTTCTCGATGACTGGGAAACTGCGGGAAAGAAGCTTGTGGCTTTCCTGATGGGCATTTGATGGAGCAAACAAGGGGAAGGTGTCCACACATTTTAGCCCTTGCAAACACTAGAATAGCTCTACAAGCATGGAGAGAAGACCCAAGTGATATCACAAGGATTCTTCTAACCACAGTAGCTGATCCTCTTGCTCGACAAGGTGCGAAGATGAGCAACACAATCACCCTATGCATAAAAATTCTTCTAACCGCTCAAGATCTTCATAGCAAAAGGATAGACCATGGAGGGTCCAGCGGAGTCAGAAGCACTCAAGAAGGCATATGGAAGAGAAACATGGCTGGATTGTTGAGTTGCTCTCGCCAGGGTCGAATAGACATTTTATAGCCGGCCTGGAAAGATGAATCTAAGTGCCCATTAAGCAATGATGCTCTCGTAAAAGTTTTGAAGCATGGGCTCATGAGTTGACATAGACGACGACAAATAATAAACCCTAGGTCAAGATTCTCAACCCATGACTGCGGACCTATTGGGGATATAGACATGATAATTTTGGAATAAAATTACCTTTATCCCAAAACTGGGGGGCATGTGTTTACACCAAAATTTGGAGGAAGAATCGCAGGGACTTGAAAGCTCCCAAGATCATGTCATCAAGGAATCAATTGCGTGCAGATCAGAATCAGCTGATTCGAATGCAACACTAGAATCGGCTTTCTTCAGATAAGCGCCAGCAGATAACGACAAAGGCTATGATCGGCGTCGGGACAAAAGCATGTTGGACTCTATAAAAAGGGAAAGATTAGAGTCCAAGTTATCTTAAATTGGGAATATTTTCTCTAGGGCCAAAGATTGTGATGAGTCATGCTTAGATAGGAGTCATGCGTAGGTCCCGGGTATAAATGTCAAACCCCTGGCTATTGTAAAACACATAATCAATCCAATACAAGTTACTTACTTTTTTCGGCTCTGGCCACCCCTTAGGAGTAGGAGTAGAGTAGATCTCGGTGAGTTCTTCAGCAAGTACGGCTGCATCGATCTGGTCGACCTCCACTGCTTGTCTGTAAGTACCGTCATGGCTTATACTTCTATTCGTACGGCTGCATTGATCCGGTCGACCTCCACTGTGACTCTGGTATAAGTTAGTTATCGATTCTTGTCTAGTTCAAGTAAGGCTGCATCGATCCAATCGACCTCCACTGCTCGAACTAGATTAAGGTCAAGTTATCGGCTCTATCTAAGGGTGGCATTCCTTCGGGTAGATTCATTAAGTTACCGATATTGCTTATTGCTTCTATTATCTATTTAATTACAGCAATATCACTTCACCTGATTAGGATTGATCTAGATCGGCCTTATATCTTGTTTAATCCATCGTTTGTTAATTTAAACTGGTCTAATCTATACTTTAAATGATGAGTTATGTTTTATCGGCTATTTTATATCAATCTTGATCGTGCATTGCGTGCGGTTAAGGCATGTCTGATCTCGAGTAGATCTATTGGCTAGCAAAAACAGTTCCATGGCCCGTTATCACGGCCTGTGTGATTCTGCCTCACACCCCACTGTTAGCACCGTGGAGTGGGGATCGTTATTTGATAGATCTGTTCCTGATAGGGCATGACTTTAAGTGTGCGCTATGCCTGAATCCGTTGTTTTAGCCGATATCGAGTGCTTCCACGAACAGTTCATATCACGAGACTGTTGAAGTAGGGATAGGTTGAAAGATGTGTTAGCCCCATGATGTTATTATTGTATTGCGGCCTGTATGATTCTGCCTCATGCCCCACTGATATTAGTAATAAGTCAGGGTGTCGAGTCTATTGTTGTTTCTATGGCCTGCATGATTCTGCCTCATGCCCCACTGGTCATAGCGATAGATGAGATCTAATATGTTCATTAGATGTATCTTTATTAAATGGTTGAATAATGATGAACTGTTTCTTTTATATAAAAAGAGGTTCGGTTACTTGCAGTCATCGGCTTAACATAAACTAATTATTGTTGACATCTTATTGCCATTGACCAATATTTGTCTAAATAATGATATTCATCCTAAACGATAACCAATTCTTCTTACACAACCTCATGAGCTTTAACTGATTTATTCTTATGAATATGCTAGAATCGACTATTTAGTCGATCTCCTTTCATATCGGCTCTCAGAGCCACACATTCGAGACTGTCTGGCAACACCGGCACGTTCCGCCCTAAATTACTAATAAACTTTCTCTCCTTGTCAATTGCAGGGTCAAATTGACTAGCATGTCTTGGGAGGAGTGCACAGGATCGACCATCCCTGCGCTGAAGCTAGGTGGATCTCTAGCTCCATCGAGCGAACCCTTCCGGCTTGCTCGTGTGCCCTCAGCACAGGACGAAATTTCGTGCCGACAGCAGGTCAGTGCTATTCAGAGTCATTTGAAAGTGGCCCAGAACTGGCAGAAAGCTTATGTGGACAAGAGGAGAAGGCCCTTGCAGTTTGAAGTTGGTGACCATGTGTACCTAAAGGTATCCTCGGTGAGAGGTGTGCATCGGTTTGGAGTCCGTGGAAAGTTAGCTCCTCATTATGTTGGACCTTATAAAATTTTGGAGCGGTGTGGTTCTGTTGCTTATTGTCTCCAACTCCCGGATATTGTATCAGTAGTCCATAATGTTTTCCATGTCTCTCAGCTGAAAAAGTGTTTGCAAGTTCCCGATGAAGTGGTGGAAATTGAAGGGCTCCCTCTCCAACCTGATCTTTCTTATATTGAGCATCCCATCAAAATCTTGGATGAAAAAGAGAGTCATTAGGAACAAAGTGGTGAAATTCTATAAGGTCCAATGGCAAAATCATTCGGAGGACGAAGCAACTTAGGAACAGGAGAGTTATATTCGGGAGCATTGTCCCTATCTTCTTCCCGAAGTATCGAGGTAATGGGTTAAGTAAAAGTTTATTTCTTATCCCTTTTCCCACACTAGGCACGCACATGAAATCTTGGGATGAGATTTTGTTTAAGGGGGGAGAGCTATAACACCTTCGGTGTTACACCTTAAACAAACCACTAAACCTTGTCATGAGCATCATGTTTATGTGATAATGCATGTGATAGAATGTGTAGATAAATTTCTTGTAACTTAAAATGACCAATCAAAATGTTAAATGAAAGTTGATTCAATAGCTCATGTATATCAAGTAGGGTTGAAAACCAATTTTTATTAAGCAAAAATACTATAGAACATGTGTGTGATACTTAAATAAAGTTTGAAGTACAAACTTTGTAGATGACAACGCAACTTTTGCTGTAGAAAAATAATATGACTAGCTAGTATTTCTAATGGCTTGGAAATGGAACTTGAAATCAAAGTCAGCTCAAGACTTGGAAGAATTTTAAGTTTAAAACAGTGTGACAATGCCATGTTGGTGAATTAATTTCGGAAAATTTAGCTAAAGGTTAGTGCTATGTTTTTGTTCCTTATGGTAGTTTGATGTACTCTCTTTAGCATAGTGAAGGCGGTTTAGCTCCAACTTCATTAGTTTAGTTTGTATCAATGCTTTAAAATTCGTGCACGACACAGCCTCGGGATGGATGACGCCGTGTGCACAGTCACCGAGCGGCCACCCCGTGTCGCGCACATGGCCGCGTCCCACATGGCCACCCCGTGCCACCACGCTGGGTCGATCGAGCCCGCCAGGGCTTGGCCGAGGCCGGCCGCAGTGAGCCACTGGCCCCGCGCCCTGCTGCCCTGCCTACGCTGCCGCCCCATTCGTCACCACGACGCCGTCGCCACCACTGCCACCGTGCTGAGCTGCGGGGGCGCCGCCTCTGCCATCCTCGGCCATTGCCACGCAAGGTTGCTATCACCATGGTGTCGTGCTGCGCTGCTGCTCGTCTTGCCATTGCGTGCACGTGGGCTGTCCCACCGCACCGCCGACCCACCCTGTGCCGCGACACAGCCGCTGCAGGTGCCGTCGCCTCACCGTCATGTCTATGCCTCCCTCTGCACCCTACCCCGCTGCTGGCCAGGTTTGGTGCTCGTCGTAGCCGCGCACACGTGGTGGAGCTCGCTATCGCCTTGCCATTTATGGCACTGCGGCCGTGCGGGCCATGCCCAGTTGTGGACGCACGCTTGTCAATAGCGCCTGCGCGTGGGCCTCCATGATCACGCCGACCGCATCTCGCCAAGGCGAGGCCAAGCCAAGCCCAACTATCGCGCCCTGTCTCTTTCTTTCTTTCTCCCTCTGCTGCCAATGTCGAGCCGCGCCATCAAATTACCCAGTGAGCGATCACCTCCATTCAATTCAGTGCATCCATGGTTTCGACATCACATCCTCTCGCTGCTCGACCCCACCTAGCCTTGAACTGTGCAAGGCCAAGCTCCAATTTGGAGGTTTTCCCGCCGTCGTGCCATTAAGGCCGCGCTCGGCCATGGTCGAGGGTAGCCCTCCTACCGCCTGTCCCAAACCAATTCACCTACACCACTAGCATCGTCTTGATTCCCTCTTCACCCTATGCGCCTTAGCCGAACCGCTACCGCCTCCCCATCGTCGCTGACACGACCGTGCCGCCGTGGTGTGCCGCCACGCTAGGTCGGTCGAGCCCACCAGGGCTTGGCCAAGGCCGGCCGCAGTGAGCCGCTGGCCCTGAGCCCTGCTACCCTGCCTGCATTGCCGCCCCATTCATCACCACGACATTATCGCCACCACTGCCACCACGTTGAGCTATGGGGGTGCCACCTCTGTCATCCTCGGTCGCTGGCGCATGAGGTTGTTATAGGGGGTATGACCCTAGATACCCACGGCAGACCACATGGGCTACACCCCCAGGGGTGGCCCAGCCCACAAGATGAAGCCTTACTCGGCACGACTCTGCTCGGCGCCTCCCGCAAGACATCGGGAAGATATCCTAAAGATACTACGAGATCTGTTAGGATATGTATGATCCCAAGATTCCTATAATCAGTTATTACTTTCCGGTTATCTCTCAAATCTAACCGACTTGTAACCCTGCTCCCTAGACTATATAAGGCGGGCAGAGACCCCCTCCAAACTCACGCGATATCATACGATAGCTAATACAAACCAACAGACCATAGGAGTAGGGTATTACATCATACTGATGGCCTGAACCTGTCTAACTCGTGTGTCTCTGTTACCTTCTTGTTCTAGATCTCACGCTCCTCTGCCAATCAATCTACCTTCGTGGGATACCCCTTGGAGGACCGCCGGTGATATTCTATTGATAGGTGCTGTTACCGTGGTGCTGTGCTACGCTGCTATTGCTCGTCTTGCCATTGCACGCACATGCATTGTCCCGCCACACCGCCGACCCGCCCTGTGCCTCGACACAACCGCTGCACCTCACTGTCACGTTTGTGCCTCCCTCTGCACCCCTACCCCACTGCTGGCCCGGTTTGGTGCTCGTCGCAGCCGTGCGCATGTGGTGGAGCTCGCTGTCACCTTGCCATTTATGGCACTACGGCCACGCGGGCCATGCCCGGTCGTGGACGTGCACGCTTGTCTACAGCGCCTGCGCGTGGGCCTCCATGATCACGCTGATCGCATCCTGCCAAGGCGAGGCCAAGCCGAGCCCACCTGCCTCGCCCCATCTCTCTCTTTCTTTCTTTCTCCCTCTGCTACCGACGTCGAGCCATGCCATCAAATTAACCAGTGAGCGATCACCTCCATTTAATTCAGTGTATCCATGGTTTCAACATTACATCCTCTCACTGCCCGACCCCACCCAGCCTTTAACCGTGCAAGGCCAAGCTCTAATTTGGAGTTTTCCCCGCCGCGTGCCATTAAGGCCGCGCTAGGCCATGGTCGAGGGCAGCCCTCCTACCGCCCATCCCGAACCAATTCACCTGCACCACTAGCATCGTCTTGACTCCCTCTTCACCCTGCGTGCCTTAGCCAAACTGCTACCGCCTCCCCGTCATCGCTGACGCGACCGTGCCACCGCGGTGTGCCGCCACATGGCTCGACCGCACGTGGCCAGCCCTTCTCCATCTCCCTCTTCTCCAACCGTCACCTCAGCTACGTCCATGGTAGTCTACTGATGCTCACTCGCTAGCCAGTTAGGTCCTTAGGTGCCCTGGTTCGTCGGAGTTGTCGCATCACCATTGCAAATGGTCGCGCGCCGCCGCAGCTCGCTCCAGTGCGTCCCGCCGCCCCACGGTGCTACTCGGTGTAGGCGGTTGGACCATAGTTGAGTGTTGACCTGACCGATGAGCCAGTGCGCGTCTCTGGTGGCTGGCGTGGCCAACCCATGCCACCGCTGGCCACGTCGTCGGGCATGGGTTAGCCAGGGTGCGCGCATTGGAATTCCAGAAAAGCCAGGGGGTTAAGTGAGAAGTCTTGTGAGAAGGGGAAATAGCGTTAGGACTTAGTAATAATTCGAGAGAAGTGTGAGGTCTATTTTGCAAAAGTGCCAGCACGCGTGGGATTCCCTAAATGCTAAGTGTTGCTGATATGTGTATTCTTATTTTAAGAGTTGATGTTGCCTAAATGCTAAGTGTTGCATCATCATCGCATGCATGTAGAGAACGAGTTGGCGGAGATCATGACCACCGGCGATCACGAGTTCGAAGAGATCGTTGAGGAGTACGAGGAGGAGATTCTCGTGCAGGAGGAGGTCCTAGAGCCGCCACTAACTGACTCGGCTAACACCACGCCTGCCCAAGGCAAGCCTCGGTGCATAACCTCTATTTTATAATTCACCATATATATATGTGTTGTACATTTATGTTACAGGAATTTTATGGAAACCACATGTATAGATATACCTGCCCTAAGAGTCTTACTAGTGCAGGTTCGAGTAGATGTTATGCTTAGGTCATCGGTAGTGTGAGTAACCTGCCATTGCTCACAATAGGGGATTATTATTACTCTCATAATAAAATGATAAAAGAAAAAATGGAGACATGGCAGGGATATGGTATGGATATTTGTGGGTGTAACCGGTTGTGTCCTGCGGTCAATATGGCTTAGCTTGGTTACAATGTTTTTCCTGTTCGTGCCGATTAAGGACCGTCTGTTGCTGTGGATAGTAGTCAGGTCATAGACTTATTATCCTGAGCACATACTTGTTTATGGGAGCAGGAAGGCTCATTACGCTCTTGTCATGGGTTTCGGCTCTTTCTGGACCAACTGATTGGAGGCGGGGAAAGGTGGAGGTCTAAGCACCATATTGAGACCGGGTGTCAAGTGTGGGGGCTTGGAGTCCAAGTTTGGACGGGGACCTGGACCCCATGACAGGAGTGGAATGGGTTGGTCTTGTTTGTGCCTAGGATACAAATGGAGCGTGTGTTTCGAGGTACCCAACTAGGATACATTGGTTCGCGAATCACCATTTCTATGATACGGTACGACTTGGCTATGGTCTAGCACCATAGTAAGAACTGGAAGATGAAAGATGGTGAAATGGTTCTGATTGCTCAACCCTTGCTTGAAAGTAGAATATGTGCTTACCTAGAATGGTTAGCTAATGAAGTAATCATGACTGCTAATAAAACTTGACTGTAAGGATGAACTATTAGTAATGCTTTCCGCAAACAAAAGAAAATAGCAAACCCATATTGCCTATCATATCCTTGAGAGTTAGGAAACCATTCTCACTAGTCGAGTAAGTCTTGCGAGTACATTATGTACTCAGGGTTTATTTTACCCCTGTTGCAGGTGCAGCTTGAGCAGTAGCTCTTATGTGGAGGATTCTTCTTTTGGGCACAGACAGATCCTTGTATTATTTCCGCTAGATGTTTATTTTCATTTCGTTGTTTAATTGTCGCACTCTGAACTCTGGTATTGTAATAAATAATTTCCAAGAACTCTCTGTATGAAATGGACTAAGTATTGTAAGCTCGTACTCATTATTGGATTCTAGATGTAAAACGTGGATTGTTTTAAGTTCTCCCTTGGGGTGTGCTCGATGGAAGTGACCGATGTAACTCACTTTCGAGGTGCTTAGTGTCTAATGGAAGACGAGCGTCTTCGAAAGCGTGTTATTTCGGGTTGTTCTGCCATAGTCTTGATGTCAATAACTCCAAGTCCCCCTTCATTTTTTTTCCCTGCAAACCATTGACCAGGCATCCTTTGGTTTTTGCTTAGCATTCACATCAGCTCCTCTCCATAAGCATAACGTTCTGAACTTGTCTATTTGATCAATAACAGTTTGATGAAGAAGGAAGGTACTCATGCAAAAGGTTGGCAAAGCTGAAAAGATTGAATTTGTGACTTCAAGTCTGCCTGCTTGATTCAAAAAAATAGAAGTTGCAGCCGATCTCCTCTCACAGCCGCTGACCAAGGGTGAGAAGTCAATCACCTTTGGTTTTGCGAGACTCAATGGTAACCCTAGGTAAGTGAAAGGAAAACTTCCAGTTGTACAATTGAAAGTTCTTGCTAGATGGACCAGTTTGTCCGGACTAGTGTTGATGGGCACCATAATTAACTTGTTGTAGCTTACTTTTAGCCGGTGGACTCCCCAAAAGTGTGCAACAGTGCTTTAAGTGTCCAAAGCTGCCGACTGCAAGCTTCCATTACTATAAGTGTGTCATCGGCATATTGAATTCTTGGGAAATCATTAGAGTATCTCAGAGGAATTGGCAAATTGAGCAGTCGTTGGAACTTTGCTGTATTTATCACAGACTATAAAAGGTCAGCTGCTAATACAAAGAGCAATGGGGATAGGGGGTCCCCTTGGCTTACCCCTCTCCTACAATGAAACACCTTTCCAGGGGAACCATTCAGCAAAACTGAGGAAGTCCCAGAGTCTAGAATTGCCTGCACCCAATCAATCCATCTCTGACCAAACTCGTTTGCTCTGAGTATCTCCAAAATTGCACCATGCTCAATTATGTCAAAAGCTTTCTCAAAGTCCAGCTTTAGAATAATCATATCTTTCTTTGACTTGTGGCAGTTATGGATATACTCCAAAGCCCAAGCCAAGCAATCCTGAATGGTTCTTGTCTTGATAAATCCATACTGGTTCTTGTGGATCAAGCCTCTGATTTTCTTCTGCAGTCTATTTGCCAAAAGCTTTGTCAGAAGCTTAATTGATGTGTTCAGTAGGGAAATTGGCCTATAATCTGAAACCCCCTGAGGTCCATCCTTTTTAGGGATTGAAACAATGTAAGAATTGTTAATGCTTCTCAGGCAAACCTCCCTATTGAAGAACTTGTCACATAGTTTGTAGAAATCATCTGCTACCAGAGGCCAGCATCCCCTTATGAACTGATTTGTGAAGCCATCAGGTCCAGGTGACTTGTTATTTGGTAGGTTGAAGACAATATCATCAGTCTCCTCCCTTTGGAAAGCTGTATGCAGCTGATCCAGATCATTTGCAGGTTGTATGAGTTCACTTAGGTTCAAGATCATGTGATTGAAATTAGTCTTTTCCATTCTTTCTTTGAATGACTGCCACAACAATCTGGCTTTCTGTTCATGGGTTTGTAGGCTGTTTCCAAGATTATCACGTAGCACAGAAATAGAATTTTTCTTGTGTCTCAGTGTGGCATGAGCATGAAAGAATTTAGTTCCTACATCCCCCTCTCTTACCCATCTAATCTTCCCTCTTTGCTTATAGTTTGTTCTTTGTTGTTTTAGCAGTGAAATAAGCTTTTTAGTGACCAAATTCCTGAAGTTCCACTCAGGCAGAGATAGATCCCTATAAATTTCCACTGTCTCTGGAAAGTGCAGAACTGACTTAATATTATGAATGGCTATGGCTAGCTTTGGGAGCTGTGACTTCCAGGACTTCAATTCTCTTCTCATGTTTTTTTTTTAACTTTGCAGTGAGACTTTTAGCTGGGTCAGAGATGTGATCTGGGGCTGTCCACCCACTTACTACTACTGTGATAAAATCCTCATGATCTAACCAGTGGTTTTCAAATCTGAAAATGTTGCTTTGAGGGATACATGTGCTTATTTCAGAACACATGGCCAATGATCTGAGATTTCCATGACTAATGTTTTCACAATAGTGTTTGGAAATTTGGTTGCCCAGGAGATTGATGTGAAGAACCAATCTAGTCTCTCAAGGAGAGGGGGAAACTGCTTGTTTGTCCAAGTGAATTGCCTGCCATGAAGGGGGAGCTCAATTACTCCAAGTTTGTCAATGGCTTCATTAAAACTGAACATCTCATTTGGATCTGCACCCTCCCTGTTTCTATCCTCTGGCCTCCTGATTAGGTTGAAATCACCCACTATAAGCCAATCCATTTCAAGAGGCATTTGAATCTCTCTGAACCATTCTAGGAAAGCTCTATTGCCTATTGGAGTGCAAGGAGCATAGACTGCTGTCAGAAACCATGTTTCACTACTCATCTTTGAGGTGAATTCTATTGAGATTGCATAACAGTTACTGAATACTAGTTGTCCCAAAAAAACTGAGCTCTTCCAAGCAACTAAAATTCCACCTGACGCCCCCACCGAAGGGAGAAATTCAAAGAGGTCAAAGTCAGGTGGGCAGAAGTTCTTAATATAGTTGATATCAAACTCTTCTCTTTTTGTTTCTTGCAGACAGATGATTTCACTTCTACTCTCAACAATTTTATCTCTTATTGAGTTCCATTTCCTGTCAGAATTCAGACCTCTCACATTCCAATCTAGGATTTTCCAAGTTCTTTTATGATCCATTAAAACCAGATAAACCGAAAAACAAACAAGTGGTGAAGGACTTTCCCCCAACAACAAACCAGCAAGGCCAACAAACACAGTAACAAAGGAAATAACTTAATAAAGTAACAAGGGACCAACTGTGAACCATAAAAGACTGCCACCCCCTAAGAAGTTTAGTACAAAAGATCATCAGATTAGACTGGTGCAGGAAACAAAAGCAAGAAAAAGAAATAAAAGTCTCAATCACCCCTGAACTGATGCTCCTCATCATCAACTTATTCATCCCTGGACTGGTGCTCTTCATCATCCGGGTCCTTCTTGTCATCATTATTGTCCTTGTTCTTCTTCGGCTTCTTCCCAATGGGTTCCACCTTTTTGCTCATCAAGCTGTTCTTCCCGCAGCTGACACAGAGATGTTCCTAACTTCTTGATCATGGCCTGTGAGAGAGTTGGCGGCTCAGCACTGCAACCCAGGTAGTTTTTAACTTTGCAAGCAGACACCTTGAAGCCATTGGAATTTGCTCTGACCCTGGTGCTGCGTCTCACAACTGAGTCCACTATTGGGGTTTCAGCTTTGCCCTTTCTGCCCCTTTTCTTACCAGAAGAGCCACTGTCCAGGTTGTTTTCTTGGATAGCCTCTTCAATCTCTTTGGCTAAAGTTGGTTCGGCACAGAGAAGGTTACAAGTACCCGAAGTTGAAGGCTTTTGCCGCAGAGAAAGAGAAGACATCCAGTCATTGTCTTCCTGCAGGAGTTGGGGAAAGTTGGACTGCAGCAGTTGTTTGGCCCAGTTATGTTGGGCCAGGGCCATCAGCAAAGCCTGAAAAAATCCCAACCACTTTGTTGGGATTTCAATGATTGTCTTGTTTTTCCCTTCTTTCAAATCCAAAGGCTTTGGCGCTAACCAGGGGAGCTCTGGTTGTGTAGGCTTCACCAATTCAGGCTGATTAAAAAAGAAAGTTTTCACCATTCCCAACTGAATATGATCCTAAAAAACTGGCTCTGCACCTTCATCCAACTGATCCTGGGCTGGCTCTTGCAGATTTTCTATTTCCAAGTCCATCGGATCCTCTTCTGGTATTTCATGGTGGAGAAAATTCTCCATTGGGTGCTGTAGTGCAGGTATGTGAACATCCATCTGTAGATTCAGGTTGTATGCCACTTCTTCCAACACCTCTCCTTGCTGTTGTGCTGGTAATACTTGTGGCAAGTTCAGTTGCACCTCTCCTTGCCCTTGCCCTTGTCCTGGGTGGATTATGGCCTCCCGAGGGTCCTCATCCACGGGAGCCATGTTGAGGTCCTAAATAGCTGGAGGTGCAGGGGCATTCAGGTCTTGCTCCAAAGCTATAGGGGCCACATTCAGATTTAGGTGTGGACCCCCAGCTTGTGGCAATGCTGGCAGTTCCTTAGGCCAATCTGGCCACTCATCTTGCTGCTGTGCCTACTGGTTCCCCTCGTCCTGATTGTTCTGCTCACCTTGCAGATTCTGATCATTCCCCAGAAGCCCCTGATTATGTAGAAGCTGATTTTCATGTTCTGCAATTGGGGCCAGAACCTGCTGACCAAGTCCAAAGAAATCGTACAGTGGCGGCCCCATGTCATCCGGGAGAGGAGGTACTGGCTCTTCATCAGGTGGACCAGCTCCTAGATTCTCATGCTGTAGAATCTCGTATTGGACCGTCCAAGATTCACCCTCATAACCCTCCGGATAAGAGAAAACAACAAAGTGAGGAATAGTTTCTAGATCAACTACCTGAGCTCTGACGATTAATATTGTGAGGTGACCTGGGTTATTGTCCCAACTGATTGTCCTAGCATATGGACCCTACACCGTATCTATATACTCCCTTTCCCAGTAATCTTCAGGCAGTCCCATAAGCATCAGTCAGCATTCCTGATTGAAATATACCCTCCTCCAGTTTCTACCCTGATTGTGGCGGACAAAAGAGATGTGCACATCACCATAAGTGTGCAGGCTCTCAAGTACAAATCTATCCCTATCATGCTCCAACTCAAACCGGACAAACGCTTGACCCAGATGACATGGCTGCACTTCTCTAATGCGTGTCCTTCTATACTGCTCCAAGAACTCTCTGAGGATCTCCTCTACCGTAGGGAAGTGGAGAACATTACCAGGTAGCGGAGAGATCGTTGCGATTGCCAAGTCTTCGTTTCTTGGCCTCGGCCTCCTCCTTGCCACAGCTCTGACCATCATCGGTCTGTTGGGGATGTCTTCAATGTGCATCCCGCACGGCTTGAAGGGGAACGGGTCAGCACGTTGGAATGCCATGGCTAGAGGTTGCTGTGAGGTGGGCGGAGTAGTCTGAGGTTGGAGGAGTGGCAACGGCCTACACACTTCACCGGGCGATTGGGGTTTTCTCAACTGAGTTGGGTTTGCACTGTTGCAGGGAGGTGAAGTAATGAAAGCAGGGGAAGACGGAGCGTCATTTGGCCCCGCATTCACCCGTCCCAGAGTGAGCTCAGTCACAACTAAGTGGGGATCAGATTATAGGGGTCCACCTATCATAGACGTAAGAGTAGACGGCCACTGAATGACGACTGGTTCTAGCGGGGGCGGTGCACGCGAAGTGGAGGCAAGGGATCTGGCCCAAGCCGAGAAGGAGCTGAAGACTGGTGGGCCTGTGCGCTGCGGCCCAAGGCTCAAATCGGTTTCCAATGCAACAGGCTCGGGCCGCCCAAGAATCCCTTTACCATTATGAGCAGTAACTCCTTGCTTATTAACGGCCAGCTTACTGTCACCCGGGCAGTTGAGAGATACGTGTCCCCCACGCCTGCATGCAAATTAGGGCGTCCCCAACAACGCCGGTAAATCGTCGGCTGAGGTGTACAAACAAAACAATAAAATACTAACTTAGACTGCACAGCTAATGATGTGGGCCACAAGAGCAGAGACCAGCGATTCTTGGGGAAGTGTGCGAGCCTAGCGACGAGCATGTCACCAGCGACGAGTTTTCTTATGATTCTCTCTCATCCACGTCAGAGAATAGCTAGTTCCTAGCTGATTGTTGGGGACGCCCTTAAAGCATCTAATAGAAGATCTGCACGCTTCTCTAGCATGTCCAGGCGACAAACAGCGCGAGCAAATCTCGGTCTGCAGAGCACTTGATATATTTTTTGCAGGCATCTGCTGACTGGAGCTAGATCCAAAATTCAAATTTCTACTGCGGTCAAACCCCATCGGCCCATCCTGATGAACCTGACCAATAGGTGCTTTCCCCTTGTTAAAAGATTTACCAGCAAACTCAGGAAAGGACAAACGACTGAAAATATTTTGTCTAACATTTTGCCGAGTCTGAATTGGAACACTGTTTGCCCCAGTTAGCATATTCTTCTTCACTGCATCAGCGAAGGAAAGTTCCTTTCTGACCAAGCTTTTTCCCTGATCAACCCTTTTCTTGCTGGGTACAGACCAAGCTGCATCCTCTTCATGGCAGAGAAAAATCCATTCACGGACCCAATTAGGTCCACCATTGCTCCAGAGGTGAAAGAAGACTTTAAAAGCAGAGCAAACAAAAGATCGAAGCTTAAAAATGTGAAAACCGACCAACCTTGACGAGACAGAAAACCTGAACACTCTATCAGCAAGAGCAAGAACCGAAAAATCAACAGCAGAGCCCCCAAGAGTGGCTTGGAGAATGGTTCCCACCGTTTCAGGGGACAGACGGAACTTGCAGCGGCCAAAGGAAGCAACAAAGAAGAAGGCGCGATCCGGAGTGTCGGGCGAGACGGAGCAGCCAAACTTACTTTTGATCATTTCCTGGACACCGATATTCCAGGACGAAAGCTTAGGCCCTGCAGCTCCATTGCCGCCGGTTGCAATCAGAGGTGGCGATCACCACCACCCAAGGGCAAACCGGCAGGAAGCCATGGCCAACATGAGGCAGCCAGTGTTGCTTCTTGAAGAGAGCTTCAGGAGGCCAACATGCAGCCAGCGACAGAGGGCGGAGTCGTCGACGAGAGGAACGAGAGCAGGGCCCGCGGTGGCCGGTGGGCGCCGGGGCCGGAGTGGCCGCCGGCGTGGGAGCGGGGGCTCAGCGGGAGCGCTCAGCGAGACCTAAACTCAACCTATTTCATACGAAGTGGATGTGTCGTTTGGAACTTATGAGGCCACCATCAAAACGTGTGCTCGATCTTGCTTCACCCCCTGAGTCTGGCCCAAAATACGAATTATGTGATGGTTGGTGAATAGCAGGCCGGGGCGAGGCCTAGCAGTATCATGCTGATTGTGAACCCGACGTGTCCCATCCAAATGGGCACCCAGGCTGAGAAAGTCCTTAGTGCACTTACTATGTTGTCGTACAAAACAGGTTTCGGGTATCTATTTGGGTTTCGGGTATCCGGGTTTAGTTTTGGGGATGGATTATCACCCGAATCGGTGTTCGATGTGGTTTCGGGTTTCGATTTCGGGTTTCGAGTTCGGATGCACAGAGACTCCACCTGATCCGAATCCGTCCCGTTACCATCCCTAGCTGTGATTTCTGTCCAGCTGATGACAGAGAGCATTGATGATTGATGCAACGCAGATACATTGACATTGACAATTTGATACTGTTTCATACTACATTCGAGAAGCAGTTTATGTGCTTACGGCGCTTCTGCAATTTTGGCACTATTATTGTGTGGTGTTTTTACCGTCTCTATGTTTCAGCTAGTGTTGCATTCAGTTTTCTATCAATACAATATATGTGACTGAGTGAAACATGTTATTAGTTCTTCCAAAAGACGACAGTTGGACTGAAAAGATTTAATTACTTACTTTAGTTGGTCTACATATGATTCAACTTGACAAATTTAGAGCGATTTTGGATAAGTTTAAAGATCTAGATATATGTCTCTAAATAGTTTAAGGACGTCTACTCCCTCCGTCCATTAAAACATGCAATTATGTTAGAGTTGTCCAACCAAAACATGCAATTCTAGACTTCTAGCTAGCTTGATAGGGTACATGTGATGGGATTGTTGTAAAAAGAAACCATCTCCGATCAATGTTGTCCACAAACCCCCCTGCCTCTATCTAGGGTTTGTTTATTTGGTGTCATGGTTTGGCACGACTAACATTCGCCACATTGTGGTTGTCAAAAAAGTGTGGCCAGCAAAATCTCCGTGCCTTTATTTTCCAATGGATAGAAAAAGGCGTAGCCACGTAGGCCCTACGTATAGGCAGATAATAAAAGAGAGGTACATGCATAATTTCACGTGTTCACTAACTTGTCCTCTGAAAGATAGAGTTTTATATGTTTTTATGGACCGTGGGAGTGTGGTAGAACCGCCCGAGATAACACGCTTACGGAGGTGCTTGTCTTCCACCAGACACTAAGCATCCCGAAAGCAAACTACAGCGGGCGGTATCCGTCGGGCACACCCCAAGGGAGAACCCGAAAGATCCACATTTTTCCCAACGATCCAATAATGAGAACGAGTTACAATACTGATCCATTTCATACATCAGAGTTTCTTAAGAATTACATTATTACATTACCAACTGTCAGAGTGCGGAATGATAAACAACGGAATTTAAAATAAACATCTAGCGATAAGAACGAGGATCCGTCTGAGCCCACTAGAAGAATCCTCCACACAAAGTTACTTCTCATGCATCACCTGCAACAGGGGTAAATAAACCCTGAGTACACAATGTACTCGCAAGACTTATCCGACTAGTGAGAATAATTTCCCGACTCCAAGAAATATGATAAGCTTTATGGTTAGCTGATCTTCTTTTGGCAGAAAGTAATACTAATAGTGAGTCCTTATTTATGTTGTTATTATCAGCCGTATTAAGTTATTATCTATCCAGTCTATATAAGCACATGTTCTATTTTTAAGCAAGGGTTGAGCAATCAGTTTCATTTCATCCTCTTCCATCTTTTAGTTCTTACTACGGTGCTAGACCCAAAAACAAGCCGTACCGGATTGCCCGGTGATTCGCGAATCAATGCCCCTAGCTGGGTACCCTGAAAACACACGCCCCGCTTATACCCTAGGCTCAAGCAGGACTAACCAATCACCCTCCTGTCCTGGGTGTCCAGGTCTCCATCCAAACTTGGACTCCAAGTCCCCACTCCTGAGTCCCGGACTCAGTGCGGTGCAAGGACCTCCACCATCCCCGCCTCCAATCAGTCGGTCTGAAAAGAGCCGGATCCACAACAAGAGAGCAACGAGTCTTCCCTGCGTCCATACCCAAGTATGTGCTCGGGATAATAGATCTATGACTTGCCTCGAGACTTAGGCAACGACCGGTCCTTAATTGACACAGACAGGGAGAAAGTGTAACCGGGCTATGCCCTGTTGACCGCAGGACACAACTCCTTACACCCACCAGTACCCAAACCATATCCCTGCCCGATCACCATTTTATCATGAGTGATCACATTTATCACCTATTTGCGAGTAACGGCAGGTTACTCACGCTACCGATATCCTGAGCATAGCAACTACTCGATCTGTACTAGTAGGACTCATGGATAGATATATTTATGCATGTAGTTTCCATAAAAATGCCTATAACTTAAATGCACATCATATATATATATATATATATATATATATATATATATATATATATATATATATATATATATATATATATATATATATATATATATATTCAGTGATCACAAAATAGGGGTTATGCACCGGGGCTTGCCTTGGACAGGCGATGGGTTAGCAAAGTCAGCACCAAAAGGCTCCGGGGCTCCCTCCTGCATGAGGATCTCCTCCTCGTACTCCTCGATGACTTTCTCGTACTCCTGTTCGTCGATGGACACGAACTCTACCAACTCGTGATCTACATGCATGAAAAGATGATGCAATACTTAGCAATATAGCAACAACAACTCTTAAAAATAAAAGTACATCTGTCTAACTACTAAGCTAGTGCTACCAACCACGGTACTAAGTTATCTATTGTTACCAATAACAAGTATGAAGTATGGCATACATTATTATAGCAACTACAGGTATTCTTACTCCTAATGCTGATTTACGCTATATATGATAAAGCAAGGATAATAGCTACTCTATTTATCAAATTACTCTAGGGCTACAAAATTTACAGCAAGTATATAATAACCTAGTGAGCCTACTGTAAAATTTTTATAGCTATAGCTATCATCAATTTACCACAAAAATTCCTACAAGTATTAATCTAAATAATACTAAGCTCTTTAGTTTGAATTTATGAACCTACCATTGTCATGGCTAACTGTAATCTAACTACACTAACAAGTAGATGGTATTTTTGTGAACCTAACAAACTTGGTTTCACTATTTTTGGACATCTACAAGATTTACTACCATTTATCAAAGTTTAGCTAAAAACTATATTGAATAAACATTTGTAAATCGCTGGAAAATTAGAAAACAAATTCACAGCGCGGCCCAACTCGCAACGCGGCTCGACCCACCAAAGCGACCCGTGCTCGCGTGCCAGTGCGGCCCACGCAATGGCCCGTTCCCGCTACAATGGCCCAACGCGGGAGACCCACGCGCGCGCCGGCATTTTTTCAAACGAGTCCCCGTTCTCTTTCCTGTTCATGAAGTTAACCCGAGCACTATTTGAATGAGTCACTGGCTTCACATCTAGGACCCTACCTCTATTCGAATTCACGCTTTACAAAGTCCTTGGCCGGATGAACAGGGGCCACGGCCTTGCCGGCCAAACGCCGACGAGCACAGACCTCTTCGGCACCCACCAGCACCCCTATGAGCCTCTACGTGCCATGCGCGACAGATTGAGGTAACAAACACCAAGAATGGCGCATCACGCAGGCGTGACCACGCGCCGTGGCGGGGTCTGGCCGAGGTAGCCCAACGCCGGCGAAACCACCTAACCGTACGCCTCTACTGCTACTCGGTAACCATCTACAGGCTAAGAGTAACCACCTTGAAGCCCTAATTGAATCACTACTGCGCCCAACCGAGCTGGCCACAGGAACGGCATCTAAGCCAGCTCGCCAGTGGCCGCCAATGCGCTCTGAGCTACCTAGCCACTAATTGGCTCAACCGCCGATCCTAGGAGCAAGAGGGTCTCACCAGAGATGTGGCGGATGGGATGGGCAAAGTCGCGAGGAACGGCAATGGGCTGGCCACGTGCGTGAGGTTGCTCCGATTCATGCCAGCCACGGTGAAGGCGTTCCCGGCGTCCTCCAGCTCCATCGACGGAGCCACTGCACGGGCGAGGCGAACGAGTCAAGGAGAGGCAACAGCCCTGCCCGATTGAGACAACAGAGCAATGAGCATCGCCTCGGCCGAGCGCTCGCCTCACCGGCCATGGTGGACCACCGAGGGAAAAAATCTCCCCATTACCTCACCGTAGGAAGGAAGCCCGGCGAGATGACTCCAATCGGAAGCTAACTACTCTAGCTCGTAGTGTGCACGGTTAATTGGAAAGTTGTGGAGTATGCGAGGCCAATTGCAGGGGCGGCGCCTACGGACTTATGGCGGCCGGCGATGGTAAAAACTTAAATTGACGCCACTCCCTTGTACCACCGCAACAGTGGCTAGTTAGGCACCAAGCTGTCCTTCCACTCGACCACCCGACATGCTCGGTAACAAGGAAGGGGGCCAACGCATTGGTTTGGCTTTGGCGCGGCTCAGCCGGCCGATGACCTTCTAGGTGGCGTGACGGGAACCTATGGTGTGGCCTCGTGTGCAAACGTGAGAATGAGGCAAGCAGGGCAAGCCCACGTGCACGCACAGCCGAACGTCACCGGGAGCAGTAGCTGTGCGGCAGCGCCGGATGGCGCGCAGTGTGAGCGACGCGACGCGACGGCGAGCAGCAGCCTCAGGCGGACACGATGGGAAGGGGCAGAGCAGGTAGGCCTATCGGGCCCAGCGTGCGCGTGCCATGTGCCAGAGTGTGGCAGCAGGAGGCTGTGGATGGCCACGCAGAGCCAAACATGCGGTGTGCGCGCAGGCACGATAGGCGGCCGGCGCGGCAACGCCGAGAGCCAGGCGGTGACCGTGCCCAGGCGCTGGCATCCGCTCAACACATGACTTGCACGCTTTTTAAAGCCGCTACAACAGCCAATTCGATGATCCGAAAGCCAACCAAGTCGTTCTATCCTCAAGCGGGTACCTAGGTCTATCGAACTAAGTCAAGACACCTCACCATTTTGAAACCCGATCGTTCTACAAAAATTGTCGAACATGGCTTCGTCGACCCATTTTCAAACTTACGCGAAACGACTAAGCTTCAAACGGTTTCGCGTCGAATTCCTTTTCCAAGCTACTTGATACACTAGCTAGCGAACCCCGTCTTCGACCACACGTATTTTATCGTCACCTATGAAGTTCGTACTACGAACTTTATCAAAGTCTCACATAAGCGTTCTATAGAATTTTTGTCCGATAAAAATTCACTTAGAACCCTAAACGATATAAAGCGACATGAAATGTAACATTTGTTTCGTGTTGCCGACGAACGTTTCAAGTGCCGTATATTGATTTATACCCTATATTACACACATGTACACACAAATACGATGCTCATGCAGTGTTTTAGGAAAAGCTATACAATGTAACACCGAGGGTGTTACAAATCTACCCCCCTAAAACAAAATCTTGACCCGAGATTTCATGTGCCTAGTGTGAGAAGAAGATAGGAGTACATTTCAACGTAACAACTAACTATTAGGGCTAGAGAGAAGGTGGGGGTAATGCTTCAATATATATCTCTCATGTTCCCATGTGGCCTCATCCTCGGAGTGGTTTTGCCACTGCACCTTGTAGAACTTTACCACACTGTTTCTGGTCACTCTTTCTTTCTCGTCTAGGATTTTGATAGGGTGCTCAACATAAGTCAAATTAGGCTGGTGGGGAAGCCCTTCAATTTTCACAGCTTCATCAGGCACCCGCATACATTTCTTCAACTGGGAGACGTGAAACACATCATGTACCGCAGACAAGATATCGGGGAGCTAGAGTCGATACGCCACTGTGCCACACTGCGCCAAAACTTTGTAGGGACCCACATATCGGGGAGCTAGCTTGCCATGGATACCAAACTGATGCACCCCTCTCATAGGAGACACCTTGAGATATACATAATCTCCCACTCCAAACTACAAAAGCCTTCTTCGCTTGTCCGCATAAGACTTCTGTCGACTCTGAGCTGCCTTCAAGTGACTCCGAATAATGGTGACTTCTTCTCGAGCCTCTTTGATGAATTCCAGACCAAAGTAACCACGGTCGCCCACTTCAACCTAGTTAAGTGGTGTTCTACACTTCTTGCCATACAGAGCTTCAAATGGTGCCATGCGAATGCTCTCTTGGTAGCTATTATTGTAAGAAAATTCAGCTAATTTCAGGCATTCATCCCAGTTCTGAGGAAAAAAAATGACACAAGCTCTCAACATATTCTCGAGCACCTGGTTCACCCTTTTAGTTTGACCATCAGTCTGAGGATGATATGCGGAGCTTCTGAGGAGACGAGTACCAAGGCATTGTTGTAGTTGCTCCCAGAAATGGGAGACAAAAACTGACCCTCTATCAGAGATGATAGTAAGGGGAACTTCATGTAAGGTCACAATCCGATCAAAATATATCTCCGCATACTTCTTGGCTGTATATTTGGTGTCCACTAGGATGAAATGAGCCGACTTAGTGAGACGGTCCACAATGACCCAAATAGAATCATAGCCCTTGGATGTGCAAGGCAAACCCACCTCAAAATCCATGGAAATATCTTCCCACTTCCAAACAGGAATGGGCAAGGGCTGCAAATATCCCGGAGTACACATATAATCTGCTTTAACCCTACCATAAGTGTTGCACTCTACGACATGCCGGGTGATGTCCTGCTTCATATTGGACCACCAGTACAAATGGCACAGATCATGATACATCTTGTTGTTGCCAGGATAAATAGATAGCTTTGAATGATGAGCTTCATTCAAAATCTTTCTTTTTAGCTCCTCATTGGATGGAACCACCAGTCTATCCTTGTATCTCACTACTCCCTGCTAATCAACACTAAAGTGGGGGCCACGCCCTTCGGCAATCAATTTTCTGATGTGGGGAATTTCTTCGGGGTCTTCCCTTTTCTCCCGAATAATCTGCTCCAGCAATTCTGAGGTCAATGCAATGTGAGCCAACACCTCTACATGGTTGAGAGACAAGGGTGTTTCCTCAACCTGATGTGACTTTCGGCTCAAAGCATCAGCTACTACATTAGCCTTTCCTAGATGATAATGGACTTCCAAGTTGTAATCCTTTATCAATTCTAACCATCTCCTTTGCCTCATATTCAGCTCAGACTGAGTGAAAATATACTTGAGGCTCTTGTGATCCATAAAGATATGCACTTTGTTGCCCAACAGATAGTGCCTCCAAATCTTCAGAGCGTGGACCACAACAGCCAGTTCTAAGTCATGCGTGGGGTAATTCACCTTGTGCTTTTTCAGTTGGCGCGAAGCATAAGCTATCACATGCCCATCTTGCATAAGCACACACCCCAGCCCTGTCTTCGAGGCATCACTATATACATCAAAGGGGCGGTCAATATCTGGTTGGGCCAACACAGGGGCAGTGGTCAGAAATGTCTTCAGAGCTTGGAAGGCTTCTTCACAGGCTAGGCTCCAATCAAACTTAGCTTCTTTTTAGAGCAGCTTGGTCATTGGCTGGGCTATCTTAGAGAAATCTAGGATGAAACGCTGATAGTACCCAGCGAGACCAAGGAACTGACGAATCTGATGCATAAAATTGGGAGACTTCCAATCCAACACATCTTGCACCTTGCTGGGATCTACCAAAACACTGTCAGGTGTCAACACATGCCCCAAAAACTGCACTCGATCTAACCAAAATTCGCACTTGCTGAATTTAGCATACAACTTGTGCTCCCTTAATCGAGCCAGTACTATCCGAAGGTGTTGGGCATGCTCTTCATCATTCTTGGAATATATCAAGATATCATCAATGAATACTACCACAAACTTGTCCAGCTCCGGCATAAAGACTGAAGTCATGAGGTACATGAAGAAGGCAGGAGCATTGGTGAGACCAAAAGACATCACTAGGTACTCATACAGCCCATACCTAGTAGAAAAAGTTGTCTTTGATATATCATATGGTCTGATCTTGATCTGATGATAGCCTGATAGGAGGTCAATCTTCGAGAACACCTTGGCACCAGCTAGCTAATCGAACAAAGTATCTATGCGGGGCAAAGGATACTTGTTCTTAACTGTTACCGCATTAAGAGAGTAGTAATCCACACACATCCGCAGAGTGCCATCCTTCTTCTTCACAAAAATGGCTGGGCAACCCCATGGTGAAGAACTAGGATGGATGAAACCCTTTTCCATCAACTCTTCCAGTTGCTTCTTCATCTCAGCCAATTCCCTTAGAGCCATGCGGTACGGGCATCTAGAGATAGGGGCAGTACCAGGCTCTAGCTCAATGGAGAATTCTACCTCTCTGTCCGGTGACAACCCAGGAAGATCTTTAGGAAAAACATCTAGGAACTCACATACCACAGGGATGGGGGTAAGATCAGGAGAGGCTTCAGCATGGGCAGCAACAGGTAAGATTGGGTCTGAGGGTACAAGCAGAGACATCCTATCCTTAGAAGAAGGAAGCTGTAACTCGACACTTCTCCACTTCAAATCCAAGACTACCCCATACACCTGCAACCAGTTAATTCCAAGAATAGCATCAATACCTTGCCCAGGCATTACCATGAATTATAGGCGGTAAGTGTGCTTGGCTAATACCAAGCTTACTGTGTCTGTTTGGGTATTGATGAACATTTGCGAACCCGCAGTATAGATTCTATAGGCATACGGTATAGCCATAAGTGGTAAGTTGTGCCGGTCTACAAATCCCATGCTCATAAAGGAATGTGATGCACCAGAATCGAACAACACATAAGTTGGACAGGAATCGATGGTAAACATACCAGCCATCACCGGTTCCTGCTGCAATATCTGCCCAGCATCTGTGAAATGTACCTGTCTAGATCTGCTGGACACTTTCTTCTTGACCACGGTCCTCCTGACTAGTCTGGAGTTCACCGATGGTTGAGCATACTGAGCTGGCTGGTTCTAGGGACATGCTCGAGCATAGTGGCCATCTTTGCCACATTTGAAGCAAGCGCCCAGCTTGTGTCCAAACCCTTGGCGAGGTGGGACCTACTGTCCCTGAGGCTGTTGGGGCTGCACCTGCTGCATGGGAGCATGGTACTATGTGGAAGAAGTCTGAGAAGTTTGCTGGGGCTGCCGAAACGAAGGCCCGCCTGATGATTGATAGGGCCCCCACCGGACAACCTATACCTTCTGAATATGAGGGTGGCTAGAAGACCCCACAGCCACCTGCTTCCTCTTCCACTTTGCCTGGGAATCCCGCTGCAAGCCCTCCATGGCGATGGCAGCGTTCATCATTGCCCCGAAAGTCTGATAGTTCACAATGTACAACTTCTCCTAAAGGATATAAGAGAGGCCACGAAAGAAGCGGTCCTTCTTCTTCTTGTCAGTGTCCACATGGATGCCAGCATACTGGGACAAGTGATTGAACTTATTCACATAGTCCATCACTGTCATACTCCCCTATCGCAGCTCCAGGAACTCAGTCAGCTTCCGGTTGATGACACCAGCAGGAATATAGAACTCTCTTAATGCTGTGGTGAACTCCTACTAGGTTGCCGAATGATCTAGCTGCTGCATGGCATGGAAGGTATCCCACCATACACTTGCAGACCCCAATAGTTTCTGCGCTGCAAAGTGCACATTCTACTCGTCGGCCACATTGAGCAACAAAAACTTCTGCTCTAGAATGCGAAGCCAGTGCTTCGCATCTAGGGGCTCATCTATCGGTGTGAAAGTGGGCGGGTGGGTCTTGAGGAAATCCTAGTAAGAAGAGGGTCCCTCAGGACGGCGGGCACCACCCCCATTCCCACCATTGCCCCCGTGGCCACCGCGGGCGAAACCAGCGATAACTTGTGCCTTTAACTCCATGGCACGGGCTGACTCGTGGCGAGCAGCCATCAGTTCTGCCATCATCTCAGCGTGAGTCATCAGAGGCGGCGGTGGTGGTGGAGGAGGAGCCAGAAGTGGAGCCCCATGGCTCTCCCCGTTGTGCTCATTGGCCTGGCCACTGTCGCCTTGGCCTTCGCCAAGACCGTGAGCCACCCCAGCACTGGTGCTCCCGCGTCCAGACCTTATATTC
This sequence comes from Miscanthus floridulus, assembly GCF_019320115.1. Taxonomy (NCBI): domain Eukaryota; kingdom Viridiplantae; phylum Streptophyta; class Magnoliopsida; order Poales; family Poaceae; genus Miscanthus; species Miscanthus floridulus. The sequence continues at coordinate 24,299,563 of NC_089582.1, read as the reverse complement.
ATCTGTAAGAGATAGGAACCATCCATTTAGAACAACCTTCCCGATCCGAAGCAAGGGATTAGAGAAATAACAACACATTTAATTAAAGCATTCTTTTAATTAATCCTAACACTTTACTAATCCATTTATACGTGTAGGGGGATTTTAGTTTAAGCAAAATGCTATTATCATGATGCATGTATCGTCCTATACGTTCACTCAAGCCAGAATATAGCGGCATTCGCAAAACTTTTTGGCACATCGCACACTCACTTTCCGTATGCTAGACGATTTCTTACGCAACGTAAGTCAGTGTGCCCGTAGAAAACTGATTAGATAAAACCAGTGCCGCTATCCTAGATAGACCATATTGCTAGGGCTTATACTTATTTCACTAACTTAATCGCATCATACTTTTCGCAAAACTTTTGTTGGTCAAATTTTTAAGTTTTGAAAAGAGTGATGAAACTCATAACCATTATTTGCTCTGGTACCAACTGTGGCAGAACCGCCTGAGATAACACGCTTATGGAGGTGCTCGTCTTCCACTAGACACTAAGCACCCTAAAAGCAGGCTACAGCGTGCGGTATCCGTCGGGCACACCCCAAGGGAGAACCCGAAAGATCCATATTTTTCCCAAGGATCCAATAATGAGAATGAGTTACAATATTGATCCATTTCATACATCAGAGCTTCTTAAGAATTATATTATTACATTACCAACTGTCAGAGTGCGGAATGATAAACAACGAAATTTAAAATAAACATCTAGCGATAAGAACGAGGATCCGTCTGAGCCCACTAGAAGAATCCTCCACACAAAGGTACTTCTCATGCATCACCTGCAACAGGGGTAAATAAACACTGAGTACACAATGCACTCGCAAGACTTATCCGACTAGTGGGAATAATTTTCTGACTCTAAGAAATATGATAAGCTTTATGGTTAGCTGATCTTCTTTTGGTAGAAAGCAATACTAATAATGAGTCCTTATTTATGTTGTTATTATCAGCCGTATTAAGTTATTATCTATCTAGTCTATATAAGCACATGTTCTACTTTCAAACAAGGGTTGAGCAATCAGTTTCATTTCATCCTCTTCCATCTTTTAGTTCTTAATACGGTGCTAGACCCAAAAACAAGCCGTACCGGATTGCTCGACGATTCACGAATCAATGCCCCCAGCTGGGTACCCTAAAAACACATGCCCCACTTGTACCCTAGGCTCAAACAGGACTAACCAATCACCCTCCTATCCTGGGTGTCCAGGTCTCCATCCAAACTTGGACTCCAAGCCCCCACTCCTGAGTCTCGGACTCAGTGCGGTGCAAGGACCTCCACCATCCCCGCCTCCAATCAGTCGGTCCGAAAAGAGCTGGATCCACAACAAGACAGCAACGAGTCTTTCATGTGCCCATACCCAAGTATGTGCTCGGGATAATAGATCTATGACTTGCCTCGAGACTTAGGCAACGACCGGTCCTTAATTGACACAGACAGGGAGAAAGTGTAACCGGGCTATGCCCTGTTGGCCACAGGACACAACCCCTTACACCCACCAGTACCCAAACCATATCCCTGTCCGGTCACCATTTTATCATGAGTGATCACATTTATCACCTATTTGCGAGTAACGGCAGGTTACTCACGCTACCGATATCCTGAGCATAGCAACTACTCGATCTGTACTAGTAGGACTCATGGATAGATATATTTATGCATGTAGTTTCCATAAAAATGCCTATAACTTAAATGCACATTATATATATATATATATTCAATGATCATAAAATAGGGGTTATGCACTGGGGCTTGTCTTGGGCAGGCGATGGGTCAGCAAAGTCAGCACCAAAAGGCTCCGGGGCTCCCTCCTGCACGAGGATCTCCTCCTCGTACTCCTCGATGACTTCCTCGTACTCCTGTTCATCGATGGGCACGAACTCTACCAACTCGTGATCTACATGCATGAAATGATGATGCAATACTTAGCAATATAGCAACAGCAACTCTTAAAAATAAAAGTACATCTGTCTAACTACTAAGCTAGTGCTACCAATCATGGTACTAAGTTATCTATTGTTACCAATAACAAGTATGAAGTATGGCATACATTATTATAGCAACTATAGGTATTCTTACTCCTAATGCTGATTTACGCTATATATGATAAAGCAAGGATAATAGCTACTCTATTTATCAATTTACTCTAGGGCTACAAAATTTATAGCAAGTATATAATAACCTAGTGAGACTACTGTAAAATTTTCATAGCTATAGCTATCACCAATTTACCACAAAAATTCCTACAAGTATTAATCCACATAATACTAAGCTCTTTAGTTTGAATTTATGAACCTACCATTATCATGGCTAACTGTAATCTAACTAGACTAACAAGTATATGGTATTTTTGTGAACCTAACAAACTTGGTTTCACTATTTTTAGACATCTACAAGATTTACTACCATTTATCAAAGTTCAGCTAAAAACGATATTGAATAAACATTTGTAAATCGCTGGAAAATTGGAAAACGAATTCACAGCGCGGCCCAACTCGCAACGCGGCTCGGCCCACCACAGCGACCCGTGCTCGCGCGCCAGTGCGGCCCACGCAACAGCCCATTCCCGCGACAACGGCCCAACGTGGGAGACCCACGCGCGCACCGACGTTTTTGCAAACGAGTCCCCGTTCTTTTTCCTATTCGTGAAGTTAACCCGAGCACTATTTGAATGAGTCACTGGCTTCGCATCTAGGACCCTACCTCTATTCAAATTCATGCTTTACAAAGTCCCTGGCTGGACGAACAGGGGCCGCGGCCTTGCCGGCCAAACGCCGGTGAGCATAGACCTCTTCGACACCCACCAGCACCCCCATGAGCCTCTACGTGCCATGCGTGATAGATTGAGGTAACAAACGCCAAGAATGGCGCATCACGCAGGCGTGGCCATGCGCCATGGCAGGGTCTAGCTGCGGTAGCCCGATGCTAACGAAACCACCTAACCGTACGCCTCTACTGCTACTCGGTAACCATCTACAGTCTAAGAGTAACCACCTTGAAGCCCTAATTGAATCACTACTGCGCCCAACCGAGCTGGCCACAGAAACGGCATCTAAGCCAGCTCGCCGGCGGCCGCCAACGTGCTCCGGGCTACCTAGCCACTAATTGGCTCAACCACCGATCCTAGGAGCAAGAGGGCCTCACCAGAGATGTGGCGGATGGGATGGGCGAAGTCACGAGGAACGGCAACGGGCTGGCCACGTGCGCGAGGTTGCTCCGGTTCACGCAGGCCACGGTGAAGGCATTCCTGGCGTCCTACAGCTCCGTCGGCGGAGCCACTGCATGGGCGAGGCGAACGAGTCAAGGAGAGGCAGCAGCCCTGCCCGATTGAGACAACAGAGCAATGAGCATCGCCCCGGCCGAGCGCTCACCTCGCCGGCCAAGGCGGACCGCCAAGGGGAAAAAACTCCCCATTACCTCAGCGTAGGAAGGAAGCCCGGCGAGATGACTCCAATCGAAAGCTAACTACTCTAGCTCGTAGTGTGCACGGTTAATTGGAAAGTTGTGGAGTATGCGAGGCCAATTGCAGGGGCGGCGCCTATGGACTTATGGCGGCCGGCGACGGTAAAAACTTAAATTGACGCCACTCCCTTGTACCACTGCAACAGTGGCCGGTTAGGCACGAAGCTGTCCTTCCACTCGACCACCCGACGTGCTCGGTAACAAGGAAGGGGGCCAGCGCATTGGTTTGGCTTTGGCGCGGCTCGGCCGGCCGGCGACCTTCCAGGCAGCGTGACGGGAACCTTTAGCGTGGCCTCGTGCGCAAACGCGAGAACGAGGCAAGCAGGGCAAGCCCACACGCGCGCACAGCCGAACGTCAACGGGAGCCGTAGCTGTGCGGCAGCACCGGACGGCGCGCAGTGTGAGCGACATGACGCGACGGCGAGCAGCAGCCTCAGGCGGACGCGATGGGAAGGGGCGGAGCAGGCAGGCCTACCGGGCCCAGCGCGCGCGCGTGCCGTGTGCCAGAGCGCGGCAGCAGGAGGTTGTGGACGGCCACGCAGAGCCAAACGCGCGGTGTGCGCGCAGGCGCGACGGGCGACCGGCACGGCAACGCCGAGAGCCGGGCGGTGACCGCGTCCAGGCGTTGGCATCTGCTCAACACGTGACTTGCACGCTTTTTAAAGCTGCTACAACAACCAATTCGATGATCCGAAAGCCAACCCAGTCGTTCTATCCTCAAGCGGGTACCTAGGGCTATCGAACTAAGCCAAGACACCTCGCCATTTCTAAACCCGATCGTTCTACAAAAATTGTCGTACATGGCTTCGTCGACCCATTTTCAAACTTACGCGAAACGACTAAGCTTCAAACGGTTTCGTGTCGAATTCCTTTTCCAAGCTACTTGATACACTAGCTAGCGAACCCCGTCTTCGACCGCACGTATTTTATCGTCGCCTACGAAGTTCGTACTACAAACTTTATCAAAGTCTCGCATAAGCGTTCTATAGCATTTTTGTCCGATAAAAATTCACTTAGAACCCTAAATGATATAAAGCGACATGAAATGTAACATTTGTTTCGTGTTGCCGACGAACGTTTCAAGTGCCGTACATTGATTTATACCCTATATTACACACATGTACACAAAAGTATGATGCTCATGCAGTGTTTTAGCAAAAACGTAACACCGAGGGTGTTACAGGGAGTACCTCACCTAATGATAATTCTATCATATAGAACTGACACTCACTCACTGCTCATCACATATGGTGAATCTTTGCTATCATCCATTGTCACTAGGAACTTTATCACCCTACCTAAACAGTTGACACCAGACGTGCTACCTGATCCATTGTCACTGTAAAGGACCTGTCTTTCTTTCCTTTTCCCATTGATTTGTCATTTTGTGGCCACCTCTTGATCCATCCCTCACCCTCAGAACATATCTCGATCCCTAAGTTCAGGTTGTAAAGCCCGTTTTCGTCATCCAGAATTCATCATATAAAACACTCTGATCTGAACTCTGAACTCTTCATCTAGTCCATTTCCATTTCTTACTGAGGTGTAGCTGTCAGTCGTCACACAAATTTCCTGCAAGATTTAGTTCCACATATATCAACAAAGAGATACATGCTTCTTGCAAGAACATCATATGCGCGGCCAGAAAGCATGAAATGTTGGACATATAAATCCAGTGGCTAATGACAGACAAAAGAAAAGGGTTGTGATAAGTGTTGTGTTAAGCACTACTTCACTATGATCCAACGGCTAATTTCCAATTAACACCAACTCCACTACTTCTAATTACCTCACGAAAGCTATGTATCACATCACATGCATGATATATTAATTTTCATACTGTCCTATAGCGACTATGATCACTCCTTTAGCTCACTTATGTGTGCCAATGGTCACTCACCAACTGGCATGGCCTTACTCAATCCCCGGTCTGTTTGCAACTCAACTTCGATGTTGAGATAAAGTGTGATAGTTTTTAGTGCTATAGGTTGATATGTACTCCCTTGATCTTACAAAGAGATTTATTCTAGAAGTTGGAGGAGATACCAATGTTATTGGAAAATGGCCAAACACCCCTATAAAAAGTTAGCTATAATGTATTTCTTTTGAGGGTTAGGCTAGAAAATATATAGGTGGGACCCATATATTTGCATACAGTGACACTCTTTATGGGATAAAATTTAAATGTTATAGCAACACTCTTTGTGAGTACGGACGCAAATATAACGCCATATAGTTGATTAACACAACCTGTACAATACCTTTTCAAAGGTCAAGAAATAACTTGGCCATTGTAAGTTGCTCTGCTAGTAATAAATAAATGATGTCTTAGATTTGTTAATAAAAGTCAACATTTCAAACATGAACTACTACCTTTTGTTATAATATATCTGTAAAGCATGACAAATGTATGATACTACTTTTCTAGACAAATCTACTTGTACACTCAAACATCCAAGCTCAACCAGTTAAAAAAGTAATTCATGACCAAAATTTGGGACGGTTAACTTAATTTAGATAACCCAAACCATCACTTTTTTATTGAAGAGAGTAATTATTATTAAATTAAAAAATGGCAAATCACACTATTTTTTATAGAAAAAGTCTATATAACCCATGGTTTATTAAAGTTTAGGGTGTTAGATACATGGTTTCATAGGTCAGGGGGTGAAGTAGACATAGTACCAAAGGTTAGGGGTTACATAGATTTTTTTCATTTTTTTGCGAGACCCAGTCGCTCATATGCGCGAGTGCACACTCACCCTTACGAAGGCACGCACGCACAACGTCGTTAAATCCTAAAATAAATTCAGAAAAATACGAACACTCGTGTTAAGTCGAGGACTATTACCTGGTGGGCAGGTTCCACCGTAATGAACCCAAGCAGCTAAGATATGCCCAGTTCACATAGCAAAACACACTATGTTTGACCAATCGTACTTGATTCTTTTAAAAGGACAACAAAATATTGTTTGGACTCTTTAGGAAGTGAGAACTGCATTGTTTTTTGGATGGACGGGGTACACTACACCTATGTGATGATGTTTGTCCTGTCCACACACATAGGCCTCTTAATCGAATTTCACCAAATTTGTGCTCATTTGCTTCTAACAAAAGTAGTACCAAATTGAGTATTGGCTCATTTGGTTAGCGGTAATTCTACCATTAAGACATCCGGAATGTCGGACGCCTCGTTCCACTCACTGCCGCATGCGCCACTCGCCTAAAAAGAAAAAAAATCAAATCCCCACGGAAGCTTGTCTCCCCACTCCACGCTCGTGGGTTGCGGCTTCACGGCGCCATGCCGCCGTCTGACCGTCCCAATCCACCGTGCCGCCACCTCCATCCCGCGACGCCGCCCACTCCGGCGTGCTGCTGCTGCCATCCCCCCGTGGCGCCCCCATCTGCCTCGCGGCACCTCCATCCCCCCGCCGAGAGGAGGAATCCTCCGCGTGAGGTACGCTGCCAGCCGGCCCATCGACTGCAGCTACCTCCGGACCCAGTCGTCGGCGCCTCGCCCTCCGCCTCCAAGCTCCATGCGCGTGCTCGCGCGAGTGCAGCGGCGCCTCCGTCCCTCGTCGCGCCGCCATGCTCCGTCCTTCGCCGCGCCTAGGCCAGGCGACCAGGAGAGGGTCATCGCTGGCCAGGCCCAGGCCACGCGCAGGCGCAACTGGCCGCTGCCAGGCCGCGCAACCATCCTCGGCTACCGGCTAGCCGGAACCGGCCGTTCCCCACTCTACACTGCGTCGTACGGAAGAAGGGTGAAAAACGCATGTTGCAAGTGTCTGTTTCAAGTATTTCAAATGTTTCAGAGGTATGTTTCAAGTGTTTCATACGGATGTTGCAAAAGTAGATCGGGATGTTGCACATGTTGCAATGGTTGTACACATATGTTGCAAGTTCCTGTTCTCAATATTTCATCTATTTTTTCCGACGTTTGTTGCAAGTGTGTTTATCTGGATGTTGCATATGTTTTCACATATATGATGCAAGTGTTTTATCTGGATGTTGCATATGTTTACAATGGTTTCAAGTGTTTTTTGTAAGTATTTCAGACTCATGTTTCAAATGCTTTATTTGTTTTCAGACGTATGTTGCAATTGTTGCATGTGGATATTTCAAAACTAGATCGAGTGTTGCATCTCCGTCCTCTCGCCTTTCTGCTGTCTCGTCTCAGTGTCAGGCGTGGGAAGGCGGAGACAGTCCCCACTGGCATGGGCGGGCCCCACATGCTTGCGGGCGGGCATGAGCCGTGGTCGGCAGGCACGGGACTCGAGACAGGGGGCAGCGGCGAGGGCGTCCCCGTCGCTAGCGTCTGGACATTCGGGCGCTAGCCACGCCCTTTGGTTAGGGTCCAAAACCTACCTATTGGTGGGCCTCATTTGGAAAAACTAAATTATAGCTAATTGTTAGATGGGTGGTATGTATGATATTAATTGGGTATCCAAGTAAAATCTCAGCTAATTTTTGCAGCTAATTGTTAGCTATAAGTTCGTATTGCCTAGGATGAGTAGATTTTTTTATCAGAATATCACAAAAGACAAAATAGATTTTATCATGGCCTGGCCAATCGTGAATGAGGAACTTGTGCTATGGTATTCAGTGGATTTGTAGTCGTCATGGTCATGGACAACGTAGGCACGAATATGCACAGTTTTTTCTTTATGAGAATTACACAATACAACATTCACAAACAAACCCATATGAACGCACGTAAACCCTACCTCTATGAGTATCTTTAAAAACTGGACCGGCAAATTCTCGAGATTGATAAAGTCGTCACAGGTGTTTTGCTGTCGACAGGAATATCACCTACCATTAAAAACGCAACGCCGTTAAATCTTAGAATATTCGCTCGAGGAATTGAACTCTCATAACCCCTGGACTACGTGCCCTTTTGCGATATGCACAGTTGGATCACGGATGGCCTATATAAGAGGGCTAAGCTTAAGGTTTGCTGAATATCATCGACTTATAGCTTACATTACACACGTGGTTAATCTTCAATTGCACAATAATGCACGTTAACAAGGGCACGTCAACCATGCCGGCCGTCTCGGTTGCCGCCGGCTGCTGTCCCGCCTCTACGCCGGCGAACGAAGTCGTCGAGGACATCTTCGGCCTTGTGCGCATCCTCAGCGATGGCACCGTGGTCCGGTCGCCGGTCGGCCCGGTGTTCTGCCCGACCACCTTCCCTGAGAACCACCCTTCCGTGGAATGGAAGGAGGACGTCTACGACAAAGCAAAGAACCTCGTGGTCCGCATGTACAAGCCGTCGCCGGCCGGCGGGAAGGTGCCGGTGCTCGTCCACTTCCACGGCGGCGGGTTCTGCATCGGGTCGCCCTCGTGGGCCAACGTGCACGCGTTCTGCCTCCGCCTCGCCGCCGACACTGGCGCCGTCGTGCTGTCCGCGGGGTACCGCCTCGCCCCCGAGCACCGCCTGCCCGCGGCCGTCGACGACGGGGCCGCCTTCATGCGCTGGCTCCGTGCGCAGTCGTCCGCGTCCGCGAAAGCCGCCGAGGCCGACGCCGATGCCTGGCTCACCGAGGCCGCCGACTTCGGCCGCGTGTTCGTCACCGGCGACTCGGCGGGAGCAACCATAGCGCACCACCTCGCCGTGCGCGCCGGGGTGGCGGTGGCGGCCGACGACGCTGGTGAAGCCGGCGAGCAGGACCAGGACCAGGTGACGATCCGTGGCTACGTCCTTTTGCTGCCGTTCTTCGGCGGCGTGGAGCGCACGGCATCAGAGCAGGCGGAGTGCCCCGCCGGCGCCGGCGCCGGGTCGCTACTGAGCCTGGACGTGCTCGACCGGTTCTGGCGGGTGTCGCTGCCGGCGGGCGCCACCAGGGACCACCCCGTGGCGAACCCGTTCGGGCCGGACAGCCCCGACCTGGGCTCGGTGGACTTCCGCCCGGTCCTCGTGGTGGTCGCCGGCCTCGACCTGCTGCGCGACCGCGCCGTCGACTACGCCGAGCGGTTGGCCGCCATGGGCAAACCCGTGGCGCTCGCCGAGTTCGCCGGCGCGGCCCATGGCTTCTTCCTGCACGAGCCGGGCTCCGAGGCGACTTGCGAGCTGATACGGGCCGTGGGCCGGTTCGTCGACAGCTGCGTTATTTCAGCGTCCGAGGCTGCTGCTTGATTAATTAGCTGTGTGCATGTGTGTTTTTTTTAATAAAAAAAGCTGTGTGAATGTGGTACGAGAATTGGACCCCGGAGCGAGCTGCATCTAGACTGCGTGTTGCCTGCTTTGTGTTTGCACGAGTGCAATTTGGCTTTGTATTATCGTGTGTTTCTCAGGGTTTTTTAAAGAAAACATCAAAATTAACCGTGAGGGAGGATGCTTGTTGTTGATTCTGATGGCTTGCTTTCTGTTTTTTGGAGAGCTTAAAGGCGCGATTTGTAGCTCGGATATAGCCTGGCCTGGTCCGTCGTATGCAGCTCACCGCTCACGAGCCATTGGTTGGTTGCAGCACCTTTGGCTGGGCTCGGCGCATGCACCTGAGGAGGGATTGGTTGGTCTGTTTGATGATGTTTTGCCTGCTGTATTGTTTATTCGTGTTAAGTGCTACGTAATCTTGTGAAATGCAATATGGGAGTTAGAAGTATCTAAAAATTGTGATTCCAGTTTTGTTAGTTTTATCTTGTCATGCTCCAGCAAGGAAAATTGATGAACCTGGTATTTAGATGCTTTTTTTTGTGATGTTATGATTTAACCTTGTTTAATACTTGTTTTATTACAAAAATGAGTATGGCTATAATATGTATCTTCTGTGTACGAAAATTTATTATGGCTTTCTGGTGACTGGTAGAAGCTAAGAGAACATTTCCTATTTGACACTAGAAAAAATACTGATTTCTTATTTGACACGCAAACTCAAATTAATTTCTATTTGTCACAGTTTTTCTTTCTTAATTGAGATTTCCATTAGTTCTGTGAGGTAGCACTGTTAGATCTCCTAATGGGGCAACAGAAAAAATCTGAAATGCCCTTTGAGCAAATAGAAGGCAGGAATCGGGGAATCGGCCATCGGGTTTCTCTCACGGCTCTTCTGTCGCTCGCCCGTCGTAACCCTAGACTGGGGCGGCGAGTTGTCAGCAATAGCCAACAAAAGGAAATGTCATAACTAGAAAAAAAAATTGTAGGGGTAAAATGGTCTTTTTCTTTAGGACTTAACACCGTTATAGCTCAAAACTAATGGAAGTGTTAAATAGGAAAGAAAAATTTGAGATAGTGATAGATAGGAAAGAATTTGAGTTTGAGTGTCAAATAAGAAAGCAGTATATTTTCTAGTATTAAATAGGAATTTTTCTGTTCGTTGTATCCCCATCAGACTCGCGCATATGCATGTTGTACGAACTGATGCTTACCCTGGCTCCCGAGAAACGAAACTGGATTTCTATTCTCCGGAGCCTGTCTCCCAAGATCGAGCCAAGCGGTATTGAGAGGAGAACCAATCATGTTCGAAGAGCATCTTCAGCAACACTACCTATCCCCAATTTTAAGTAGTGGAGGACAAAAAAATCTACTCCAGCAAACTACCTACTAGACCCAGATTTGTTGGCTACCCAAATTTCCCTCCCACTACCCATTCTTGTCGGGCCAAGAGGGACTACCCAAATGCGAATGAACCTGTGGTCCAGTGGTAGGGCTGTCCAGTGGGACACTACCCACCATGGTGATCGCACCTTTTTTGAAATTTTTTCATAATTTTCAGGCTACACGCACGCGTGCGCATTTGGTGGTACTGCACGTTTCCCGCGCACCGGAGGCGACGCCTCCATATCTCTTATTTGCATGTGTACGAACGCGCACGCGTGTGTGTGCGTGTGATGTGAGTGTGGAGTTTGTGGGTTATGTGCGTCCAAGTTGTACATGATAAAAAAGTGGGACTACCCAAATTTCTGTTCGGTCTTTTCTCGTAAAGGCGTGGTCGTCTTCCTCGCATCCGTTCGGCTACGACCTTCGCCCTCCTTTGTCGGACTTCCCTGCCGGCACCGCCGGACCTCCGGGCCACCGGATCTGGTCCTCCACCACAGGCGCTGGCCCTCCTCTGCCACCTAACCGCGACCTATGCCCTCCTCCTCTACCTAGCCACAACCTACACCCTCCTCCTCCGCCCAACCGCCGCCCTCGCACTACTACACATATTCTTTTGTGAGGCGTTTCCAAATGGGGCTCTAAGGTGGGCGGCCTGGTTGCCCGCCTCGGTTATTCGAGGCTGGGCAACTGGGCCAGCAAGCGCCTCGGTTAATACTTAACCCTTCAATACGATGTCGGATGAAAATAATTTTTATATGTAAATTGTAGACCTCGATGAGATCTACAACTTTATAGTTTTAATTTTTTTCTTTTGAGGACAGTAAGATGCTCGAAAAAATAATATAAAATTTCAGTACCATAATAATCGCCTACTAGCGCTTGCCGCATTAGAGCACTAATATATTATTTGTATGGAGTTAAATGAAAATACTTTTTATATCAAAGTTGTAGCTCACAATGAGATCTACAACTTTGTAGTTTTAAGTTTTTTCATTTGAGGACGTTAAGATGCTCAAAAAAATAATATAAAATTTCGACGCCTCCCGAAAATATCAAAAGTTACTGTTCATACACCAAAACCGCCCAGAACCAGCCCAGGGTTGAAAGTTGAACGGTTTCGAGAGTTGGAGGGCCAAAGTTATCCGGTTTTGGAGTTTGAGGTTGAAATCCGGACTTTGACGAGAGTTCAAGGCTGTAAATTGGATTTTACCCTAATAATAATAATGACTCATTTTGTGCAAGATGTTTAAAAGACATGCATCATAGATGCATGCATGGATGTGGTTAAAAGGCAGATAAACATGCATATGGATGAGATTAAGCATCCACAATAATACCTTATAATCCAAGACAAATTTGAAACTTTGATGCCTTGTATTTTAGTCTGCTTTGAGCAGCTTTCTATGACGAAAATAAACTATGATAAATGTGACTTGCTATCACTTGACTTCTTCCAGTGTACGGGCATTAGTTGTGGTCACTTTCCACGAATGTGGTTGCTTTACTGTAGGCTAATAATCACCTAGCACTCCCCAGTCAGTCAGCAGTCACTCGTCAACACGTACGCTGAACACTCCACCCAACTATATAGGAGTATTCATTTACATTTATTCTCCAAGGGTAATTAATGCGCCTGTCGCTCCTCACGGATAATAATTATCTCTTTATCAAAAACTAGTCTCGATCAGGTGCATATATTCTAAGATTTCGGCTGTTCGTTTCGGCTGAATTAAGCCATGGCTGAAAATACTGCGGGATGATTTGATGTGAGAGAAAAACGTTATTCAAGCCGTGGATTATAAGCCAAATACGAGCGAATAAGCCGAAACAAACACGCTGAATGACGATCCCCGTAAAAGATGCAAAATGATCATAGCGTGATCAAGAATTGGGCAAGGCCAGTTACTGGAGACGCCACTCTCATCACCCAGTTTTGAATTACACCCGATCATTAAAAAAACTAAAGTAACTCCTAAATTCGTATCTACACTCCTCGACTTGGCGTATAACAAAGGTACCCCACTGCAAAGTGCCACTTTGCAATTTTCAAATTCCTATTATTAATACTCCCTCCGTTCCAAATTATAAGTTGATTTGACTTTTTGTTCACTCATTTTGCTATGTATCTAGACATGTTATTATATTTAAATGCATAGCAGAATGGATATACCAAAAAAGTCAAAGCAACTTATAATTTCGAACGGAGGGAGTATATGTGAAAACTATACATGTATGTGTGAACACATGGTGGAGATGTGCCCATGTGTGTGTGATGAATGATTGACACATGTGTGAGAGGTTTGAGGCTTTCCCGCTTGATTACGCTAATGGCTAACTGGAGGTGTTGTGTTGCGTTAAGTGTGTTGTCACTATGTAAAAAAAACACATCACAGACGCGCGTTTAGGGTCATTACATACGCGTTTTTGCACGTCTGCCATAATGCGTCTGTAATAAGGTCCGCGTCAAAAGCACGTCTGTAATAAGCTTCTACTACAGACGTGTGTTACCAGCACGCGTCTCTGTTATACAAGCACGCGTCTGTGATTAGGCTATAGGACAGACTGGTCTAGTGAAGATGCGTCTATACTAACCCTATCACAGACACATATAGTCAAAATGCGTCTGTGACTTCCCCTTATCATAGACGCGCATAACCAACACGCATCTGTGATACCGAACTAAAAAACAAAAAAAATCCTCAATGCCAGGCTCTGGAATGGCTGTTATTACATACTAGAATACAAACATGACATCCAAATAGTAGCCATTGATAAACTTAGTACCATTGTACTATCTAGTGTAGCAAACACTATCATACTTAACCTAGAATATTTTAGTACAATAGATATGCATGAAGTTAGTAGGAATCCAACATATACAGAAAATGCATACTCAAACAAATTAACAGATCAAACATAGTCTATCCATGCATGATCACTTGAGTTAGTGTATCACTTTGTACTTAACCAATAGATGCTTTAGCTTTGTAAGATCTTGGCATGGTTTGTTATTTGCTGCCACTATCCTGCAATGTAGAGTAATAAAATGGAGTGAAGCATGTAAATGCAACATAATTAGAGTACTATTCATCTATCTATAACTATAATGCAAACACAAAGATTACTATGCATGCATTCTTAACCAGACTTAGAAATAACCATTCTACACTAATGTCCAGTACCTAGGTGCATCTAGTTACTGTTGTACTTAGCATCTATAAGACACAATAAGAAGGCCCAAGCTTTCTGAATTATTAGTACTGCAGTGCTATGATCAAGAAGCATAGTTCATTGTAGTGGTAAACTTTAGAAGGCGCAAGTATTAGCTTCCATGTTGAAAAACATGACAAGAGTAAATAATTTATCAAAAATTATTGTGACAATTCTATCATTCTCTCAGAAATATAGAATTTTGTCTCAGATTTTCTACAATCCTTGAGGAAGCTGTTGATATCAGTGCAACCACGAACTTCAATCTTAACTCATGCTAATTTAGTGCAAAACAAGAAATGACAGATGAAGCACATTGGAGCTATCACTAGACCAAGATACTCACATGAGTGAAGAACTTAGATGCACTTAGAGGTATACAGATGGTAGTCCTCCAATATGAAAGAATACAGAAAAAAATGAAAGAATCAGCTGATGCACTTAGATGACACTACCATAAGTTACATGTGCTAAAATCATTCTCTTAGTTACCTTAGTGTAAGAATCCACTAATGCAAGGTCTTCCTTTCTTCTAAAGCATCATCAAATCTTGATTTGGCTTCCAAGTTCTTCAGATGACACCTACATAGCATAGTAAAAGTAGGCAGCTATGTAGAGGCTACAGTCCACATAAAGGATAACTGAAAATATGAACTAGGAACAAAGATGCATAATTGAACTTGCAGGTATTTTACAGATCTTGTATGGAGAGGCTGCAGTTAAGCCTTAGCTGCAGTCCACTGCTCCACCAGTTTCTTTCACAACTAGAAGACACACTAATTAGTAAGCAACCAAGTCAGCAAGTTGGAGCAGCCCACACTGTAAGCAGAGTTCCAAACTAGTCCTATTGCTCTTCCTAAAATGCTCCAAAAGAGCATAGCTCCAAACTAGTAAGCAATGTAGATGATGGCAGCCATTTTATTTAACTTTCCTAGGTAGGGAAAAAAGAATCTCTACAGCCTGTACTATGCAGAGATGGCATGTTATATTCGACAAATTAAGAAGAACCCAGATATACAACACGCCTAGGAGTATTATGTCAGGATACACAAGTGGTTGACATGTTATATTTGACAAATTATAAGCAGAAGGCAAGGCCATCCAAGCTGTGAAAAGCATACCTTTTCAGTGGTTGACATGTTCAGTATGATGATCAATTTTTATGTCGAAGATATCATGCAGCAAATCATTGTCTTGCACAAACAAAGAGAAACTTGAACTTTATTATTATTCTCAAGAAAAAGTGCTTGTTAAGTGAATGTAGGTTGTGGACAATAGAAAGAAAAAGCACTAGAGAGATAACATCACTTTCAGTATATTGTAAGCAACAAACAGAACTATTGAAAGTTCTCCACTCCTTCCTACTTTTGATGCATTTACTCTAGGGAACATTGATGTCATGGTCAATGGATATTGGTTCATCAATCTTAAATAAATATGGCAAGGACTCCATCAAGTTCAACATCTGTGAGCATGTATCTGACTGAGAATGTGACACAAGCAACTACAACCTATAGGTTTACATTACACTGAACCCATGAAATCTATAAATTCTACTTGAATTCACAAGCATACTTAAATTCATAGAATTGAACATAACTACAATACCAATATTTTTTTATAAGGTGTCAACATACCAACTAACTACTGACTAGCTTGTTTTTGAACCACAATTTTGAGTTTTCTCTGGCACATATAACTACAGATTGAATTCATGCAAAAGACCAAATCAAAAAAATGGTACATATAACTATGAAGATAGGATGCAACGGCTCTGACAAAAAATGAGTAATTAATCCATGTCAAGCACTCACCAGCATAATACTCCAGTCCCTGAAGAGTCAAATGCACCAAATCCCTTACTCCAGTCCCTAGTCCCTAACCCCAGTCCCACCAATCCCTTAATCCACTGAAGAGAGTAGATCTGAGAGGGTAAAGAGAGAACGCACCTCCCAATGGCAACATCACGAGTGCCTGAGAGACCCTATGGCGGCGGTGGCACAGGCGTCCAGAAGCCCTTGAGGGTAGGGGCAGCGGCGTCAGGGAGGACCATGGGGGTGGTGGCGCGGGTGTCGAGGAGGTCCATGGGGACGTGGACATTGGAGAGGCACCAGATCCACCACGCCGCCGCCGCTGAAGCAGAAGTCATCCTCCTTGGGGTCCATGGCGGTGTAGGGCGGTAGCATCTAGATCTGAGAGAGAGGAAAGGAGAGGGGGTGGAGGCAGAGCAGGAGAGGATGGGCCAGTGGACACGCCGATGGAGGAGAGGCTGGTGCCCGCGCCAATGGAGGAGAGGTTGGTGGCTGCATCGACGAGGAACCCTAATCCCACGGAAGGCAGAGAGAGGAAGACAAAGAGCGAGAGGAGGCTTGGAGGAGACACGAGGAGCGGGGCGGACGCGAAGTGCAGACGCGAGGGGGCGAACACGAAGTGAGGAGGGTGTTGGAGTCCACCGGATGGAATGTTTTTTGGGTCCATGAACCACGCCCTTGTCTCACAAACACGTTTTGAGCCCGCCGACTTTGCTACAGACCCACATTCCCAATGCGCGTCTGTAAACTCATACTATAGACGCATGTTTGTGCTGGTGTCTGTAGGTGACGTGGTGGATATGTGGTTTTTTACAGTGTGTGCAACATGTCTCTTAGCTTGTGGTGTGCAGGTGTGGAGCTCAGAGGCGGTGGTCGATGGTGAGGTGAAGGTCAAGTAGGGACGTGCCATGCCGATAGACTGGGAGCGGTGAAGGACGGACGTGAGGCTTGGACCAGGGACCAGAAGGCCGGGTGACTAGCTAAAAGGTCCTAATGGCTAGAGGGGGGTGAATAGCCTAATAAAATTTCTACAACAACACTTAACAAAATGATTAGACAATTATGAGGCGAAGCGAGTGTTGCGCTAGCCTACTCAAAAGCAAGCCACCTACCACAATTCTAGTTTAGATAGTGTTTATCCACACAATAGCAAAGACACTACCCTATGTTAGTGTGCTCTCAAAGACTAACTAAAGAGCCACACCAACCAAGCAAACAAGCTCTCACAACTAGTTACACTAAAGAGCTTGACAACTAGTTTGCGGTAATGTAAAGAGAGTGATCAAGAAGGTTATACCGTTGTGTAGAGGAAGGAACCAATCAATCACAAGGATGAATAACAATGAAGACCAATCACCTCGGAATCAATGATGAACACAATGATTTTTTACCGAGGTTCACTTGCTTGCCGGCAAGCTAGTCCTCGTTGTGGCGATTCACTCACTTGGAGGTTCACGCGCTAATTGGCTTCACACGCCAAACCCTCAATAGGGTGCCGCACAACCAACACAAGATGAGGATCACACAAGCTACGAGCAATCCACTAGAGTATCGTTTGGCACTCCACCGGGGAAAGGTCAAGAACCCCTCACAATCACCACGATCGAAGCTAGAGACAATCACCACCTCCGCTCAATGATCCTCGCTGCTCCAAGCCGTCTAGGTGGCGGCAACCACCAAGAGTAACACGCGAAATCCATAGCGAAACATGAACACCAAGTGTCTCTAGATGCAATCACTCAAGCAATGCACTTGGATCACTCCCAATCTCACTATGATGATGAATCAATGATGGAGATGAGTGGGAGGGCTTTGGCTAAGCTCACAAGGTTGCTATGTCAATGCAAATGGCCGAGAGAGTGAGCTTGAACCGGCCATGGGGCTTAAATAGAAGCCCCCACAAAATAGAGCCGTTATACCCCTTCACTGGGCATAACGCGGGCTAACTGGATGCTCCGGTCAGTTGACCGGACGCTGAGTCCCCAGCGTCTGGTCGCTCATAGTCAGCCACGTGTCCCGACTTCAACGGTCATCTGCCTTGACCGGACACTACGCCTGAGTTGACCGGACGCTGAACACCCAGCGTCCAGTCGTTTACAGTAAGGTTCCAAAACCAATTTTTGCCGACCGGATGCATCCGGTCATGCTTGACCGGACACAGCCCAGCGTCCGGTGCTTAACCCTAATCTCTACGCCGACCGACCACTCGATCGGACGCAGCCCTTCAGCGTCCGGTCGCATAGCGACCCAGCGTCCGGTCAGTTGACCGACGCCAGCATCATTTCAACCAACTCCATTTCACTTCTAACTTCTCCACCCTTGCTCAAATGTGCCAACCACCAAGTGTATCACCTTGTGCACATGTGTTAGCATATTTTCACAAACATTTTCAAGGGTGTTAGTTCTCCACTAGATCCTAAATGCATATGCAATAAGTTAAAGCATCTAGTGGCACTTTGATAACCGCATTCCGATATGAGTTTCACTCCTCTTAATAGTATGGCTATCAATCCTAAATATGATCACACTCTCTAAGTGTCTTGATCACCAAAACAAAATAGCTCCTACAAATTATACCTTTGCCTTGAGCTTTTTGTTTTTCTCTTTCTTCTTTTCAAGTTTAAGCCCTTGATCATCACCATGCCATCACCATTGTCATGCTATGATCTTCATTGGCTTCTCCACTTGAAGTGTGCTACCTATCTCATGATAACTTGATAAACTAGGTTAGCACTTAGGGTTTCATCAATTCACCAAAACTAAACTAGAGCTTTCAATCTCCCCCTTTTTGGTAATTGATGACAACCCTTATACAAAGATATGAATTAAAATTCAATTGAATCCATATTGCTTGTCCAAGCATATTTACCATATGTAAAAGAATATGGACAAGTTTCATGAACTCCAAATGGTAGCAATTGCTCCCCCTACATATGTGCTAAGAGTTTGGATTGAAGCTTGCACATATGCTTAGATAGGAAATATAGGAGTCAATGTCTACCACATGATGCTAAGGTATAAAAGATGGACCTTTGAAGCGTGATACCAATCAGAGTGCACCATTATACCATCCTTAGCACCATGGTTAGTTTAATACCACTTGGAAACACTTGGAAATGAAATCATTAGATATCCTATGCATGCTAGTTTTTTATTTCATCATTCAAACCGACAACTAGCATACACCACACAAGCATGGATATTTTTAAATTTAGAACTTATGCCATGCAAGCAAACATATGAAATGCACCATACAAGTTCATGAGCTTGCTCCCCCTACTTGTGTGCTCAAAATTTTAGTTGATCTCTTTCCATATATCAAGTCATATATCAAGATATTTTTATGTTTCTCTCCCTTTATGATATTTCTCCCCCTTTTTCACTATCTTTACTACTATCTTTGTTTCTCTCTCCCTTTGTCATCAATGACCACAAAGGTTCAAAATATAGATAGTATTACATGTAGGGTCGAGATTATCAATGTCAATCAATGGGGTGAGGATCATTTTCCCAAATTTGGTCCAATCTAGATCATTTGCCAAAGATATTTAACTCGGTTTGATCCAAGGACAAGCTTCTTCACGCCTCCAAATAAGGGTTATCTTGTACCATATTGAGTTAAACACTTATAGCTCATTTTCTAGATTAAACACTAGGTTTACAAGCCCATAAACATGTCATATGCTATCACTAGATCAAATCAAGCATAGAAGCAATAGTGATATCATATAAACATCAAATTCATT
The DNA here is from genome assembly GCF_019320115.1 of Miscanthus floridulus. NCBI lineage: Eukaryota > Viridiplantae > Streptophyta > Magnoliopsida > Poales > Poaceae > Miscanthus > Miscanthus floridulus. The sequence continues at coordinate 24,279,753 of NC_089582.1, read as the reverse complement.
TGATTTTCATGAATGAGCCTAATAAAATAGAACCACTTGAAAGGTCCTAATAAAATTGAGAATGTGACTAGATGCACTAATCATGTCCTTAGCAAAGATGTATGTCATGCCAATCAACTTTTACCTTGGATTGCTCGAAGGAGAGGCATGTCATATGAGTGGGGGTGCATCAACACATATTTGAGAAATCCAATATGTTCAACTCATTCCTTAGCTTGCAAAACCTTTTCTCATCCAATGGCTTGGTGAATATATCGGCAAGTTGATCTTCGGTGCCTACACTCTCAATGCAAATGTCTCCTTTTTGTTGGTGATCTCTTATGAAATGGTGGCGGACATCAATGTGCTTTGTTCTTGCATGTTGCACCGGATTGTTTGTTAACTTGATTGCACTCTCATTGTCACATAGCAATGGCACTTTCTTGAACTTGATTCCAAAGTCACTCAAAGTGTCCTTCATCCAAAGTATTTGTGCACAACAACTACCGGCGGATATGTATTCGGCTTCGGTGGTTGATAATGCAACACTATTTTGCTTCTTTGATGACCATGAAACAAGTGATCTTCCCAACAATTGACATGTGCCTGAGGTGCTCTTCCTTTCAACCTTGCATCCCGCATAGTCCGAGTCGGAGTAACCAACTAGCTCAAACTTTGCTCCTTTGGGATACCACAAACCAACATTTGGTGTATGCTTCAAGTACCTCAATATCCTCTTTGTAGCCTTCAAATGACTTTCTCTTGGTGAGGCTTGAAATCTTGCACACATGCATACACTAAACATGACATCCGACCTTGATGTGGTCACATAGAGTAGCTTCCAATCATAGACCGATACAATTTTTGATCCACCATGTTTCCACTTGCATCACTATCCAAGTTGCCATTGGTTCCCATTGGTGTGCTAATGACTTTGCACTCAATCATGCCAAACTTCTTGATCATGAACTTGATGTACTTGCCTTGACTCACAAATGTACCATTCTTTAATTGCTTGATTTGAAGACCAAGGAAGTAACTCAATTCTCCAATCATGGACATATCAAACTCATTAGCCATCATCTTTCCAAACTCATCACAAAATTCTTGATTTGTTGATCCAAATATGATGTCATCAACATAGATTTGCAATACAAATAGATCTTTTCCAATCTTCTTGATGAAAAGAGTGGTGTCAACTTTGCCCATTGTGAACCCTTTAAAGAGTAGGAAATCCCTCAATCTCTCATACCATGCTCTAGGTGCTTGCTTCAAGCCATACAATGCCTTCTTCAACTTGTATACACGGTTGGGCTTCTTGTCATCTTCAAAACCAGGAGGTTGCTCAACATATACTTCTTCATTGATGTAGCCATTGAGAAATGCACTCTTAACATCCATTTGATAGAGCTTGATGTTGTGGGCACAAGAATAGGCTAGCAAGATTCTTATTGCTTCCAATCTAGCAACCGGGACATATGTTTCTCCAAAGTCAAGACCTTCAACTTGAGTATAGCCTTGTGCTACCAATCTTGCTTTGTTCCTTACTACTATCCCATCTTGATTTTGCTTGTTTCTAAAGACCCATTTGGTTCCAATCACATTGTGTCCCTTTGGTCTTTCTACCGTCTCCCATACTTGATTTCTTGTGAAGTTATTTAACTCTTCATGCATATCATTCACCCAATCAACATCTTTCAATGCTTCATCTATATTCTTTGGTTCAATGGATGACACAAATGAGAAATGCTCACAAAATGAAGCCAATCTTGATCTAGTTTGCACACCTCTAGAAATATCACCAATAATAGTGTCCAATGGATGATCCCTTGCAACATTGGTTGGTTGGAGGATTGGAACTTGATTGCTTGCACTTGCTTGATCATTGGGTTGAGATGATGTACTAGCCACTTGATCTTGTTCATTGTCATGAGATCCACTTGTACTAGCTTGATTTGTGTCATCTTGCACATTTGAGTTGGAGAGCACTTGTACTTGATCATCTTCATCATCATTCACTTGCCTAGGCCTCAATTTACCAATATCCATGTTCTTCATGGCATTTGAAAGTTGAATGCCTCTAACATCTTCTAAGTTCTCATTCTCTACTTGTGAACCCTTGGTTTCATCAAATTCAACATCATGAACTTCCTCAAGAGTACCGCTATCCAAATTCCAAACTCTATATGCTTTGCTTGTAGTGGAATAGCCAAGTAGGAATCCTTCATCATATTTCTTGTCAAACTTGCCCAATCTAGTGCCTTTCTTCAAGATATAGCATTTGCAACCAAAGACCCGAAAATATGCAATGTTGGGCTTTCTACCATTCAAGAGCTCATATGGTGTCTTCTCTTTCAATCGGTGACAATAGAGGCAGTTGCTACAATAGCAAGCCGTGTTGATAGCTTTGGCCCAAAAAGATTGACTCACATTGTACTCACTAAGCATAGACCTTGCCATATCGATGAGTGTTCTATTCTTCCTCTCAACAAGGCCATTTGATTGTGGAGTGTATTTGGCCGAGAATTGATGTCTAATTCCAAATTCATCACATAACTCATCAATTCTAGTATTCTTGAACTCACTACCATTGTCACTTCTAACTCTCTTGATGGTTGTTTCAAACTCATTGTGAATGCCCTTGACAATTGATTTGAATGTTGCAAACACATCACTTTTGTTCACTAGAAAAAATACCCATGTGTATCTAGTGTAGTCATCCACTATCACAAAGTCATACTTGTTTCCACCGATACTAGTGTATTGTGTTGGCCCAATCAAATCCATGTGCAATAACTCAAATGCTTTACTAGTGCTCATCATGCTTTTCTTAGGATGGGTGTTTCCAACTTATTTTCTGGCTTGACAAGAGCTACAAATCTTATTCTTTTCAAACACAACATCTTTCAAGCCTTTAACTAAGTCATGCTTAACCAATCTATTCAATTATTTCATTCCAACATGACCAAGCCTTCTATGCCATAACCAACCCATGCTAGATTTAGTGAATAAGCATGTAGATAATCTAGCTTCACTAGCATTGAAATCTACCAAATATATATTCTCATATCTAAAGCCTTTGAAGATCAAATTAGAGCCATCTACACTTATGATCTCTACATCATCTATTCCAAATATGCATTTGAATCCAAGATCACACAATTGAGCCACGGATAGCAAATTGAAGTTCAAACTCTCTACTAGCAACACATTGGATATGCTCATGTCATTTGATATTGCAATCTTACCAAGCCCTTTGACCTTGCCTTTGCCATTATCACCAAATGTGATACTATCATAACCATCATTGCCATTGGTGTTGATTGAGTTGAACATTCTTGCATCACCAGTCATGTGTTGAGTGCACCCACTATCAAGAACCCAATGCCTTCCTCCGGCTTTATAATTAACCTACAAAAGAAGATCAATTCTTTTTAGGTACACAAACTTGCTTGGGTCCTTGAAGGTTAGTCACTAGGCTCTTTGGTACTCAAATGGCTTTCTTCTTTGAGCCCATCCATAGTTTACCAATAAACTTAGCCTTCACACCATTTGTACCCTTAGTAAGCATATAGCATGAATCAAGCTTTATGAAGGATACATTAGCATTTTTGCTCTTGTTTTTGCATTCTTGCTCTTTGTGACCCACTTGCTTGCAACTAGTGCAAAACCGACCATTGTTCTTCACAAAACTAGTCTTGTGAGGAGCAAAGGCCGCCTTGCCTTTCTTGGGGGTATAGCCCAATCCCTCTTTGTAGAGAGAAGCTCTTTGGCTACCCAAGCACATAAGCAAGCGGTCCTCACCACCGTAAGCCTTAGCTAAGGTGTGAGTGAGCTTAGTGACCTCCTTCTTGAGGTTCTCATTCTCAACCACTAGTGAGGCATCACAAGTGAGACCATCACTACTAGATGAGGTAGAAGTGGAAGTGCTACAAGAAGGGTTAGTAGAAGCAACAATGATAGGCATAGATAGTGATTCATCAATTATATCACAAGTTAAACCTACATCACAAGTTTCAACATGCTTATTTTTATCTTGTTCATTAAGCAAAGTGGAATGAGCCTTTTCAAGCTTTTTGTGAGCCTTGCCAAGCTTCTCATGAGCTTCCTCTAGCTTCTCATGAGTTGCTTTGAGCTCATCAAGGGCTTGCTTAAGGACTTTTACCTCCTTATTCAAGCTCTTGCATTCCCTTCTCTTAATGTCAAAGTGTTCTTTAGCATCTTCTAGCATGTCAAATAATTCATCCTTAGTAGGTTCATCATCATCACTATCACTATCATTTTCATTTTCATGTTCATTATCATCAACATGTTCTTCATCACTTTCATCATCACAAGATTGTACCTTAGTAGCCTTAGCCATGAAGCATGATGAAGATTCGAAGAGAGAAGGCTTCTCATTGATAGCAATGCTTGCAAGAACCTTCTTCTTGGTGGTCTTGTGATCATCACTATCATCATCATCATCACTTGAGGAAGCATCACTATCCCAAGTGACTACATATGAACCACCCTTCTTCTTCTTGAAGGCCATCTTGTCCTTCTTCTCTTTTTTTTCCTTCTTGTCCTTCTTCTTGTTCTTCTTGTTGTCATCATCATTGTCGCTATTGTATGGGCATTGAGCAACAAGATGATATTTGCTTCCACACTTGAAGCACCTTCTTGACTCTTCTTTGTTCTTAGATAAAGGCTTCTTTCTTCTAGCACGGTAGCCCTTCTTCACCATGAACTTGCCAAATCTCTTGACAAATAGAGCCATCTTCTCATCATCATCATCGTCCCATGAATCATCATCTTCACTTGATGTTTCTTGCATGGCTTTTCCCTTGGATGATGTGGCTTTGAATGCCACGCTCTTCTTCTTGTCATCCTTCTTTTCTTCTTTCTTCTCCCTATTTTCTTTCTTCTCATCATCATCTCTATAAGCATCATCGGTCATGATATCTCCCAAGATTTGATTTGGTGTCATTGTATCCAAATCGGACCTTACTAGAATAGTGACCAATGTACCAAATCTTGAGGGTAAGCATCTCAAGAACTTATTTGAGAATTCCATGTCCTCTATCTTCTCACCAAGTGCCTTGAGATCATTTACAATCACTTCCATCTGATGGAACATGTCTGGCACACTCTCATCTTCCTTCATCTTGAAACTAGCAAATTTATCCTTGAGAATGTATGCCTTTGCACCCTTGATTGCCTTGGTGCCCTCAAATGATTCTTCCAATTTCTTCCATGCCTCATGAGCTCTCTCAATGTTCTTGATTTGCTCAAATGTTCTCTCATCCAAAGCATCATGGATGGCACTAAGAGCAATGTCATTATTTTAGAGTAGCAATTCTTCGGCGGCGGTGGGAGCCTCGTTATCTCCTATCTTAATTTTTGTTTCTACCACCTTCCAAATCTTCCTATTGATTGACTTGATATATGTTGTCATCTTAGCCTTCCAATAGGGATAATTTGAGCCATCAAATTGAGGTGGCTTCTTGGTGTTGTTGATTTGAGCCATTTCAACACCGAAGGTTGTTAAGCCTCAAATAACGGTGACCTCGGCTCCGATACCACTTGAAAGGTCCTAATGGCTAGAGGGGTGAATAGCCTAATAAAATTTCTACAACAACACTTAACAAAATGGTTAGACAATTATGAGGCGAAGCGAGTATTGCGCTAGCCTACTCAAAAGCAAGCCACCTACAACAATTCTAGTTTAGATAGTGTTTATCCACACAATAGCAAAGACACTACCCTATGTTAGTGTGCTCTCAAAGACTAACTAAAGAGCCACACCAACCAAGCAAACAAGCTCTCACAACTAGTTACACTAAAGAGCTTGACAACTAGTTTGCGGTAATGTAAAGAGAGTAATCAAGAAGGTTATACCATTGTGTAGAGGAAGGAACCAATCAATCACAAGGATGGATAACAATGAAGACCAATCACCTCGGAATCAATGATGAACACAATGATTTTTTACCGAGGTTCACTTGCTTGCTGGCAAGCTAGTCCTCGTTGTGGTGATTCACTCACTTGGAGGTTCACGCGCTAATTGGCTTCACACGCCAAACCCTCAATAGGGTGCCGCACAACCAACACAAGATGAGGATCACACAAGCTACGAGCAATCCACTAGAGTACCTTTTGGCGCTCCGCCGGGGAAAGGTCAAGAACCCCTCACAATCACCACGATCGGAGCCGGAGACAATCACCACCTCCGCTCAACGATCCTTGCTGCTCCAAGCCGTCTAGGTGGCGGCAACCACCAAGAGTAACAAGCGAAATCCACAGTAAAACACGAACACCAAGTGCCTCTAGATGTGATGTGACCACGCCAGCGTCGACCACTTCGGCGAGCTCTCCGACCACTTCGACGACCTCTCCGACCACTTCGGCGACCTCTCCGACCACCTCGGTGACCTCTCCGACCACCTCACCAGCTGATACACCACTCCAAGTCCATACTGGACCAATCACCCATAGCCGCGACCAAAAGATACAGCAAGAGGTGCACGCGCTACTTTGTGAATTTCAATTAAACATTGATGGTAATTTCGAGCTACCTAAGTCGTGCATGTTGTTATTACTCAAGTTCTACGAGAAGGAAGACAAGGATACATCAAGGATGAATCAGAGAGAAGAGCTACGTTCGAGTCAATCCAGCATAGCGTCCGACTAGTTTTAGTGAAGACTGCTCTGAAGCTCAATAGTCTGCATGAAGCTAAAGATCCCGTGCAAAACTGAAGGAGTTATGACCAAAACATTAAAGACTGCACAGAAGCGCAGAAGACGCGTGGAAACTGAAGACCACCTCGTAAATGCTCTAGCCAGTTGACCTTCCACCTCCTAACATGGCTTCTTCAGTTCACATCTATCTTAGAGACTTCTCATAGTATAAATACCACCTCTAGGCTATTAGAAAAGAACTTTTTGATGATTTGATAATCCCAGTGATATTGCAGCTGAGCTGCCGAGTGCTTACTCAAACCCTTGTTCTTTCTTGTTCTTCCTGGACTTGTGAAGAGATTCCTCTGGAATCCACTAGTTCGTGCTCTGCGGGTTCCAGTACGGCTGCCCCGCCTTGTGTGGATTTGCTCCAGTTGTGGTTCTGCGGTCGTTCGGAGATTGAGTCGAAGTCTTCGTGGTTTCGATGTCTCTCTCCCCGTTGCTTGGTCACATCCAACCTTGGTCAGGTATAAAGCTAGTTATTCTGCTGTTCTTCAGCAAGTTATCCTTTTATCCCCGCTGCCTTGTTGCAAGATATCTTGATCGTGACCTACTGTCGTGAAGATCGGGCCAACCCCCGTACTGAAATAGTTCAGTACCTATCATCTGGTATCAGAGCTTCGGATTGACACGGTAGGTCTTGCCGTCATCCACATCGTTATCCTTGTTTAATCTACTTCATATATTTGTGTTTATTCATATCCTATAGTCCAAGACCACACAAAAGGTACCTATAACCATTTCACGGTACTGTTATGTTGTGTTTTGTGTTCATCGAGTTGCTAGTCGCCACCGTTTATATATAATTTGAGTTGTTTCGTTCGTTACCGCTGTCAGTGTTATAAAAAATAGATCAAAAAAAAGGAAGAAAGAAAGATTAGTTTCAAAAAAAAAGAGAAGTGAAAAGAAGTTGAAGGATCTGTATTGCGGTGTATTGCTGAAAATTTCAGTTTACATATTTGAGTTGGTGGTGATCTTGTTAGCAGCAACGTCGTATCTTTGAGCACATCAAACCACTCGGTTGGCAGTATCGTAGCCCTCCTTGATAGCCACCTATAGCTCCACCAAAAACCTAAACCAGGACATTCGATTCGTAACCCTTACGACCTCTCTACCACCTCCGTTGAAGCTGCCACACCAGCACTGTCACGGTCCTTGAGACCAGGAAAGAACTTGGGTAAGTAAAAGGTGAGATCGAGTGCTTTCACAAATTTACCTATTCCACTTTTTCTGGCAACTAGTCTAACATGGCAGGATCCAATTCGAGTATTCATGGTGGAAACCATGGAGATGGGGAGCCCCCTGTCACATGGGTTGAGGTGCGCCACATGGCAAACTCGCTGGTGGAGGCGATGGAGAGGATGCTTGACGCTCGTCTTCCCGCGGAGGGAGGCCGAGGACCACATCGTCGTCATGAAGAAAATCACCGGGAGGAGTCTGGTGATGAGAATTCTGGTTTTGGCCATGGATTTGATCGCTTCGACGATGGCCATGGAGGACATGGTGGTGGTCGCCGTGCTGGTTTTGATAATCAGCGTGGAGGCCGTCGTGCACATGGACGTCATGTACGGTTTGAAGATGAAGATGAGGTTCATGATGAGTATGAGGCGGGATTTGATGATAATGAAAATCCTTTTGGTCACCATGGGCGTTTTGGACAGCCACATGACCATCGTCGTGGTGCTAGTCCTGATGGGGAAAATCATCGTGGTCGTCGCAATAGAGATGATCCGGATAGCATTGCTCGTGTAAAGTTGAGTGTTCCAAAATTTTTAGGGAAAGAAAATGCTGATGCTTATCTTGAATGAGAGGAGCAATGTGATCAGATTTTTAGAGTGCATAATCTTTCTGATCAGAGGCGTGTCAACCTTGCTTCTGTTGAGTTTTCAGGTTACGCTCTCACATGGTGGAACCAAGTTCAAGAAAATCAACGTGTGTTGGGACGTGATCATATCAACACATGGGCTGAGATGAAGAGAGTGATGAGAAGACGCTTTGTGCCATCAAGCTATCAGCGTGACCTCCGCAATAGGTTACAAACATTGAGACAAGGATCAAAATCTGTTGATGACTACTTCAAGGAGATGGAGTTACTCTTGGTGAGATCTTGAATTAGAGAAGATGAAGAGTCAAAAATGGCGAGATTTTTGAATGGTCTCAATGAAGAAATTTCAGGTTTTGTTGAGATGTTTCCATATCATAATTTGCAAGACCTTATTGATCAATCTATGCACACTGAGAGAAAAATTCAGCAAGAGGGACGAAGAATGTCTTATGGGAGCCAATCAATTTCAGCTCCATGGCGTCGACAGTAGCCCAGCATCTCTGTTGGTGGAGGAAGATCACAAGGAGTTGCTACTAGGCCTTCTCCATCCATTGGTGCTGCAAAGGCCACGGTTTCTACTACTTCCTCACCTGCAGTTCAGCAAGAACAACGACGTCCTGCTGCAAGCACAGCAACCCCTTCTGTTGCATCAGCTGCTGCCTCTTCTTCCCATACCCGAGGCATTATTTGTCACAAGTGCCAAGGTCGAGGACATATTGCTGCTCAATGTCCTAGTCGAAGGACCATGATTATAAATGAGCAAGGTGAATGGGAATCTGAAAGCAAACCTGAGGAAGAAGCTCCAAGATATGATGAAGAAATTATGCAAGATAAAGGTGATGAAATTCAACCTGATGATGGAGACAACAATTGCTTCATTTCTCGCCGAGTGCTTAGTGTTACTGCTGTCCAAGAAGAGAATCATCAGCGGCACAATCTTTTTCACACCCAGGGCATGATCAAGGACAAGTTGTGTCGAATCATTGTTGACAATGGTAGCTGCAATAATATTGCAAGTCGAGAATTAGTTGAAAGATTAGGACTAAAACAGCGGCGCCACCCTTCTCCATACAAGATGCAATGGTTAAATGATTGTGGTGCGCTCCGTGTAACAAATATGGTGACCGTTCCCTTCTCCATTGGGTGGTACAATGATCATGTGGAGTGTGATATGGTTCCAATGGAAGCATGCCAATTGCTGTTAGGAAGGCCTTGGTTATTTGATCGTGATGTTCAGATCTTTGGAAGAACCAACAAGCTGTCTCTCATGTACAAAGGAGAGCGCATCACTTTGCTTCCCTTGTCACCGGAGGAGATTGTGAGAGATGATCTGAAAAGAAAACAGCGAGAAAGCGAGAACCACTTATGAGTGACACACAAACATAGTGAAGGAGTGTTTCCAAAGCCAGATAAAACTCCATAGCTGCAAAGAACCGAGCCAAAGGGAAAAGAGGGTTTAGTGATGATGGCTAGGAAGGGGGATTTAAAAGAATTGAGTGAACCCAATGCTGTGTTCTATGTACTCCTGTACAAAGACAATTTTCTTGTCACTAACGACTTACCCTCTACTTTGTCAAGTGTTGTCTTTGATGTGTTACAGGAATATGAGGATGTCTTTCCGGATGAAGTGCCACCAGGACTACCACCTAAGAGAGGAATCGAACATCAAATTGATCTTGTGACCGGTGCTTCACTCCCAAACTGTGCTGCCTACCGCGCCAATCCGGAAGAAACCAAGGAGATTCAGCGACAAGTGGAAGAATTGATGAGAAAAGGGTACGTACAAGAAACTCTGTCACCTTGTGCTGTTCCTGTCCTTTTAGTGCCTAAGAAAGATGGGTCTTGGCGGATGTGTGTAGATTGTCGAGCAATAAATAACATTACCATAAGGTATAGATACCCCATCCCTCGGCTGGATGATATGCTTGATGAACTTAGTGGTGCTATCATATTCACTAAAATTGATTTAAGAAGTGGATACCATCAGATTCGCATGAGAGAAGGAGATGAATGGAAAACAGCCTTTAAAACAAAATTTGGGTTGTATAAATGGTTAGTAATGCCTTTTGGGTTAACCAATGCACCAAGTACATTTATGAGATTGATGAATCATGTGCTTAGAGCTTTCATTGGCAAATTTGTTGTCGTTTACTTTGATGACATCTTAATTTATAGCAAGTCTCTTGATGAACATGTTGAACATATCAAATGTGTGCTTGCTGTCCTACGTGAACAGAAATTGTATGCTAACCTTGAAAAGTGCACCTTTTGCACCGACAAGGTAGTCTTTCTTGGATTTGTTGTTACAGGACAAGGAGTTGAGGTAGATGAAGAAAAGATCAAGGCTGTCAGGGACTGGGCGCCTCCACAGAACGTGAGCCAAGTAAGAAGCTTCCTTGGACTTGCTGGTTTCTATCGGCGGTTCGTGAAGGATTTCAGCACTGTTGCTGCACCAATCAATGAGCTGACAAAGAAAGAAGTGCTTTTCAAGTGGGGAGAAGCACAACATAAGGCATTTGAAGAATTGAAGATGAAGTTAACAACAGCCCCAGTCCTTGCACTCCCAGATTTTGGTAAGTCATTTGAAATAGAATGTGATGCAAGTGGAGTTGGGATTGGAGGTGTGCTCATGCAAGGACGAAGGCCAATTGCATACTTCAGTGAAAAGCTAAGTGGTCCAACTCTAAATTATTCAGTTTATGATAAAGAATTATATGCTCTTGTTCGGAGTCTGGAAACTTGGCAACATTACCTTTTTCCTAAAGAATTTGTGATACATTCAGATCATGAATCATTGAAACACCTTAAAGGACAACTGAAACTGAATAGAAGACATGCAAAATGGTGTGAATTCATTGAATCATTTCCCTATATTATCAAGTACAAGAAATGAAAAGAGAATGTTGTAGCAGATGCGTTGTCTCGGCGTCACACTTTGCTAACCCAACTTGACACTAAGATTCTTGGATTAGAAAACATAAAAGGTTTATATACAACTGATTCATATTTTGCTGAACCATATTCCAAGTGTCGAGATGGCAAAGGATGGAAAAACTTTCATGTGCATAATGGGTTTTTGTTTCGAGCTAACAAACTATGTATTCCAGATTGCTCTGTTCGAATTTTACTTGTGCAGGAAGCCCACTCAGGAGGACTCATGGGCCATTTTGGCGCCAAGAAGACAGAACAAGTCCTTACCGACCACTTCTTTTGGCCAAAGATGAGAAGAGATGTGGAGAGACATGTTCTTCGCTGCGAATCATGCCACAAAGCTAAGTCTCGTGTGAATCCTCATGGATTATACACTCCTCTGCCTGTCCCTAGTGTGCCTTGGGAAGATATCTCCATGGACTTTGTTCTTGGTTTACCTTGAACCAAGCAGGGAAGGGATTCCATCTTTGTTGTGGTTGATCATTTTAGCAAAATGGCATATTTTATCCCATGCCACAAGAGCGATGATGCTTCACATATCACTGAATTGTTTTTCAAAGAAATTGTACGACTACATGGAGTGCCACGAACCATTGTTTCTGATCGTGACACCAAATTTTTGAGTTACTTTTGGAAAACTTTGTGGGGAAAACTTGGAACACGGTTGCTGTTCTCTACGACGTGTCATCCACAAACGGATGGACAATCTGAAGTTGTGAACCGTACTCTATCAATGCTAATGCGAGCTATCCTCAAGAAGAACTTGAAACTTTGGGAAGAAAGTTTGCCACATGTCGAGTTTGCATACAACAGGGCAGTACACTCGACCACTAAATTTTGTCCATTTGAAATTGTATATGGGTTCAAACCCACTGCTCCCATAGATCTTTTGCCTTTACCTATGCAGGAACATGTAAACTTCGATGCAAGCAAGCGAGCCGAGTTTGTTAAGAACCTTCATGATAGAGCTCGGACAAACATTGAAAAGATGACAAGGCTGTATGAGAAGCACGCCAATAAAGGTCGAAGGAAGGTGTTATTTGAACCAGGAGACTTGGTTTGGGTGCATCTACGCAAGGACAGATTTCCTGAACAACGCAAAAGCAAGTTGCAAGCCCGAGCTGATGGTCCATTCAAAGTGCTACGCAAGATCAACGACAATGCTTATGAAGTTGATCTGCCTAGTACTTATGGTGTGAGTACCAGTTTTAATGTGGCTGACCTATCTCCATTCTTTGGATTGGAAGAGTCGAGGACAACTCTTTTTCAAGGGGGGAGGATGATGTGACCACGCCAGCGTCGACCACTTCGGCGAGCTCTCCGACCACTTCGGTGAGCTCTCCGACCACTTCGGCGACCTCTCCGACCACCTCACCAGCTAATACACCACTCCAAGTCCATACTGGACCAATCACCCGTAGCCGCGCCCAAAAGATACAGCAAGAGGTGCACGCGCTACTTTGTGAATTTCAATTAAACATTGATGGTAATTTCGAGCTACCTAAGTCGTGCATGTTGTTATTACTCAGGTTCTACGAGAAGGAAGACAAGGATACATCAAGGATGGATCAGAGAGAAGAGCTACGTTTGAGTCAATCCAGCATGGTGTCCGACCAGTTTTAGTGAAGACTGCTCCGAAGCTCAATAGTCTGCATTAAGCTAAAGATCCCGTGCAAAACTGAAAGAGTTATGACCAAAACATTAAAGACTGCACAGAAGCCCAGAAGACGCGTGAAAACTGAAGACCACCTCGTAAATGCTCTAGCCAGTTGACCTTCCACCTCCTAATGTGGCTTCTTCAGTTCACATCTATCTTAGAGACTTCTCATAGTATAAATACCACCTCTAGGCTATTAGAAAAGAACTTTTTGATGATTTGATAATCCCAGTGATATTGCAGCCGAGCTGCCGAGTGCTTACTCAAACCCTTGTTCTTCCTTGTTCTTCCTGGACTTGTGAAGAGATTCCTCTGGAATCCACTAGTTCGTGCTCTGCGGGTTCTAGTACGGCTGCCCCGCCTTGTGTGGATTAGCTCCGGTTGTGGTTCTGCGGTCGTTCGGAGATCGAGTCAAAGTCTTCGTGGTTTCGGTGTCTCTCTCCCCGTCGCTTGGTCGCATCCAACCTTGGTCAGGTATAAAGCTAGTTATTCCGCTGTTCTTCAGCAAGTTATCCTTTTATCCCCGCTGCCTTGTTGCAAGATATCTTGATCGTGACCTACTGTCGTGAAGATCGGGCCAACCCCCGTACTGAAATAGTTCAGTACCTATCAAGATGCAATCACTCAAGCAATGCACTTGGATCACTCCCAATCTCACTATGATGATGAATCAATGATGGAGATGAGTGGGAGGGCTTTGCGGAAATCTTTCGAGCTTATTTCAACTAAGCTTATCGCAGAACAAGCTTTCTGTTTTCTGGACATATTCCACTCTCAGTCAGTAACCTCAGTCAACTAAGTGAGCTCTATTTACAGGACAATGATTTCAGTGGTCCAATCCCATGTGCTTTTGGCGACTGCAAAAATTTGAGAATGTTGAACATCTCTTGCAACAACCTTGATGGTGCCATACCAAAGCAGCTGCTGACTCTTTCATCCCTTTCTGATGGCTTGGATTTGTCCCACGACCAACTCTCCGGACAGATACCTCCTGAGATTGGTGGCTTGATCAATCTCAGTGTGCTCAATGTTTCCAATAACCAGTTGTCTGGACAGATTCCCTCCACTCTAGGACAGTGTGTCCACCTGGAGTCCCTCCACATGGAAGGGAACCTTCTGGAAGGAAAAATCCCAAATTCATTCACCGAATTGAGAGGCATCATCGAGCTAGACCTGTCCAGAAATAACCTTTCCGGAGCAATACCTGAACTGTTTGAGTTCTTCGGCTCCTTGATCCTCCTCAATTTGTCGTTCAACAGCCTCCAAGGTCCAGTACCCACTGGTGGGATCTTTCGCAATAAAAGTGCGGTATACATTCAGGGGAACAAGAACTTATGTGGGAGCACCCCATTGCTAGCATTGCCACTTTGTGATGCAATGGCCTCCAGAAAAAACCATGGTTTTAAAATTCTGAAGGTGCTAGGATTTAGTGCTCTTTCTTTGCTCCTGCTAGCATGAGCAGTGGCCACCTTTTTGAAGAGGAAGAAAGTCAGACAAGCAGCTCATTCATCCTGCAGGGAATTGAAAAGGTTTTCATATGCTGATTTAGCCAAAGCAACGAATAATTTCTCCTCAAACAACTTGATTGGTTCAGGAAAATCTGGATCAGTTTACAAAGGTAGATTTGAGTTTGAAGAACATACAGTTGCTATCAAGGTTTTTAAAGTCAATCAACTTGGTGTGCCAAAGAGCTTCATTGCTGAGATTTGAGTTTGAAGAACATACAGTTTGAAGAACACTCCTCATCGTAATCTTGTAAGGGTGATTACTGCATGCTCAACATTTGATCCATCAGGACATCAGTTCAAAGCTCTTATTCTTAAATATATGCCTAATGGTAGCCTAGAGAGCTGGCGCTATCCCGATCGGAACTAGTATGGATTGGAAAGATCATTAAGTTTTGGCTCCAGAATAACAATAGTGATGGACATAGCTTTTGCTTTGGATTATCTGCATAACCATTGCATGCCTCCTGTAGTCCATTGTGATCTGAAGCCCAGCAATGTCCTTCTTGATGATGACATGGGTGCACATCTTGCTGACTTCGGGTTAGCTAAATTTCTTCAAAGTTCCAGTCATTCATGCCATCAAAGTTCTACAAGCTTACGGGGACCAAGAATTGGGTACATTGCACCAGGTGAAAACTTTTTCCCTCAAAACTGGACATTGTAAATATCACAACCGTATTTTTCTGTTTTTAATTATTCATGTTTTATGTTTCCACTATATTACAACGTTATTTTATGATTTTTCCAATATTAAGAGATAAAATTGTTTGATCACATACACACATATTACAGAGTATGGCTTCGGCAACAAACTCTCAACAGAAGGCGATGTCTATAGCTATGGAGTTATCATCTTAGAATTGCTCACTGGAAAGCGTCCAACAGATGAGATGTTTACTGATGGTGTGAACCTTCACAGATTTGTGGAAAATGCATTTCCTCAAAAGATTGGTGATGTTCTAGATCCTTGTATCGTTCCATGTTTTGGAGAGAGTGATGTGGACAACAATTTGGACCACGGAAATAATGCAACAGCTGTCATGGAAAGCCACTGCATCATGCCTCTTGTTAAACTCGGTCTCTCATGCTCTATGGAGACCCTGAAAGATCGACCAACAATGCAGGATGTCTACGCTGAAGCCATCACAATCAAAGAAGCATTTGCAGTGCTACATGGCTGAGTAAAAGGGCTGTTGTTTTTGTTGTTCACATACTAGTAGAGCATGATGGCCTTTGCCTAATTTCTTTTGAATGGCCTTTTACTTTAAGAATAATTTGCCCGTGGGTCATCTCCCATTTTCGCTAGTGTTTTGTGTTTGTTATGTATCAGAACTAGTAAACATGTCATGAAACAAAGTTCGCCTTACAATGAACTACGATTAGCTTCGTTACCTTGTCTAATTGATTCAGGTTTAATGTCGGTAGTGTACTGCGTACTTTGACACCCTATTGAGCATAAAAATATACATATTAGTCAGAATCTGGGCTCAAGATTGATTGTCATTAGGCTGTCAGGCTTTTCTCTCTCTCTCTCTTTTTTTGGTTTAGGCTGTGTGCTTTTTGTAGAGGCCAGAATGGGTGCTAGATTATTGTATCAACTCGATGTGATCATCTTGAGTTAATAAAATCCTTCTTTATGGAAAAACATCTGACTTGCGGTGCCAAATTATTTATTTCCCATCGATTAGAAGAAAAGCGTGCTCAGGAAAACAATAGATCAACTGAGGAGGGGTGATGAATCTGCAGCCATGGCACCTGGGCATGGAGGGGATCCGCTCCTACCTCCTTGGATAGAGAACAACTATAAATCACGCCCAGCTGCAGCCAATGTTGCACTATAGTTGAGTATACATATACATAGAGAGGATGTGTTGCAGATGTGAAGGGAGGCGAAGAAATCTTTGTCATTGATTACTCCGACCATCAAAAGTTTCTAAGAAGTTGTACTGTTGTAGCACCATTAGACGGATGGGAAAATGAGTGGACACATCAAGCAGTTAGCAAAGGCCTGCAGTCGTGGTTTTTATTGGGCTCCTGTGAGTGTGATTGTTCGGTTTGTTTCTTCTGCTTGTTCAATGCTTCTCTGATGCAGTGACATGCAGTTTTATACTGGAGATGAATGAGTGGAAGTGGACTGAGGTTAATGACTTCTCGATCGTTTATACAACTTCCAAAAAAAATCTGGGGTGGTTATTTCAAGTGAAGCAACTGTGAGGATCTATCTTTGACCAATGGCAGATCAAGGAAAAATATTTAGGGGGGGGGGGGGATACTACAGTACTAGACCAATATAAGTTCATTATGCCTCGTACTAGTACTAGACCAACACAATAGTTTGGTTTTAGTGTCACTAACGTTACTTCTTTTTCATTCCCTTTTTTGATGAATCAAACCTAACATCAGTTCTACTATACTTAGGATGAAGTGTTCTGCGAACAGTTAATCTCTCTTCTGAAAATAAATTTTAATGTGCTATAAGTTGTTCTTGATTCTTGCCGATAGTTTTGTGTTGTATAATCATCTTAAGTTTTGAAACTTCTTGTACTAAAGGGTCCATTTCATCATGTATCTAAGAAATAATAAAATAACAAAACTTCAACATTTGCAGAGCACTGTCAAGTTCTTCCATTTTCGAGAACTATTCGACACGAGCTTATATACATATTAATGTAAGATACTTACAAGACAGAAGTCAAGAGATGACAATGCAATTGCTACAGCCTACGCCTCCTTGTGTGGGAAACTGGGAATTACATATTAACAACCTTAATCTGCAAGACAGAGGATCGTGCAGTATTGTTAGAAACAGAATTCTGTAAAGTATCACTTGAGAGTGGATAAACTATAAATAATATGTATATAGTGCATTAGTGTCTAATTTGTTTAACTATCAAATGAGCATTCCCACTTTGCAGAATATATGGCGCATTGTGAAGCAACATGTAGCGCCTGCAATGTGCGAATTAGTTGAAATATGAGTCAGACTCTAGTGAGTAAGGACAGGAAAATTACAGGGCAGGGATACAGACTTACAGAGTTCACGAATCGAGACTGTTGGGCACCTCGGCATGACGGCATTAGGTGTTGCCTGTTGTTGCTGGCCTGCCGCTTGCCGCACAGGCGCACCGCGCGCACCACAGCCCGCCAAGTCCAGCTGTAGTGCCATCCACATCCGCGGTCCACGCGACCAGCCGCCGCGCGGCCGCGGAGCGCTGGCACCCCCTGGCTGGAATGGATACTGGATGGATGAATTCGCCTTAATCCGTGCTTGCCTCGCCGATCCAGTCGCCGCTCGCCGCAATCCCCCGGCGCGCTTGCTGGCTTGGGTGGCCGCGTGGGTGGGTTCATGCGGAAGGGAAAAGGCCAAATCGGGGAGGGCGTGGACGCATGGTGGACTGGGATGTGGGCGGGCGCCTTGACCCACGTCTCCATCAGTGGAATGAAACCGATCGAGCTGCATGCATGCTTCTTCGAACCTCGGCGTTGAGTCGGGCCGCGCCGAGGTTAGCGTCTCAGCGTCATCTGATCGCACGCTAAGCTATTGGGCCATGAAGCGTTGTTGGGTCGCCTGAACCGCGCGCCAATAGCTCGGCGTGTAGTCCCACCGCGCCGAGGTTGGGCCTGTGACGTTGGCTGACACGACGCCGACATAGTGAGCCCCATGCGCCACCTTGTCGCCGTCGACCGGGGTCGTCCGTGACGTGGCAAGACCTCGGCGTCGTGTCAGTCGACGCCGACCCTCATACCTCAACGTCATATCCTAAGACGCCTAAAAATGGTCTATTTTCAGCAAACGTTTTGGCGTAGGTCTTTTTATAAAAAATGTTTTCAAAAGGGACCAAAATACAAAAAATTCACAAGGCTAACAGCATCAACTTGAGACAGACGACAAAGACAAGACATGTCATTCCAATGTTATGAAATGAAGTAAGCCACTGCACAGCTTCTAATTGGTGCCGGTAATACGAATTTTAAATTATCATATATGTACATGTATAGTTAACTAACGAACGGTGATAAATGGTGAGTGCAGGAGCCAGGGTGCTGATCAAGTGCAGCTTCAAGGTGAACTCGACGCGTCGGAAGAGCTGTCCCTGGAAGCGGAGTGCACCACCGACCAGAACTATTGTCTCGATCCATGCAATCCCAGCGACGAAGCCAGCGGGGGGCTACCCGTGCTCCAGCCCCCCCCCCCCCCCCCTACGGTTATGATTTACATGGAGCCCGGGCTTAGCCCGGGCTACCACCATGAGGGGAAGAAGAAGGCAAGGAGGGGCTGGAGGAAGAAGAAGAGGAAACCAGCCATGGCTTCGTCGATTCCTGGCTTCGTCGCTGTGCAATCCTACATGATAGAAAGACAACAGAATGTTCATGTTTAAGCTCATAGGTTGCAGATCAAATACTACTATCATAAAACATCTGAGGCAGTCTCAACTCCTGAAAACACTAATTATACAGTGGCTCAGTGCATACCTACATAGAAGGCATTTCCTCGATCAGCAGCTGGGCATCGTCCATGTCGAAGCCGCGGGAGGCCACACAGGGGGCGCAAAGAAGATGCGCAACACTGACACCCCTAGCATTTCGTCGGTCGGCGCGGACTCCTCCCGTGTGCAGCGCCGACAGGAAAGCTCAATTCACAGAGGTAAAACATCGAGCAATTGGTGTGCATATATGTGCTTTGAATAGACAGTGGTCAGTAGCAGGAGCAGACCTTGCAGCTCGGTATGCCGTTCATTGCCCGCGTGCAGGAAGAAGGTTGCAATACCCCAGGACATGCGTTGGGAAGCGAAGGGACGGAATGGTAGGAGCAGTGCCGCAAGCCCGCAACAGAGATTCGTGTGATATACCTGAACCAGGGCAACAGACGCCGCGCTCGACGGCCAGATCAGGCAGACTCGGCTGTCCCTGGAGATCAGGAGGGGCTAGTCTCTGCGGCCGCACTACTGTCTACTGAGCTCCAGCACCTAGTTTCTGGCGCCTCCACCGAACTCACCTACGGGTCACCTCCGTCCGGTAACGGGGGCCGTGGGGTTGCAGTGCTGCACTCGCCTCGGCGGCTGCGGCTGTAGAGAAAGGAGTGTCAATTTATGTGGATCGAACCAGGGTAGATCTGGACGGATGATATTTGGATCCGTAATAGCATATGCATATTTAAATCTAGAACACTACATCGAGAGAGATAGGATAAGGGTGTCATGTGTGGCGATAGTTTCTATAGGATCCTGAGGAACAAGTTTCTCATCATCATTCATTGTTGCCACATGCGGGATAACAACAGGTGCTGGCACCACAGTGTCTTGTACTGTCGGTGCAGCAACAGCAGGTAGTGAGAAAAATGGCTCATGAATTATCGGAGTGGGTGCATACACCCGCTTCTCTTCAAGGTCAATTTCTCGAGCTACCATGCTCCCCCTAATCATTTCATCCTCTAGGAAGACAGCGTGTCTCGTTTCCACAAACTTTGTATGTCTGTTAGGACAGTAGAAACGAAAACCTTTTGACTTTTCTGGGTAGCCAATGAAATGGCAACTCACTGTTTTGGGATCTAGCTTTCCAATATTTGGGTTAAAAACTTTAGCCTCAGCAAGGCTCCCCCACACACGCAAGTGGTTAAGTGAGGGTACTCTTCCTGTCCACAACTCATACGGTGTTTTGGGCACCGACTTACTTGGTAATCTATTGAGAATATGAATGGCGGTTTTTAACGTCTCCATCCACAGACTCATCGGTAAAAGTGGAGTAACTTATCATATTACGCACCATATCCATCAGAGTACGGTTACGTCTTTCAGCTACTCCATTCTGCTGAGGTTCGTCCGGTGTTGAATACTGGGCGACTATACCATTCTCCTGTAAGAACCTTGCAAAAGGTCTAGGAACTTGTCCATATGGGGTATGCCGACCGTAGTACTCTCCCCCACGGTCAGACCTGACTATCTTAATCTTTAAATCATGCTGATTTTCAACTTCTGCTTTAAATATTTTGAATTTATCCAACGCTTCTGTTCTTTCTTTAATTGGATAAATGTAGCCAAACCGAAAGTAATCGTCTGTGAATGTTATGAATGAATCATAACCATCCACACTTTTCATAGGAAAAGGACCACATATGTCTGTGTGAATAATCTGTAGAATTCCTACGCTTTGTTTGGCATCTTTCTTAATTTTCTTTACATACTTTCCTTTTATGCAATCTCTACATTGTTCTAAATCTGAGAGCTCTAATGGAGGAAGAATATCATTCTTAACTAGTCTTTCTATTCTTCCCCTCGAAATATGGCCTAAACGACAGTGCCATAATTTCGACAACGCATCGTAAGCTCTCTTTCGTTTTCTGTTTCCATTGTTCGATGAGGATACATTTTTATTCACATCACATACGGAATTCACATTTTCACGAAGTGATAACAAATAAAGCTCGTCTTGTCGGAAGGCAAGACCAATACATCTATTATTAAACAATATCTGACATTTGCCATTTTCAAAATGGCAATCATAACCATCATGGTCCAACTTTGATACACTAATCAAGTTTCTTTGCAAAGAAGGTACATAAAGAACATCTCTAAGAAAAAGTATGAAGCCATCAGCAAGCTCTAGCGGAAGATCGCCAACGGCCTCAACATCTGCTTGTACTCCATTTGCGACTTTAATGAAACTTTCGCTTCTTTGCAAAGTTCTTATCGAACGGAATCCCTATAAAGAATTAGCAACATGAATAGTTGCACCTGAATCAATCCACCAAGTAGATTTTGAAAACTTAACATACAAGGATTCATTTACGAACGTAATAATGTTCTCACCTTTCTTTTTCATAATCATCTTTAGGAAATCAGGACAATTTTGCTTGTAATGTCCCCTGCCCTTACAATGAAGACATTGATCTTTATCCACTGGGAATTGCTTGTTCTGAGACTGTTGCATGGGACCTTTTCTAGATGACTTGGAGGAAGAGCTGTTGTTATAGATCTTTTTCTTATCTTTTAGGTAGTTAACAGTACCACCCTGTGAAACTTTTATTTTTTCCTCCTCCTGCACACACATGGCTATGAGCTTTTCTAAATCCCATTTTCAGGCTGTATGTTGTAATTAACAACAAAGGTGTCAAATTCTTTGGACAAAGAAGCAAAAATCAAATGAATAAGAAACTCATCCTTGAGTGCCAAATCCATTAATTTGAACTTAGATGCCAGATTGCTCATTCTCAGTATGTGCTCTCTAATGCCACTGCCGCCACCAGAGTACCTTTCTGTTACCAGCTGCTTGATCAGTTGGGTTGCATATGTCTTTGAAGAGCCAGTGAACTGACTCTTTATTCTTTCTAGGTACTCTGTGACCGTGTCACAGTCTGGAATTGAGCCCACTATTGCAGGCTCAATTGTATTCTTTATCACAGCCAAACATTTCTTATTGGCTGTGACCCACTTTCTATTTTTAAGGTCAAAAGACATCTTTACGGGAGCAAAGTCCCGCTCTCTGTTCTGCCATGCAGCATCAGTCTCATCTATCTCCCTCACCGGTGCCACAGGTTCTCTAGGGAATGGTGTGGTGACAACCCAGTCCACCTCAGCGAGGATGAAAGACATGTCTATCTTTTTCTTCCACTCAATATAGTTATCACCTTTTAGAGTGGGGATCTATTTGATACAACTCATCAAGTTGTATCCTCCTGAAAACACAATTCAAATAGTGTGAGAACACAAATAATAACAACAATAATTGCATGCCTTAGTTTAACGTTGGTCAAAATTAAAACATACAATTATTTTATACATTAAATCTATATCACCATTGGGCAGAAATAGAAATAATGCATAATCATTAAAATTATAATATTGCTATTAACAATATTGGTCAGAAAATAACAATATCATAATCAACTCATATTTATCTCTTGGCTCTTAAAATCAAATTCTCCCGTTGGTTCGAATTTAATTAAAAGTCCATAATTACTTTAAATACGCAGCGGAAACATTAACATTCAATAATCATTTTCCTATTTTCCAGAAGCAACTTTACTATTTACTGAACAAAAAATATCGTTGCATAAATTTTGTACAGAAAATTATCATAAAAATTCAATTCAAATTGATCAAATTGTTTTATGGAAAATAAGAAAAACAAAAAACTGTGACTGTACTATTTGTTTGGCCATTTCGGCCCGATCCAGCAACAGTGCGCGCGACCCAGCGAAATCGGCCCATGGCCTGCTTCACGCGCGCGCGCCAGCTCTCCCGGCCCAGCTGCCCGCGGCCCAGCCGTGTGGCGCGCGCTCCCCCGCGCCCAGGCCGCAACCTGGGCCTGGGCCGGGAATTTGGCCTCGCGCCCTATCCCGCCTGGGCTGCAGCGCTGGCCCGATCATCTCCGTCCGTCCATCTAGATCGAACGGTGGAGCGCACAGCTCGGGGCATCAAAACCCCGGCCGGCCGCGCCTCCCTCAACCCTAGCTCCATTCTGTCTTCCCCTTCTCTCTCTTCGCGCCGCGCACCAGAGCCACAGTGGAGCCGGCCATGGCGGCCGGAAGGAAAAGGAAGTACGGCGCCGCCGTGGGCCCCCTCGCCGGTGCGCGCGCTCCCCTTTGGGTGAGCGCGCCGCCATCGAGCGGCCTCGCGTTGGTGCCCTGAGCACATCCGCCGGCCGGATCTCGGCTCTGTCCCGCGCGCCGTTCGAGAGCGACGCCGCGGTCTCCTTTCCGCGTGGTGGCGATGCCACCGGCGGTGGGTAAAAGCCCAGGTAGGCTTCCTTTTTAGGGTTAGGGTTTGCTTTTCCGATTTGAAATCGGTTCTTTTCTTTCTCAGTCAGTCACCGAGCGGGCACCGGATCCCAGCGAGCAATGCCCCCGGCCGGCCTATCTTTTCCCCATGCGCCGGCGTGACTGCAGTGCCACGCAAACGCGAGGTAGGCTACCCTCTTCCCTTTCTTCCCCTTCCTGGGTTAGGGTTAGGGTTTGGATAGCTTTTCCCCTGATTTGATTTCTTCTCGGGTAACTTTTCTTTTCTTTTCCTGAACCCGATCTAGGGTTAGGGTTCGATTTCTTTTCTTCCCTGATCCAGATCTACGACTAGACAGACTAGCTCCGATGCCATTGTTAATTTCTATGGATCGACTAGGGTAGATCTAGGCGGATGACACTTGGATCCGTAATAGCACATGCATATCTAAACCTAGAACACTACACCGAGAGGGAGATAGGGTAAGGGTGTTGGTGTTGAACCTAAGCCCTCAGAGGGGGTCACGGTTGAGCTGGCCATCTCAGCTTCGGTGATGGAGGCAGCACACGGGCAGCGACGGGTGGAGTAGAGGTTGCACGGACGTCGATGCAGTGCAGACGGACGGCGTAGCAGTGACGACGGCGAAGTCAGCGGAGCTTCCCGTCGCTGGCTGCGCGCCCTCTTAGATCGGTCTAGGGTTTGTCGGTGGGGTTTGCGGCTCACGGTGAACCTCGTACCTCGAGCCACCGGCCCCCACCTCTATATATAGTGCAGTGCGACGGGGGCCCACCAACCATGTAGGGTTGGGCGCCCCCGATCAGGGCGTGTGACCAAGGCCCAATAGGCCGTTGGGCTTATTGGTTGGGAGATCAATCTAACAAGGAGAGGCAGCGTTAGTTGCCGACGCTGTCGTCGGTGCGTCGCGCCGTCTAGGGAGGAGCGAGGGATGAGCAGACGAGTAGGAGGAGGGAGATGCGCGCCGTAGCAGGAGGCGGAGCATGCGGAAGGGACGAGCGGATTCTTGATGATTCGCGACCGCCAGTGTGGGGCTTAATGGGCGAGACCCGAACCGATCCGCAATCGGACGATCCATATCTCTACTTGGCTTTATCCGACGGCTCGTGGGTTAGCGGGCGACGTGGCCCGATTTGGTGGCCCGGTTCCTGGGGCATGATTCGCGACCACCAGTGTGGGGCTTAATGGGTGAGACCCGAACCGATCCGCAATCGGATGGTCCATATCTCTACTTGGCTTGATCCGACGGCTCGTGGGTTAATGGGCAACGTGGCCCGATCTGGTGGCCCGGTTCCTAGGGCAGGATTCGTATAAGTAAGAGATAGGGGTAATATTATCATTTGCCTTGTGTACTAAGTTGTCTCCTATGAACCTAAACGTGCAAATAAAATGGGACAGAGGGAGTACATGTCAACACCTCATAGAGTTAGAGGCGTATGTAAAAGACTACCGCATGTACTATCATTGTTGTCGTATCAAGTGAAAAGTATAAAGTAACAGGTTCCTTTTTAGTTTATATAACATGAAAACTCAAAAAAAATGCTCCCTAGAATGCACAAATTTTAAGATAACAAAAACTGCAATTAATCTTAACATAACAAAAAAAAGGCCGTGTACTGACAATCAAAGTGTTCAAACCTTCGTCATACAAAATCAATAATTTTCTAGGACCAACCTACCTATTGATTATTCAAAATAATAGCATTGGGGGAGGGTGCTCGGTCGGGGTGGTCAAGTAACCAAACTCCGGAAACGGAGGTCCCGGGTTCGAGCCCTAGGTGGCGTTCTCGCTGAGAGGATGGGACGTCCCCGGCCACAGAATCTGGTCCCCTATTTAAGCTTTCAAAATGAAGCCGGAGGGTACCCTAGCCTCTGCCCTCTATAAAATAATAATATTGAAGAAATGAGCCCAACTCAGCTGGTTGGAATTGAGGTGTGTTGTATATATGTCTCAACCACCAAGTTTGAGTTATCTTCGATTCAAATTTTGGTATCTGTTTCCTTCTTCATAATTGAAAAATATACCTAGTTCCTCCTATGCATACACTGATGGTAAACTGAAGAATTCAGGGAAAGTACGATTTCTTTGAGAGAAAAAAAAGAAGGAAAAAAACTCATCCTTATAAAACTAGTCCTATCAGAATTATTTTAATTTGTATTGGCAAAAAAGTCATGCCACTCACTAGTCACTGTACGAAACCTTATTGGAGCTCTGGACCCATCTGGTCACTAAATTGGATTTAACGCCTTCGTTTTCCCATGGATCTTGTGATCAGATCATGGGTCATGACTTCTCACTTATATATCTGGCTTCTTCCTTGGAGACGTCTATCCATGACATTTCTTCTCTTCCATCTCTGTTAACGTGGCTATCTTTTCAATTTCGTACTCTAAGCAGACCCCACTCTTTGTAATCAGTCAAGCCCTACAAAACACGGCTTTTCCTTCCACCGTGTATAGATTCATTTATCTTTCAAAAGCTTTGACTTGTTCGTTTCAGTCAGTTTTCTTGAAGTTTATCTTCACCTGCACGTCACCCAGATCAGATTTCCTGGCAGGATTTCAGATTCAGAACGTGTCATCAAGAAAGAGACGACTCTGCCTATCTGAGATTAATTACCCTAATTGGCCTTTCATTTTCAGTCGGTGGATCTGATTCGACCAAACTGGTGTAAATGTATATTCGTTCCTTTTACAATTGTTTCTTTTCTGATCAAGCTGAATTTGAATATAATCTGCATGTTCGCTTGATCGTATTTGACTTATAAGTCATGGCTTATCAGCCAACGAACAGTATTTTTCTTTCACACCAAACAAACCAACAGTACTTTCAGCCATGACTTATAAACCAAACAAGCCCAAATGAACAGGGCGAATGCATGTGCCAGAACTGTCGCAGAACTGTCGCTTGCACTGACCCTGTTCGCTTGTCTTATAAGCCGTACTTTTTCAGCGAATAAATAATATTTTTCTCTCACAACAAATCAGCCAACAGTACTTTTCAGCCATGGCTTATCAGCCAAGCGAACGGGGCCTGAGAAATAAATTGTCTCAATTGTTTGTTTCACTGACTTCCACGAAAATGGATTTGCGATTATTTGGGTCAAATCAAGTTCCACTAATAACATGGAAGGCTGGCCAGTTTTTCCCCTTCTTTTTGAATTGGTGGCAACAACGATGATAACCTATAATTCCCTGACTTCGCATAAGGTGAATTTTTGTTTATAATAACTTGTGACCCACTGTCTCAGCCAATAAATCTCAAAATCTACGGTAGGGTGCACTGTGAAAAAACACTTTTCTAAAACTAACCCGAATAAGGCTCTCTTTGGTAGATGGTAGGGTTTGAACTTCTCCGAAAACAGTGGAGCCATGAAACCCACATATTTAGGCTTCTAAAAAAATGGCTTTGGCTTCACCATTTTTTGGCTTGGTTTCAACTTTAGAAGCCGTTCTCATGTGTGCACGTCTGACAGGGCTTTTGATCAAACCGGTGGAGAGGCAACAACAAAATACCTACCAAAGAGAGCCTAAAACTGCTAGTGTGGACTAAAATAGCGCCACTAGTTGATTCATCCCAAGTGGAAAAGCCACCAGGCCACCACTTGATGGCTTATAATCTAGGAGGAAAAAGGCAACCTAACAAGAAGATGAACTATAGCACCCAGATGTTCCATACAGCGCCGGTCCTGGGAGCGAAACTAGCAAGCAGGGCCTCTCAACATAAACATAGTAGTAGTAATAATACTTATTAGATTTGTAAGCTTGTTGGAGTTTGGCTTAAGACGAACTAAAAACAACTTACAACGGAGCAAAAACCTGCAACTTAATGACGAGGAAACACTATGAATCACATAAACATCGTCCTCATACGATTAGGCTTGCTTTGGCCTTTGGCTATACCAATCCTTGATCTTGCAATAAACACGGATCCCAAATCTTAGTTCTAAAGATTGAAAGATTAGAAGATAGATTATAGTGCAGTAGGGCAAGTCGGCAACCAGCATGTATCTACCGGTACAAGCAATATTGAGTATTGATGGGCGGTGGGTGATCTGCAGTCTGTACAAGCTATGACCCTCTGCTCAACTATATAAAATATATACGTATACAGAACACATACCTGCTGGCCGCTAATGGGCCCCTTGGCGTCAGGGGCCTGGAGCGTGTGCCCCGCTCGCCCTGCCCCAGGGCCGGGCCCGGTTCCATAGATAGACAAGTTAAACACCATAAGTGGTGGAGACAAAAAAGAAATAGGGATTAAAAGGGCTCAAGTGATGTGCGGTCCAAGTGTTGTTCTTTAAGCACATGCATGATGAGGCCATTACTTCACCGATGTGCCAATGGCGACATGCCAATTGCTACTAATCAGTCCCCATTTCTTTGCAACTGAATGTAGCTATCAAGCTAAAGCAAGCCTTGCTAATTGCTAACCAGACATGGCGTGCACACGCATGGTGTACGATCTGATCCGCAGGATTTGGCAAATGGCTACTCAAAGTCTCAAAGGCTACCATACTCTCACATAAGAAAAAAAAGGCCACCACGCAACACAATATACTTTACCATTTTTTGAAACCCAAGTAAAGAAGCAAAAATACGATTGAGGCTTACCCTCGATAAAAAGAATCATTACCAGTTTACCACAAAAGACTAGCAAATCAAATAATTACTACTCTATCTTTTGTAAATTGGAAGTCGTTCTTTTTTCTCTAGATATATAGTTTTTACTATGTATATCTAGATATATATCAAAAACTATATATTAAAAAGTCAGAATAATTTACAATTTGGAAAAAGAGGATGTATATATGAATGTCTTGTGATACCAATTGAGATGCTCGTTACTTTTGGTTGAAACCTTACATCATCTCCAAGAGTACCCAATTCACCAATAATATTTGGAACATGAAAGAAAGATCTCTCCAACATTTTCTAAAAAGTAACTCCAAAAATATTAAAAATAGATTATGGGAAACTTTCCTGACGCCGCGCGGATTTTTTCGAAGGAGATCGAGTCTGTGCACTGTGCTTCCATCCAGGTCGCGGCCAGCAGCGACCTGCAGCCGAGGGGGAGCCAACAGCCGCCAGTCGGCCATCCTGCACCAGGCGCAGGCAGCAGCAGCATTTCTGCCGGCTAGCACTAGCAGGCACGGGCAACACAGGCACAGGCTGGCAGCAGCTGGCCATGGCAGGCAGCAGCAGCCCCCTGCCGGCCAGCACCCAGCAGTCGCCCTGCCGGCCAGCAGCAGCAGGCACAGACACGCAGGTGAGAACGAGCAGATGGTATACGCACGACTGCGACTGCGCGGACTTTTTCAGCGGGAGTGAGTTTTTCTAAGGGACTGTCTGTCTCCATGGAATAAACTAAAATGTGGACTAAAATGCTCACTTTTAGTCTCTAAAATGCCAAACACATGGACTAAAACTTAGACTAAAGGGTTTAGTTCTCTAGTCCATGAGGGGGTGACTAAACTGGACTAAAATGTTCTGGAGACAATCCTGCCCCTCATTACTCCCCATCCCACCCGTAGCCAGCAGCTGTAATATCTTCATCTCAACAGGGGTAATATTGTCTTTATACAACTGCATTGATGGACTTTAGTCGCTGGAACCAAACAGGATCCGGACTAAACTTTAGTCCAGGGACTAAACTTTAGTCCACGGATTAAAGGAACCAAACAAGCCCTAAGTGCCATTACATTGGAAGGTGGAATTGGTCGTTTTTTTTCCCGTCAATTTTGCAAAATATCTTAGACTGAGAGAGTGTTTTAGAAACTCTTGGAGATGCTCTCACGATATGGTCCCAGTTAGGCCTTGTTTGGATGTTGTCGAATTCAACTCAATCCATGTGTATTGGGGTGGATTAAGTTGGAACATAGTTCAAGGTCCACTCTAATTCATCCTAATACATGTGGATTGAGTTGAATCCGACAACGTCGCCTTAACGTGTTTTTGCTACTGTGGGGTTACTGCTAGCTAAAGACGCTACATCATGCTCGATAGAACCAAGGGCATACTACTTCTATCAAATCAAAATGCGCAACGCTCTTATTTTTAGTTTTCACCACCACCGCACCACGGGATGGCTAGCTTAGCTATATATAAGACGGTTTAGGCAGCTGGAGATCCTCAGCTCAGCCAGCCTTCTTGACTTGTTGTCTTCCGAGGTTGACTGAAGTGAAGTTGGCAAACCATGCCTGCCGTCTCGGCCGCCGCCTGCTGCACCGCCGCAGCGACGGCTAACGAGGTCGCCGAGGACCTCTTCGGCTTCCTGCGCGTGCTCAGTGACGGCACCGTGCTCCGGTCGCCGGCAGGCCCAGTGTTCTGCCCGACCACCTTCCCCGGCAGCCACCCGTCCGTGGAGTGGAAGGAGGCCGTCTACGACAAGGCCAAGAACCTCCACGTCCGCATGTACAAGCCGACGCCGACGCCGACCGCGTCCGCGGGGAAGAAGAAGAAGCTTCCGGTGCTCGTCCACTTCCACGGCGGCGGCTTCTGTCTAGGGTCGTGCACGTGGGCGAACGTCCACGAGTTCTGCCTCCGCCTCGCCGCGGACGCCGGCGCCGTCGTGCTCTCCGCGGGGTACCGCTTGGCCCCCGAGCACCGCCTCCCCGCGGCCTTCGACGACGGGGCCGGATTCATGCGCTGGCTCCGAGACCAGTCCGCGGGCGGCGCCGCCTCCGACGGATGGCTCGCGGAGGCCGCCGACTTCGGGCGCGTGTTCGTCACCGGCGACTCCGCGGGCGGCACGATCGCGCACCACCTCGCCGTGCGCGCTGGCAGTGGCAGCGGCTCAGCCGCGGCGGAGCCAGAGCCAGGCCCTGTGACGGTCCGCGGCTACGTTCTGTTCATGCCGTTCTTTGGCGGCGTCCGGCGCACGGTCTCGGAGGCCGAGTGCCCGGAGGAGGCGTTCCCGAACCTGGACCTGGTCGACCGGTTCTGGCGGCTGTCGCTGCCGACCGGCGCCACCAGGGACCACCCAGTGGCGAACCCGTTCGGGCCGGACAGCCCCGACCTGGGCTCGGTGGACTTCCCGCCGGTCCTCGTGGTGGTCGGCGGCCTCGACTTGATCCGCGACCGCACTGTCGACTACGCGGAGCGGCTGGTGGCGATGGGCAAGCCCGTGGAGCTCGCCGAGTTCGCCGGCAAGCCCCACGGGTTCTATCTGCACGAGCCGGCGTCCGAGGCCACCGGCGAGCTCATCCAGACCGTCGCCCGCTTCGTCGACGGCTGCGGCGCCATCACTGCGTCAGAGGCTGCTGCTTAATTTACTCGGTATATGCATGCATATGCATGTACCACGTTTCAAGTCGTGTTGTTGTTCACTCGTACCTTCTCTTTTTTTTTATGAAAATTCTTGTAGAGTGCAACTTGCATGTGTATGCTGAGGTGTTCGTGTGTATCAGTGTATGCTAGGTTCTATCATATATGATTACATTACATCCAAGAGTCTTTTATTTCATTATTATTACCTCCCGCTGTCCATATAAATGTAAATTGAGTAAAATTCAGTACCGGTGTTCAAACTTATAGCTTGTTGTGCCATTCCGGTATTCCAACTTTAGAAATGACTACTTTTTAGTTTCTAAAGTCTAAACTTGTACGTAGTGGGTTCCAACAGAGGTCCTAATAGGCCTTGATCTGACCCGTTAGCCTACGTGGTAATCCATGGTGCCAGACAACTCACGGTGGCACAAACTTAGAGTAAAATACACCGGTATTTGAGGTGTCATCTAGATGCCTATACATTTTCAAAATGTATATTTTTGTTCCTAAACTTACTAATCATTTCGTGCAAGATCTAAATTACCATAACTTTAAGTCAGTCTGCTTTCTTGGTACGCTTAGAGCAGCCACAACGGGCCAATAAGGCTCGGTAAAGACGGCAGTGTGGCGGTGTGCTGAGGAGCTCGACCGAGGTATCTGCGTCCGGGAGAGTTCAATCCCTCCGGTGGCCGCGCAGGCGCGCACCGGCTAGATGTCGCCGCCTCGGCCAAACTTGTGGTAACTCGTAACATTAATTGAATTTAACTAGTTCATATTAACCGGAGGGCGCAGTAGCTGTCAGCTGATAGCGTGGGAGACATTTTAAAACAGAAATACTATACAACACACATGTGTTTTAGCACAAAAAAATACATGGATTTTTTTTTATGTCTCTCCCTCTCTCTTTCTCACCGGTGACCACCGGCGCCGGCGACAGCGACCGGCGAGCTCGCCCCGGCGCCCGCGCCCGCGCCCGGCGCGCCTCTCCGCGCCGGCCATGGCGTCGGCGGCGGCGACGGATCTGTGATTTGTCCTTCCATAGAAAAAAAAAATTGTGATCTGTGATCTGTGATCTGTGGAGGTTAGAGGCTGGAGGTAGAAGAAGGGTGGAGGCTGTTGGATCTTAATCCTATGGTGCAAAAAAATTCATATGTTAAAACTGCATAAAACACATAGTTGTATAGTAGACAGACTCTAATTTTAAAGACGAGGGAGTTGGTCCTTTAGCAGCATGGGAACGGAAACATGACCCACGTTCCCGTTCCCATGTTCCCCCGTTTCGGGAACGTCTACGTTCCGGAAACGCGAATGTTCTCATTCCCACGTTATAAAATGATACCTTAAGTTCCCGTTCCCGTTTTCCGTTCGATGGGAACGGGAACATGGCTGCTAAGGTTGGGCCGACACTGCCGAGTGGAGGGAGAGAAAGTACAGTGGATAGAGCTCGCCAATGGCGACGAGCAGGAGTGGAGGACGGGTTTATTTGGGGTGGATTAACTTGATCCACGAATCAGTGTATAGCTGTTGACCTCTTAATATACAATGTTCATGTGCCGACAAGACTAATACGTGCTTAATAAGTTGGCTGCATGTTACCACTAAGTAGAAAATTCAACATGGGAAACACATTTCTTACTGAGATGCATGAATGTGTGACAACGGAAGCATTGAGTAGTCTAGGCTTCAAGCTTTAGCTGTTTAAAGTTTTACAAAGTTGGATGCATGTTACTACTAGTAGTCTAGTACTGTGTACTGACTAAATTACTTATGTCATATATCATTGCCTTGGCAGCTCATAATATATTCCATAGACTCTGACTAATAATTTCTTATTTCGTACTACTAGTTACTAGCACAAGCAATGGTCATTTGCCCACTTATTAGGCTATGCCACTTATTAGTTTAACAAAGTTGGCTGCATGTTAATTACTACACTAGACACTAGTACTGACTTGCGATGGTCATTTTGCTGTATCATTGCCTCCGTAGCTCATAGTATATTCCACAGACCCTGACTAATTTCTTCTTTCGTACTAGTACTTCCAAGCACAAGCAATGGTCATTTATTAGCCACTTAGGCTTTTCCATGCAAGAGCAAGTATAATAACAGGTTGTAAGCTGGCTAAATGCTGAGGCGGATGAGAGAAGAGAGAAGAGAGAGGAGAAGCGGGCTGTAAACTTACAGCCGGCTTAGGCACAGGAACTAAGAAAC
This sequence comes from Miscanthus floridulus, assembly GCF_019320115.1. NCBI lineage: Eukaryota > Viridiplantae > Streptophyta > Magnoliopsida > Poales > Poaceae > Miscanthus > Miscanthus floridulus. Next base: position 24,246,923 of record NC_089582.1, on the reverse strand, counting down.
TTTATGAGAGAGACACGCGGGCCTTGTATTAATAGTAAAGACATTACTATTATATGAGTGGGCTAGGAGAAGACTACAAAAAACCTTACGGTCAGCAGCCGGCTGTAACTATTAGCCTTGCTCTAAAGTCAGAGCATGTTAGTTGCTTGAGATTTATTACTGGCCACAGAGGGCTGACTTCTAGGTGGGGACATGCATGTATGATGGCCTTGCTTAATTACTTCCATAATTTGTGGTCCATGAGTGGAACATATATACTTTCACAGTTTGATATTTCCTTGGAGTATCTTGGAGGAGGTTTAAAATTATGACTGATGATGAATGGCAAAGATTTATTGAATCTTAATTAATTAGAGCAACTCAAAGAGATTCTGTAAAATAAGAGTCTAAAATCCATGGTTTAGCCATTGTCGAAAATAGAACATTCTCCAAAAGAGTAGAGTAATGCAGCAACCTTTCTAAATTTCTCATTGTCTATTTTTAAAATCTAACATGTCATGTTGAGATTGGTTCGCTTCTCCGTTTCCTGTACTCCAACCATTTGCTAGCACACCACCATGCAGATGGCGAGCCTTCACGGCTTGCTATTTTTACCTAGCGAAAAGTGCGGAATGAATGACTTGCTATTTTGAAAAACATGATAGAATAGCTGTTGGAGCCATGATTCTTCCAAAAAATACCTAAAACAGGGTTTCACAACTCAAATGGCTACTTTCTTGGAGTTGCTCTTAGAAGTGTACCCAATGGGGTTATATATACTCCTATATCCATGCTCTGTTCATGCAACAACCATGCCATGAAAATATCCGCATGAAAAATGATACACTTGTAAGCAACCCGGCCGACAACATCTAACATATCTCGTATTTACTATGCTATAATCCAATACATAATTTGAACCCAGCGAGGGCCGAGCACAAGCAGCGAGCATCAGCCAAGCGGAGGGACAATCTGGAGACAAAAGTACTTAACGATGTTTGACTTCTTTTAGTTTAGACCTTCAAAATTTAACAGTACTAATAATTTGGCCAAAATCTAGGGTAGACCTGAGCCTATATATGGTCTAAGGCTGGTTCCGCCCCTGATCTTGAAGGTACCGATGTTTATGAACTTTTTGAGAAAGTATATATGGCCCCCTCAATAGTATGACTTAGTTCAATTTATCCGATAGTACTAATTTTTTGCACATAGCTCATAATATGAATAATCACATATGACACTCTCACGTAATTTTAGAATATATACACATGAGACTAGTTTTTGATAAAGAGATAATTTTTCTCTCTCTTCTATTAAAATGCGAAATAATATTATTGGAGCTGCCCATAGAGCGAGATAGATAGACTAAAGAACCCTTCTTATAAAGGCGCACGACCAGAAGCCAGCAGCGCGCGGCGGGTAGCAAGATTAATTCCTCCTTTTTGCAGGTTCACAACAGTTGCAACAATTTTACCCTTGAAATGTGATTTAGTTTCACCTTAATTTGTCATGTGGGGTTAATACACATAACTCCTAGCATAAACATGGGCATTGGGCTTTCGACTTAACTGGATCGGAGGAAATCTGTGGAACAAGCCCAATTAACCCAACAAGAAGTACTCACTTGACCTTGCCAATTGAGATTGAACAGATAGATCTAAGATTGATGAAGGCATCGTAGCCGCCTTACCTACCAATGAAAGAATAATGTAGTTAAATACTATAATAAATCTAAAAAAATACGATCCCCATGTCAGAGCGGACAGATTCAACCACAAAAAATCCAACCAACTAAGCTACGCTCAGTGCACACTTGAAGTTACGTATTAGTGTCCACTATGATCATCCAAGCTACGGCACGTATGTAATATGCCATCTGAATTTTTTAAATAATATTTTTTAATGAATAATTATAAATCTAGAAGCTGTTATAAAGAAATCGTCGGCCGTCCAATGGCCAGGACACCTGTCGACCGCTCTGCAGCCGACAGGCCTACGTGGCGGCGACGTGGCAGCCGAAGCCCCCCAGGACAGCCTGTCGGTGCCGATAGCATCTTTGTCAGCAGCTGGATGGCCGACAGGCCCAGTCAGCTCCTGGGCTGCCAACAGGCCAGTCGGCTATCGAGCTGCCGACACGCCCGTCGGCCCCTGTGCAGCCGACTACTCTATTTTATGTTGTATCCCTTCTTTTCCACACAACCATCACCCGATTTGCTCCTCATTTACGGAGACAACCATCACCCGACGGAAAACTAACTTCAGCACTATTGAAGCAACACTAAAAACATTTGTTGTCCTTTTCCGGAGATAATCATCACCCAACCATAACTTGAGTACTATAAGGAACAATATAACTTTTGAAGGGACAAATACATTCGAATATTAACACAGCGAGCTACATGGACGAAACCCACAATAATAAATGGCATATGTGGAACTCTAGTTAACTAAGGTAAATAGTCCCACCACTAATCCTAACATGCCTTAGGGGAATTAAAGAAAAAGCACGACTTACAATGGCATGTCTGGATCTCTGTACTTCTAATGTTCAGAGCTCCGCCATTAGTACTAACATGCCTTAGGGAATATAACTTGCTGGGCCTATTACATTTTCTCTACTTGGTGTAGCATGTTTGTTTTCCCTTTCTCTCACGCCCTGAAGATAATTCCGCTGCATACTTCTTCTTGTCACTCCTGTCCACTAAACTTTGTTTTTATGATGGTTGCCATTCATTGGGTTGAAATCCAAAGCGCCCCCCCCCTTCCTCCGAGGCTCCGACCGTGGTTCTGCAGTGCTAACTGCATAATTAGGCACCAAGGTCCAAGACAGATGAATGAAGGAGGTCCAAGGATGAAATGTCGACGATGGTCAGTTCAAAGTTCAGGTCTAGAAGAAGAAGGGTAAAATATCCGAATATGCACTACGGTAAAACACTCAGCAATCCCTTTGCCGAGTGTGGACACACGGCAAAAATTCTATCGGCAAACTAACTTTACCGAGTGATTTTTGCCGGGCACTCGGCAAAGACTTTGTCGAGTGCCCAAAAAACACTCGGCAAACAATTTTTTAGAAAAAATAAAAAAACCAAGCCACCGTCTTCTCCTCGCCGCGCAGCCACCACGCCGCACCACCACCACGCCGTGCCGCCACCACGCCCAGGCCGCCACCATGCCGAGGTTGGATCTAGTGGAGGCGGTGGAGGAGCGCCGCCGGTAGATCTGCTGCCGGGAAAGGGAGAGGCAGGGGAGCGCCGCCATGCCGAGAGAGGAAGGGGGGAGGGCGCCACCGTCGGGAAAGGGAGGGGGAGGGCGCCGCCATGTTGGGAGAGGGAGAGGGCAGGGGCCGTAGCATCGGGAGAGGGAGGGGGCAGGCACCGCCGCGCCGAAAGAGGGAGGGGGAGGGCGCCGCCGCGCCGGGAGAGGAGGGCCGCGAACTAGATCCGTCCGCCCGCGCCGGGGCCAGATCCAGCCTCCCCGTGCGCCACCGTCGCCGGATCCACCCGCGCGGGGGCCGGATCTGGTGGAGGCGGTGGAGGAGCGCCGCCGGTAGATCCGCCGCTCGCACAGGGAGAGGGAGGGAGGTGCGCCGCCGCACAGGGAGAGGCAGGGGAGCGCTGACATGCCGAGAGAGGAAGGGGGGAGGGCGCCACCGCCGAGAAAGGGAGGGGGAGGGCGCCGCCACGCTGGGAGAGGGAGAGGGCAGGGCGCCGCGACGCCGGGAGAGGGAGGGGGGAGGGCGCCGCCGCGCCTGGAGAAGAGGGCCGCGCGTGGCGCGCTCGGGAGAGGAGGTCCGCGGCGCGCTCTGGGGAGGACCGCCGCCGCCACGCACGGAGAGGGAGGAGGGGAGGGCGGGGCCATGGGGGAAGAAGAAGGGGGAGGGGAGGGGCGCCCGCCAGGAATTAAATACGATTTCGTCCTTTGCCGAGTGTCCTAGATTTGGGCACTCGGCAAAGTTTTTTTTTCATTTTTTTTCTTCTCGTTCTTTACCAGAAAAAGATTTTATTTATTTGCCGAGTGCAAAAAAGAAAACACTCGGCAAACCCCCTCTTTGCCGAGTGTTTTTTTTTTGACACTCGGCAAACCTCCTCTTTGCCGAGTGTTTTTTTTTGCCGAGTGTTTTTAGTGCAGCACTGGACAAAGAACAATGAAATTGGCAATCCTAAACTCGATTAACCGAGCAAGAGGATGCGCGTTAGCGCAACGGCTTTCGCGCTAGTTGCTCAATCCATTGCTTGTTTGGACCGAATTCATGGATTTTTTAATAGCAAATACTAAAAAGAAAATAACCTTATTTGCTTGCAAGCGGTAAGACAAGCATTGGCAAGGCGGAGTAGCTTGTTAAAGGAAAGCGGTAGCGAAGGGTCAGGATGAACTATAGATACTCATGTGTCAGCTAATGTTGGAAGGATAGAGAGCGGTAGCGATGGGCTAAAGACATGCATGGTAGGGATGGTATACACAAACTCGATGATGAATAAAATCAAAATATTCGAATCTTCCCAGCAAAATAGTGTCTTGATCGATACAGTAATATAAAATCCTGCAACATCCATACAGAGTCTCTTAAATACATATAAGACCATATATGCATGCATGCACGAGTGTACGAGACAATCACTAAACATCTAAACATGACTGACACGTGGACACAATTCGACTAAGCTGCCGACACGTGGTATCAATCCTACTACACAAGTCCACAGTTCATGCACTGGAGCACACATTTGACGCGAGGAACACACTGGGCAAGCTGCATGCACACAACAATACACATGCACGAACCTTGATGCGATCATACAGTTACATGGCACATGCATGCACCGAGCTAGCTAATCAAGCAACCGCGCCTCGCAACTGTGCAGGAACCGGCTGACGAGGCCGATCAGCTCGCCGGTGGCCTCGGACCCCGGCTCGTGCAGGTAGAACCCGTGGGGCTTGCCGGCGAACTCGACGAGCTCCACGGGCTTGCCCATCGCCGCCAGCCGCTCGGCGTAGTCGACGGTGCGGTCGCGCATCATGTCGAGGCCACCGACCACCACCAGGACCGGCGCCCGGAAGTCCACCGAGCCCAGCTCGGGGCTGTCCGGCCCGAACGGGTTCGCAGCCGGGTGGTCCCTGGTGGCGCCGGCCGGCAGCGACAGCCGCCAGAACCGGTCGAACAGGTCCAGGCTCAGTAGCACCTCCGCGGGGCACTCGGCCTCCGACCGCGTCCGCCGGACGCCGCCGAAGAACGGCATCAGGAGGACGTAGCCTCGCACCGTGACCGGGCGGAGGTCGAGATCGACCTCGCCGCGCTTGGTGGCGGCCAGGCCGGCGCGCACGGCGAGGTGGTGCGCTATGGTGCCGCCCGCCGAGTCGCCGGTGACGAACACGCGGCCGAAGTCGGCGGCCTCGGTGAGCCAGCCGTCGGCGGCGGCGTGCATGGTGGACTGCGCACGCAGCCAGCGCAGGAAACCCACGCCGTCGTCGACCGCCGTGGGGAGGCGGTGCTCCGGGGCGAGGCGGTACCCCGCGGAGAGCACGACGGCGCCGGCCTCCGCGGCGAGGCAGAGGCAGAACGCGTGCACGTTCGCCCACGTGCACGACCCCAGGCAGAAGCCGCCGCCGTGGAAGTGGACCAGCACCGGCAGCTTCTTCCTGGCGTCCTCGCCGGCGGCGGCTGTGGACGACGGCTTGTACATGCGGACGCGGAGGTTGTTGGCCTTGTCGTAGACGGCCTCCTTCCATTGCACCGACGGGTGGCTGCTGGGGAAGGTGTCCGGGCAGAACACGGGTTGCTCCGGTGACCGGAGGACGGTGCCGTCACCGAGGACGCGCAGGAAGCCATAGATGTCCTCGACGACGACGTTGGCCGCCGCCGGAGGTAACACGCCGGTGGCTCCCGAAAGTGCAGGCATGGTTGGCATGTCCTTTAATTTGGGCGTGAAAGACTAATAAGGACTTGCTCCCTGGAAGACAGTGAAGCTAAGCTGATGATGAGGTTTAGTGTACCGTAAGTCGTCTTATATAGACATCATCCAAGGGAAAGTAATTCTACATTTTGATATGCATCGACAATGATGTCAGTAAAACGCCACTTTCTTAGCGGCTGCCGGGGGAAAAAATACTTCTCCAATTTCTAAATAAATCAATTTCTAAAATTATCTTTGGTCAAAATTTCCAAAGTTTGACCAAATATATATATAACATCAAGATTTATGACACCAAATTAGTGTTAATCAATCATATACACCATAAAATGTATTTTCATATTGTGCTTATTTCATAAATATTGGCGCCCTTTTCTAGAAATGCCTCAAACTTTTTTTTTTACTTAAGACACCTCAAAGTTGTTTTATTTGGGGACTGATACGATATGAACCAAAGCTCATGTGCTAAAAACTAGGGAGCAAGTAATACTGACCGTTGATTGATCTTTCAATTTGTTTGATTGGATGATTGGCACTCGAATAAGCCTGATTGTCCGCAGAATGAACATCAATAATCCCCCTCAGATATATATATGCTAGCTCAACAAAGGTATAGGAAGTTGCATTCAGCACCTCAATCAAGCATCACACGGGGAATTGGACAGGCACTAAAAAAGTATACGCGTCGATTTAGGTTAGCACCTCGTCTCCTCATTTTTCCTTTTTTCCCTTCCATTTTCGTTTCTTCCTTCTTCCCCAACGACCTCATGCTATAGTCGTGTACCCCACGGCCCACCTGCTTCCAGGCTTAATGGTGTCTTCACTGGCATTATAGACACCTGCCGACTACTATTGGCCATTTTCATTGTCCATGGTCTATAGTGATCTCGCCGTCTCTAACGCCGCCGCCTTCACTGTCATTGTATGTGTCCTCCACTGACTACTTGGATGCTTGACTCCTTTACCGATTCATCCAACAGCATCCTCGCTCACCGCCCTCAATTCTCCACCATCGCCAGGCAAACCGTCACCAACGACCATCCCCTAAGCCCACCCTTCTATGACTCCAGCACCATCCCCACCCAAACCCCTAACCCCAAAATCGAGATTTTGGGAAGTACGAGATGTTAACCGCTGGTCTTTTGTGGTAACCAGTGTTTTCATCAGCACAACCATGGGTAAGCATCCATCCTCTTTTACTTCCATTTTGGGAGTTCAAAAGGTTAATGGGCGTGCAACATGCTAGTAGCTTGTGTGCATGGTGGCCTTTGAGTCGGCATTGGCCAAATCCTGTCCATCTGAGAATCACGCGCTATATGTGTGTGCCACATCAGCTTAGCAAATAGCATACCGTGCTTTAGTGTGATAGCGACCTTCAGTCGCAAAGAAGGAATAAGGGAATTTGAGAGAGGGAGGGAGAGTCGGTCCACGGCACAAATTGGTGTGCCACCATTGGCTACATTTTTGTGAGTGCGGCTCAGCATCGTACTATATATCATATTCAGGTGGCAGAGCCTTTCTTTTCTAGACAAAAGAATAAAATCATCCCCACCTCTATAATAATACACACACAGCTTGGGTGCTCTTTTCAGGATAATAATAATGAAAGTACTCTCTCCATCCCAAAAAGAATATGAGCTTGTTTGACTTGTGTGCCGTAATCTGTGACTGTCAAAGAAAGAAGTGTGGCGAGCAAAGTCAAAGTCACACTTATGACAAAGCTGGGTAAGAAATAAGTCTATAACGTGTGGGATAGGATTCTAAGAAACCATGGCGTGCCATAGACGCGACAGTAAACTAAACAATTGTCGAAAAAATTATGGCATAACTAACCAATGGCGTGGTAATTAAGTTGTAATTATGAACCAAACAGGTCATATAACTCTCGTTTTCCGACAAGTCAAATAATCTCAACTTTAACTACATTAATATAAATTCCCAAAAAAACTACATTTATATAAAAAAGTATTAATATTTATACTTTAAAATATATTTGATGCTTAGTATAATAATATTTATTACACATCATATTTGTATATTTTAAAAATATTTGATTTCGTCAAATTTAATATCCTTTAACTCTACAAAACGGAAGGGAGGTAGTATGACGCACTCCTAGCCTTTGTACGAACAGAATGTTAACACGTTGAGAACAACATACGTAGGTTTTGAACAGTTTGGGTGCTTTTGCTGATGGATGGATGAATTTTCAATCTGTTACATCAGTCATCAGTGTTCATCTCTGGAAGATCTGAATTCTCTGGAAGCTTATCTGTAAATCTGTTTTGTTTTTTTTTTTCTTTTTCCTCGTCTAATAAAAATTCGGCAAAGCTTTTACCGTCTTCTAAAAAAAAGAATTCTCTGGAAGCCTAGGTTATCTTCCAGTGGTTGTTGTTGGCTTGCTTTCACCGTCCTTCCTAATAAGATGAGGTGCATTATTCTCCCTTTCAGTCAGAGAGAGGGAGCGAGCACACGTCGTTTTCAGTGGAAAGGTAGTGGTGGGCGGGGTGGCCTTTTCCCACTGTACTGCTGGAGATAAGTCATCAGTCATCAGTCAGCCGACATGTTTCACACCGGAGATAAAGTGGCACACGTGATTCAGCTTGCATTCGTCCATCTTCTATCTACTATCTATCTGCACAGTGATTCAGCTTGCATTCGTCCGTCTTCTATCTACTATCTATCTGCACAGAAACGAACAAACGACTAAAACGCATGGATAATGGTCGTCGAGGCATATCCAAATATCCTTCGTCCGTCCAATGAAAGATCAGAGGCCAGAGTATTCTCGGATAGCTGCGGCACCTCTCATCTTTCCTGCAACAGCAACAGGGTGTGAATTATCTGAAATCCTGCAAGCATATCCCGTATCTGGATGGATATCTAGATGACGACCAAGCTTTGCTTTTTGTACGAAATGAACACTTTCATCTCCAGAACATTTATCTCCATCGAGGTAGACCGCAATAAAAAGAAAGGCGTCAACAAATTAATCTGACTGAATGAAGAGGATGGAAAGAAGAAGATGCCAAATTGCCTAACTTAACAGAGTTGGAAGAAAAGGCTTATCCAAACTTCCAATGGAGTTATGGAGTTGTGGAGGCCTTGGTTGAAGAGGGCGTTGGATGGAGAGTTGATCGCACGATCAGATTGAAGAGTGGGGAAAGCAGATGGATTGGATTGTTCAGAGCTTGGACTTTGGAGTGACAAGAAACAACGGTAATACTTCATATAGACGCTCCTTTCTAAGGGCCGCAAAGCCAGTCGCCAGCGCAACAACCCCTCATATCCTATCCTCGTCCACTCGCTTTCCTATCATATCCTATCCTCGTTCACTCGCTTCTCCATAAGGTTTTCCAGTCACGCAATTTCTAAAAAAAAATCACCGCAACGCCATGACCGTGTTCCGTCGTGCTGCCTCGGCGTTCTCCATAGCGTCCCGACGCCCGTCGGCCGACATCTCCACCGCGCCCGAGCGCGGCCTCCCTCTCCATCGCGCCTCCTGCCCGCTACAGCCACCTGTCTTCCTCCTGGCCCTTGCGTCGTCCTCGCTTTGCTCCGGTGCCAGATGTGGCTGCCTCTCCAACCGCTTCCTCCGCCACCCCATGGCACAACCCTTCGACCGGTGGCGCGTAGTAGATGAACTCCTCTACCACATGCGTACACAACCGTGCGGCCCTCCTGTTTATTATGGCGCCATGCTTTGCCGACTGTCTTGATACGTCTCCGCCCCTCCTCGCGTAGACGTCCTTTGCATCGCTCGTGTTGATGGTCAGCCTGCACGTGGATGATCTTGGACGACAGTGGCATGCTAGCTTGGCGTAGCTGGGGCATGCACATAGCTGTGTTCCCTTCGTGCGGCAAGCAGCAACGAGAGATGTTGCGCGGAAACACATGTTGCAAGTGTATGTTTTAATTGTTTCAGATGTTTTTGAGGTATGTTATAAGTGTTTCACATGGATGTTGTAAAAGTATATCGAGATGTTGCATATGTTGCAATGGCTATACACCCATGTTGCAAGCGTCTATTTCAAATGTTTCATCTATTTCTTAGACATATGTTGCAAGCGTTTAATCTTAATGTTGCATGTTTTTCACGCATATGTTGCAAGCGTTTTATCTGGATGTTGCATATGGTTGCAACGGCTTGCAAGTGTTTTCAGGCGTTTTGCAGGTGTTTCAGTTGTTTCGGACGTATATTGCAAGTGTTTTATCTGGATGTTGCAAAAGTAGATCTAGTGTTGCACATGTTGCAATGGGACCAACATGCGAATATTTTGCAAGCGTTTCAGACGTATGTTGCAAGTGTTTCGGTTGTTTTGGACATACGTTGCAAGTGTTTCATCTGGATGTTGCAAAAGTAGATATGGTGTTGCACATGTTGTAATAGGACCCACCTATCGTTGCCGCTTGCTGCAGCTATTGGGCGCCGTGCATGCAGAACGGGGGTGCAGGCGGTCCCACGTGCCGCAGGAAGCGGAGCTAAAGCGGGAAATTCCCATGTGCGAGCGGGCAGCACGAGCATGGCGACGCGTCCATGCGACACCAACACAAGAAACGAAGGAGGCACGAAAAACTGAGAGGTTCGTGACATAAGCAGGGCGCGGGCGTCCGTCCGGATGTCCAGGCGCTTGGATCCATCTCCCCAAGAAACAAAGACAAACTGTGAGCTGGGTACCACCAGCGTATGCAGTGTGGACACCCAAACATGCCCCGCTTGGTATCAGTGACGGACTAAGCAATCTCCAATTTAGACAGACCATCCTCTTGAAAGCAAACAATTGAAAAGACCAATGCTCTATCTTATTTGGAATCATATCAAAATATAAAAGATGTATTTCAAAACAAGTTTCGTTGGGCAGTTTAAAAAGGAAACTATACTTAGTGGTTTTTGCAACGTACCATGTCGTATAGACATCACTAAGGAACTATAACTCGCAGTACACAGTCTAATTGAGGCTACAAAATAAATCTCTTCAATCATTTTTGTCATCTCTCTCCCAATCATCTTCCTCATCACTCTCATGTCTCTGTCTCAATAACTGTGATGCACATTCTAATGGATGTTACATCAGGGATGCTCTCCTCACGTTGTCTGTCTATTCGGACGCCACGTTTCCTAGGCCTATGCGCTACCGGCCCAACAATACCTTCTATCTCTAAAAAAGTATCTCTCCCACTCCCCACCGAGAGTCAACCCTCCACTCCACTCATTCCTTTTGAAGAAGATAAGGTCTGCCGCCAAGTTTGCACCCGACCACTGCTAGCCATGGTCGGCGTCATAGTAGGCTTCACCCTCGCGCTGGCAGTGTCCCACGTGTCTTTCCAACCCAGCACCACCTTCCACGCCCGGGCACCTCCTTGTCGGTGCGGTTCCCGACCAGTCCGTGGGCGCAGGCGCCGCCTGGCGAGGCTCATGGTGGTCGCGCGGTACTCGCCCTTGTACGAGAGCAAGGAGGAGGAGGATGAGGAGGGGCTTTGGGAGCGGCGAATGCTTTGGGAGGAGGGACCGCGAGCTTGCTGGCTACTGTAGTTCCCCACCAAGTAGGTTGGCGATGCTGTGTTTTAAGTGTTCCATCTGGATGTTGCAAAAGTAGATCCTAGGATGTTGCATATGTTGCAATGACAATATACACATGTTGCAAGCTTATGTTTCAAGTATTTAGTTGTTTTTCAAATGTATGTTTCAAGTGTTTCATCTGAATGTTGTAGAAGTATATCTAGATGTTGCATAACATGCATGTTTCAAGCACATGTTCCAAGTGTTTCATACATATGTTGCAGGTGTTTCATCTGAATGTTGCAAAAGTAGATCTAGATGTTGCATATGATGGCTACACACGCATGTTTTAAGCGTATGTTTCAAGTGTTTCGTATGTTTTCAATCGTATGTTGCAAGTGTATCAATTAGATGTTTCAAAAGTACATCCAAGGGAGCACAAGTTGTAATGGCCTCGGTGGCTGAGGGGCAGCGGTCTATTGCTGTCGCCTGCTACTACTGCTGGGGCACCGCCATGGGTCACCGTGCGGGCACCTGAGGCCGACAGGCGCCTCCACGGCGCACATTCGTAGGCAGGGTGAGGCCGGCGTGCTCCTTTCTGTTATGGCCCTATTACGTGGGCGCGACGGGCGCGATGCGTTCAAACAGGGAGCAGCTTCCGGACGCCTCCTGCAGCTGGACCGCCGGACATCCGGCGCTAGCCCTTTCGTATATAGTTCCTTTTTTGTTTTTATGCAAGATCTAGTTTCTTTGCATAAGACCAAGTTTCTTGTAGTTTTCTTTTTTTTTCTCCTCTTTATTAATGTTTGTTGTCACATTAGTAAAATATGAAATGGTATGGGAATTATCCCAACTACAGCTTTGTTTGGCTACACACAAATTGTCGGGTTCATAAACCCGGGGTCCCCAATGGACCCGCTTCCCTACAAAACTTGGCCCAGCAGGCGGCGCAACAACAGCACACGCCTGGGCCGGCCTAGATGCACAATAACATGCCAATACCACGATCTGGTCCCTGACCGGCACCTCTGACCAGGGCCTTCCCAAACGGGCCACGGTCCATCATAGGAAAGAGGGATACCGAGCTAAAAACACTCCTACGGCCCGTCTAGGACCAGGAGTTTGAAGGTTGGCCCACTGATGTGTTCGACAACCGCTCTGGGCACCTTTTGAGTGAGGGGTAGAAAGGGCCGACCTCTGGGTCACGGGCTCCACCTTGCCTGACCCCCTTTCTTCGACCAAGGATATGCCAGACCTCTGCTCGCTGCTCTTTCCCAACTAACATGGTCAGGGCCAACTTGGAGCAACTGACCGGGGACGCTCGCTCGGTGTGGACCTAGGGCGCAGGTGGAGCAGATAAGATAAGGTGCTTAAGTCAACCACAATACTAAGGACCGTACCTTATCATACCCTGCGCACCTATAGGACGGTGCCACCAGGCTATGATAGATGGATACTCTACAACCTTCCATACGTGTCAAAGCATAAACAGTGTTGTGGGCGCTGGCAGCCATCTCGTACCCGATAGCGTGGGCAACAAGACTAGGTAGCACACGTACGCTCTCTCTCTCTCTCTTTCTCTCTGACTTGTAAGGCCATCCCCTTCATCTATAAAAGGGGACGCGCTCTCTCCCAACAGGGGGATGCTAGACGACTCGTGGACTCAACGACTCGATGACCTAAGGACTCGAACAGCTACACAAAGCATATGCTCCGATACTTAGCACACGTTAGAGCAACTGTCACTCTCTTCCATTCGGTTCAGAGTTCGACCGGGCCTCTAACACCCCCCTTCTCATTCCTCACTCGTTTGTAACCCCACAGCAAACTTCGAGCACCTGGGCTCAGGAATAAAGTCAACGATCGACTAAAACTGGACGTAGGGCATGTTGCCTGAACTAGTATAAATCCTATGTCATTGAGTGCTAGGCCACATTCAATCACAACGCACAGCAAAACTACAAATATTCACTTGCTGGTCACTTTTCGCACCGACAGTTGACGTCGTCTATGGGGAGGACGCCGTGCATTCATGCTTTTGGTCATCGAATGGCCCACCTTCCACCATCTTCGGCATGGCGGGCTCGAGCGATACGATTCGCTTCGGTTCATTGGAGTTTCTCACGCTCCCACCTGTTGGGATGTGGGTTCCTCCCGTCTTTGTGCCACTCTAGACCTTCCTCTTTGGGAGTCTAGACTTCATCATCGACCGGCTCATCATACTCTGCCTCCGTGAGGAGGCACTCATCCCGGCGTCCGCTAGAGGAGGAGCACCCTCCACCAGCCCCGGCCCACTCGATGACCTCAACATCGAGACACTCGTGCTTCGCCTCGAGCCCATGCTGGGCACAAACCCCACGGTGAGTGATGTACATATTGTTCTTTACTCACTATTTAACACCTTCCGCCGACTCTCTGGACGGACCCCATTGTCCCCACCGTGACCGCTGTGCGACAAGTTCCCCTATGGTTTCGCGTCCCCCATGGACGTGTGTGTGGGGGGGCTCCAAAGGATGCTGATGCCGCCCCTCTCATGTTCGAGTTCGTAGGGATGGTGGGCTATGCTCCCACCTCCTTTCACGACCTCAGACCTCATCGACGACGAGGTCGAAAGTGATGACTCCAGTATCAGCGATGTCATGGCACCTGGCCACCCTCTGTCCTGGGAGTGCGCTATGGCGGACACCCCGGGACAGCCACCGGTGGTGGTGGAGTCTCTATAGACTCGCACCCCTTTGGACCCCCATGCGAAGGCCCTCGCTTGTGCACAGGATCATGGCGAGGACTTATGACAAAGGCGGCAGAGCCAGCCACCACCTGCGCTGGAGCGCTCGGTGTAGCATGCTACGCCACATGCACGTAACCCAGCGAGCAACGCTCGGGGTCACGCCCGTTAGGTCCAGCGTAACATCCTAGACGGAGGGAACGACCCCCTCAGTTTGCTTGGGCTGGCCAGAACATCGCTGCTGCGACGATGCTTTTGTGTGGCCTCCCCGAGCCTACCGACCCCAAGAACAGGCAATCCATCGGAACCTCCGAGCGTTGGTGGAGACCGCCACTGTTCAACAGGCGAAAAGCTCTGCATCATGACACCGGCTCACGGCCTCTTGCCCAACCGAAGGACTGGGGCCGTACTAGACGAATCACTCCATCCACTCACCACTACAGTTGTCGAGCGTGGGGCAGGAAGCCATGGCTACACCGTAGCCCAACTCGATGCCCGCTCCACATAGACCACCTATTTGCGAACAACTCAGGCCAAACCATGTTGCATGCAGCGTCATCAACTATCAACGCCATGCCCGACACGATGATGATGTCCATCGAGTGGCGGTGAGAGCAGGCGATGCGGGCCTTGGCCTAACCATCGAGGAGTGTGGGGACACGCACCCTAGGCATGGTGGCTGACCAAACAACCAAAGCCCTAGCCTAGACGGCCTAGGGCCATGGGCCTTTGGTTGTCGCATCTAGAAAGCGCCGTTCCCATAGCGTTTCCGACCACCCACCAACATCGCCAGGTACACTGGGGAGACAAACCTTGGTATATGGCTCAAAGACTTTTGGCTCACCTGTTGAGCCGGAGGAGTGGATGATGACTACTTTATCATCCAGTAGCTCCCCATCTGCGTGATAGAGCATATTCGAGCATGGCTCGAATTCCTTCCGCTCGACAGCATCCGTGACTGGGTGAATCTCAAGAGGGTCTTTGTCAGAAATTTCTAGGGGACATATGTCCATCCTAGGAATTCCTAGGACCTCAAGAGCTACCAGTAGGAGCCCAATAAGTCCCTATGGGATTACATCTGCAGGTTCTCAAAGTAGCGCAACTCCCTTTCTGATGTCATCGATGAGGACATCATCAGCGCATTCCTCTCTAGGACAACCTACGAGTCCTTGATCCACAAGCTCGGCTGTGTGAAGCCCTGTACCACCCGTGACCTGCTTGACATCACCATGAACCATGCCTCCGATGAGGAGGCGGTCGGGACAGAGGCAAGGCCAAGTGCGAGGACCAAGGTGAGTGCCCCTCCACACAAAGGGGCATGGAGAACAAGAAGGATCGGCGCCGACCGACCGACCTAGCTTTGGTCGTTGCGGCTAACCGAGCGGGCAAGTAGCCCTAGTAGGGCCAGCCCAACCACTTCAACAAGCTCATGGAGAGTCCATGCACCAACCACGCCTATCCCATCAAACATCTCTACAAGGACTGCAAGCTCCTCAAGCGCTTCCCGTGGCAGGTCTCCAAGCCAAAGGAACTAAAAGACAAGGAGGAGGAGGCCAAGAAAGGAGGCATGGTGGGCAAGGACGATGATGGCTTCCCTGACCCCAAGGAATGCCTCATGATCTTTGGGGGATCCGATGCTATCCACTCCAAGCGCTAGCACAAGGTATGCTATAGAGAGGCATGCGCCGCCGAGTTGGCCATCCCCTCTTTCCTTAGCTGGTCGAACTCCGCGATCACTTTTGATCAGAGAGACCATCCTTCCCACGTCGCCCGACCGAGTCGCTACCCGCTCGTCGTTAACCCCATCATCCGCAAGAAGCACCTCACCATGGTGCTAATGGATGAAGGCAGCAGCCTCAACATTCTCTATGTCGACACCCTTTATGCCATGCGCATCCCCTGGTCGGAGCTCCACTCAGTGAGCTCTCCCTTCCACGGCGTGATATTAGGGGCACAGGCGTATCCACTCGGGCAGATCAACATGCCCATCATGTTTGGCGTCCGCACCAACTTCTGCTCGGAGGTCCTAACCTTTGAGGTCGTGGACTTTCCGGGGTCCTACCATACCATTTTGGGGCGACCTTGATACGCCAAGTTCATGGCGATCCCCAACTACACCTACCTCAAGATGAAGATGCCAGGGACAAATGACATCATCACCATAGGTAGCACCTTCTAGCACACCTACATGTGCGACCATGAGCATTACGAGCTCGCCACTACCATCATCAACTCCGTCGAGCTCCTAGAGCTCGAGAATTCGGTGACTCTAGCAGTCCCCGACTACAACGGGCCAACCTCCTCAAGTGCCTTCCATCCAACTGAGGAAACCAAGGCGGTGGAGATCGACCCCACTGACCCAACCAAGATAGTGCGGGTCGGGACAAAGCTCCAGCCAAATAGGAAAGTGAGCTCACTGACTTCCTATGCGCAAATCGTGATATCTTCGTGTGAAAGCCTTCTGACATGCCAGGCATACCAAGAGAGGTCACCAAGCACGCACTACATGTTGTCCTAGGCTCAAAGCCCGCCAAGCAACACCTGCGTTGCTTTGACGATGAAAGGCATAGGGCCATAGGCAAGGAGATCGCCAAACTTCTGATAGCCGGATTCATCAAAGAGGTATACCACTCCGACTGGCTAGCTAATCCTGTTCTTGTGAAAAAGAAGAATGGGAAGTGGAGAATGTGTATTGACTATACTGGACTCAACAAGGCATGCCCAAAGGATCACTTCCCTTTACCATGCATAGATCAGATAGTCGACTCCACCTCAGGGTGCAAAATCCTCTCCTTCTTGGATGCCTACTCAGGCTACCACCAGATCGCGATGAAAGAGTCCGACTAGCTCGCAACTTCATTCATCACCCCGTATGGTTTGTACCGTTACATAGCCATGCCTTTTGGTCTAAAGAACGCTAGCGCCACCTATTTACGGTGCATGGAGTGATGCTTCACCGACCAAATCGACCCACCCGACCAACCTGACCAGGTCGAGCGGTCGAAACCAACAATCGCCGTCTATGTAGATGACATAGTGGTGAAAATGTCTCATGCTAACGACTTGATTGCAAACTTGGCCGCAACATTCATGAACCTCTGAAGGTTCCACGTCAAAATGAATC
The DNA here is from genome assembly GCF_019320115.1 of Miscanthus floridulus. Lineage (NCBI taxonomy): Eukaryota > Viridiplantae > Streptophyta > Magnoliopsida > Poales > Poaceae > Miscanthus > Miscanthus floridulus. The sequence continues at coordinate 24,229,686 of NC_089582.1, read as the reverse complement.
TTGAAAATGTGTTTTTGGGGTCCCAAAGGGGAAGCTACTTAGATAGATCATGTCCGAGCGCGGCATCGAGGCCAACCTCAAAAAAATTGGCCATGTCCAACATGGGCCCTATACGCAATGTCAAGAGCGTATAGAGGCTCACCGGCTGTCTAGCCGCCCTGAGCCGGTTCATCTCCCGACTAGGCAAACAGGGGATGCCTCTCTACAAACTTCTTAAGAAGACAAACACATTCATCTGGATAGAGGAGGCACAGCATGCTTTGGAAAGAATCAAAGCATCACTGATGTTGGCCCTAATCCTCCTCACTCCTAAACGGGGAGAATCCCTCCTCCTCTACATCGTAGCAAGCAATCATATTGTGAGCGCCGCCCTTGTTATCGAGAGGGAGGAGCCAAGACACCCCCTTCGTCGATGAGGTACTCACCGACGCTAAAGTTTGCTACCCTAGGTTCAGAAGCTTCTGTATGCCATGCTGATGGTGATCCGGAAGCTCCTACACTACTTCACCGACCATGAGGTCATGGTCATCACCTCATACCCACTCGGGGAGGTCGTCCATAACCGCACTGCCACCAACCGAATCTCTAAGTGGGCTCTTGAGCTTATGGGCCACGACATCAGGTATGTCCCCCACACCGCTATTAAGTCTCAGGCTCTTGCCGACTTCATCGTCTAATGGGTGGAAGTTCAGCTCCTAACCCCAGACATCACCCATGAGTACTAGACGATGTGCTTTGATAGGTCGGTCATGGCACCTGGCTTGGGGGCTAGAGTCATTCTGATCTCCCCGGATGGGAGCAGGCTCTGCTACATGACCCATCTCCATTTTTTAGCCTCGAATAATGTCATGGAGTACGAGGCCCACATCAATGGACTATGTATCGCCATCGAGCTCGACGCCATGCATCTATATGTCTATGATGACTCAGAGTTGGTCGTCGACCAAGTCATGAAGGAGTCCTCCTGCAAGATCCCTCTCATGGCGGCGTACTGCTAGGAGGTGCACAAGCTCGAGGAAAGTTCCGAGGCATCGAACTGCATCATGTCCCTTGAAAGGACAATGATGCCACCGACTTCCTCGCAAAATTGGTGGCTAGATGGGAACCGCCTGCCAATGGGGTCTTTGTAAACGACCTCCATGAGCCATCTGCCCACATCTGAGAGGATCCGACCCAGATGCGCTCTAACACCAATCTAGCACTCGGGGGCTCTGACCCCTCGATGTGCTCCCACCCTGACCGAGCGCTCAGGGGCTCTGACCTTGGCGCCTCCATGGCAACGTCGCCCAGTGACATCGCCATGATCACGCTTGATCTAGCCGACTAGAAAGCACCACTGCTTGCCTACCTCCTCGAGGTGGTTCTCCCACCAGAAAGGACTGAAGCGTGATGAATCGCTCAACGTGCCAAGACAGAGTCAGTCAGGAGTACTCATGAAGTGTGTCCCAACAAACCAGGGGAAACAACTCCTCCTCGAGGTCCACGCTGGAATCTACGGACATCACGTGGCCCTGAGGTCGCTGGCCAGGAAAGCCTTTTGCCAAGGTTTCTACTGGCCCACTACACTCTGAGACGCTCAGGAGGTTGTCTGTAGGTGTGAAGGATACCAGTTCTACGCCCAACAAACTCACCTATCGACGTAGGAGCTTGAGACCATCCCTATCACCTGGCTATTCATGGTCTGGGGCCTCGACATGGTCGGACCCCTAAAAAAGGCCTCGGGAGGCTTCACTCACCTACTCGTGGTGGTGGACAAGTTCACCAAGTGGATAGAGGCAAAGCCCATCACCAATATCCGCTCGGAAGAAGTGGTCAAGTTCTTCCTCGACATCATCTATCAGTTTGGTGTCCCTAACTGTATCATTAGCGACCATGAATCAAACTTCACCGGGAAGAAGTTCTAGGACTTCAGTGATGGATACGACGTTAGGATCGATTGGGCCTCAGTCGGACACCCACATACTAATGGTCAGGTCTAGCAGGCCAATGGCATGGGCCTCCAAGCATTCAAGCCCTGCATCTTCGACTGACTCAAAAAGTATGTCAAGCGATGGGTTGTAGAGGTCCCAGTAATCCTTTGGAGCCTAAGAACGACCCCAAACCGATCCACAGGGTTCACCCCTTTCTTCCTCGCATACGGAGCCAAATCAGTGTTGCCCTCCAACCTCAATCATGGCGCCACAAGAGTAAAGGCCTTCGACCGAGACCGAGCCACGGAGGCTCAGTAGGACATGGTCGACCTGCTTGAGGAGGCTCATGAGATGACCGTCATCCGCTTTGCTTGTTACCAGCAAACTCACTACAGGTACCATGAAAGAAAAATCAGGGGAAGGATCCTCGAGGTCGGTGATCTCGTACACCGGAGGACCCAGTCAACCAAAAGGAAACATAAGCTCTCTCCACCATGGGAAGGACCCTACATGGTGACCGTGGTGATCTGACCGGGAGCCTATCGACTGAAGGATGACAATGGCAACATTCTCATCAACACATGGAACATCGAATAGTTATATCATTTCTTTCCCTAAAGCTTGGTCTTACCGTTTATTTCCATTCAATGCTTTGCTCCTACAGCACCCCAGCCCGAGCACTCTCAGCTAGGTCACTTGGGGACTCCATGGGGTGCGATACCACTCCCTTTTTTACTATCATATAGTAACACTTTTCGCCCAAACAAAAGGGTGTCGCCCAAACAAAAGGGCATTATGTTCCTTTGATTACCCTACATAACTTGCGCTTTTAGCCTCCCAACCGTGAACACCCCACCACGACCTATGGTTACGAGTAGCTGAGCCTCACGGACCATGCCTGGGTTCTTAAGGTTGCAGCCTATGGGTCAATGGGCAGGTGAGAAAAAGAAAGGACAAAAACAAAGCTATGCAAGGATAAAAACAAGGGCAGATGGGACAAGTTTCCCCTCACATGTAATTTCATCACAAAACAAACTTAAAATATTCATGAATGTAAACTGTTCACATGGGGGCTCCCCCACAAATTCATCTTGTAATAAACTGACTATTTCTACTCTAACTCTATTGTGGCCCCCCGATGACGTCAGTTGACGGTGCGGTTGGTGAGGACGAAGGCAGCTCGGTTATGGTCGGCACGACGGCGCTTGGCTCGGCTATGGTCGGGATGATGTTTGGCTCGGTTGGGGGCGGGACGACACTCACCTCTAACCCGGCCTCTGCTACCTCCATAGACTGGACGACATCTTCTTGGTACATGTCTGCGGCCATGGTCGAACGGTGAGCCTCCACCACCACCTACGCGAAATTATGAATCTGGTCGAGCTCTCCGTCAAGAGCGCGTAGCTCCTCAAGGAACTAGGCTAGTGCCTCCATGCCCCAACTGACCGCTGCTTTGATCGTCTCCAACTCTTGCTCCAGAGAGCCGATCTTTCCACCCAGTTCTGGAAGTGGACGACAAATTCAGGAGCAAGAAATAGAAAAATTCAAGGCATCAACCGAGGGCAAAATAGGTACGTACCGAGCTAGGCGCTTTCGAGACTGGAGAGCCCTTCCTCTTGCCGGGTCACCCTCTTGGGCAGCTGAGTGTTTGGCTCCTCTGCCCCAAGCATCTGCCTATGGAGCGCGACGAGCTCCCACTCGGCGTCCGACCAGGCCTTCCACTCTGCTTCTAGAGCCTCTAGGGACTTCCTGAGCGCCACCTCAGTCTCTGCCAAGTGGGCCTTCACCACGTCAAGTTTCTACTCAGCAGCAGCCACCCGCTCGACCACACGCATCTCTGTCGCATGTGCTCTTGTCGCCTCGGCCACCTGGTCCTAGGACTCACGGTGGGTGGACTCCAGCTAGTGCCTAAGCTCGTCGACCCGCCATGATGCCACCGCTGAAAGCTCTAGTTTGGTTTTGGTAAATTAATAAAACCCTAAGTGCTAACCTAGTTTATCAAAATGATTATAAGATAGGTGGCACATTCCAAGTGGAGCAAATGAAGATTATGACATGATGATGGTGTTGCCATGGTAACGATCAAGTGCTTGGACTAGAAAGGAAGAAAGAGAAAAACAAAAGGCTCAAGGCAAAGGTATAAGTGGTAGGAGCCATTTTGTTTTGGTGTTCGAGACACTTAGTGAGTGCGATCACATTTAGGATCGATAGCCGTACTATTAAGAGGGGTGAAACTCATATCGAAATGCGGTTATCAAAGTGCCACTAGATGCTCTAACTCATTACAAATGCATTTAGGATCTAGTGGAGTGCTAATACCCTTGAAAATGTTTGTGAAAATATGCTAACATATGTGCACACGGGGATACACTTGGTGGTTGCCACATTTGAGCAAGGGTTAGAAACTTCACCGGTGGAGTGTCCAGTCCGACGGTGCCACCGGCGCCCTACACAGAAAAGATAGGGTTTCACAGAGTGCACCGAACGCTGGTCTCAACTGGACTAGAGCGTCCGATCAGTGGAAGCAGTGAAGACGCTGGCATCGGTCTTGGATCGGATGCTAGGTCACTTCATGACCGGACGCTGGCGGGGTGCGTCCGGTCCTACTGATGTGGCAGCGCATAGAGGAGACAGTGAGTGACCAGATGCTGGGTGAGTCTGGTCGAGCATGACTGGACGTGTCCGGTCATGAGTGGAACCTTACTAGAAACTATCGGATGCTGGTGTTGGTGCATCTGGTCACTTCGAGCATCGCGTCTAGTCATAACTTGACCATTGGGATTGGGCATTCAGTAGTTGAAGAGAGGGATGATGTGGCAGCCATCCGTTGATCAGACGTTGGTAGGGTGCATCCGATCGATCTGACTGGAGCGTCCGGTCACCCCGAGCTATGCCCAGTAAAGAGGTACAATGGCTCTATTTCATGGGGGCTTCTATTTAAGCCCCATTGCCTGTGCTAGCTCACTCTCTTGGCCATTTGCATTGACATGGCAACCTTGTGAGCTTAGCCAAAGCCCTCCCACTCATCTCCATCATTGATTCAACTTCTTTATGAGATTGGGAGTGAATCCAAGTGCATTGCTTGAGTGTTTGCATCTAGAGGCACTTGGTGTTCGTGTTTTGCTGTGGGATTCACTTGTTACTCTTGGTGGTAGCCACCACCTAGATGGCTTGGAGCAGTGAGGATCGTTGAGCAGAGGTTGGTGATTGTCTCCGGCTCCGATCATGATGATTATGAGGGGTTCTTGACCTTTCCCCGGTGGAGAGCCAAAAGGTACTTTAGTAAATTGCTCATGGCTTGTGTGATCCTCATCTTGTGTTGGTTGTGCGGCACCCTATTGAGGGTTTGGTGTGTGATGCCAATTAGCGCATGAACCTCCAAGTGAGTGAATCACCACAACAAGGACTAGCTTGCCGACAAGCAAGTGAACCTTGGTAAAAATCATTGTGTCATCATTTGATTCCGAGGTGATTGGTCTTCATTGGTATTCATTCTTGTGATTGATTGGTTCACTTCTCGACTCGGCGGTATAACCATCTTGCTCTCTCTCTCTTTATAATACCGCAAACTAGTTGTCAAGCTCTTTAGTGTAGCTAGTCATGAGAGCTTGTTAGTTTGGTTAGTGTGACTCTTTAGTTAGCATTGGAGAGCACACTTAGTATAGTAACATAGCCATTGTGTGGATAGAGACTATAGAAACTAGAATTGTGGTAGGTGGCTTGCAATTTTAGTAGGCTAGCGCAACACTTGCTTTGCCTCATAATTGTCTAACTGGTTTGCTAAGTGTTGTTGTAGAAATTTTTAATAGGCTATTCACCCCCCTCTACCCATTAGGACCTTTCAACCGCTTCTTGCTCCATCTAACCGTGCTCCTCCTAGAGAAACCAGGACTTATGGATCGACATCATCTCTAGGTCCTATGAGACAAGAAGCATGTGTGCTAAGACAACCATTTAAATGCCAAGGAATCAAAGATGATACCAAGAACGCAGAAAACTTACCTCTGCAACGCATGGCAGGTCCACAGTCATAGCCTAATGGATGAGCTCAACCCTCTCTAAGGCCTCCTTGAGCCTCGCCTTGGTAAGGGCGACATCGAACTCCATCAACAGTCCTCTCTCTCCAAGCAGGTCCCAAAGCTTATACTCCTTGTCACGAAGGACGAACCAAGCCTTTCCTAGCTTATCAGGACAAGGCCACACCAGCTCATGGGTCGCTCCCGGCCCACTGGAAGATCCAGCCATCATAGTATCAAGCAATGATCGGATCATCACCAACTCCTGGGATGGTGGGATGGCTGGTGGCTCCACCCCGGTGTCCTCTTCAACGTCGAAGGGGATGTCCACTACCAGGACTCCATGGCTTGCCGGCGCTGCACTACCTTTGGCCTAGTCGTGGCTCCTCTAGACCCCTCTAGCTCTAACCAGGCGGGCGAAAGATGCGCTCCTTCACCGGGCGAGACGGGGAGCAAACCTTCCCTCCTCTCCTCCTCTACAACCGTTAGGGGAGGGACCGCAAGAGTCACCTCTGACCCAGCCTCCGTCATCACCATAGGGATCGTCCTCATCACCACCACTACCACTGCCGCCATGCTCACGACTAGTCGGGAAGACACAACCGCCGTTAATGAAGGTCGCGCCATCGCCAACCTGCTTCCCCCATCACTCGTCGCAACCCGCTGCAGGCTGGGTCTCCACTCTTCTCGCACAGGAGGTGGGCAGATCCCTAGTCCTGCCAGCCCCTTACCGCTATCAAATAAGTGCAGGTTAGTCACACTCAAAAACTCTACTATGAGGACAAAAGAAAGCATGAATACATACCTAGACGAAAGCGGCTGAACCCTGAAGCCCTGACCGGCTGACGATGAGACGACCGGATGAGGATCGCTCTAGGGTCACAACCCACGCCCCCTCACATCAACCAAGGGAGGAGGCGACCCAGCCGGTCCTCGATCAGCCCGTGAATGGCCGTGACCGCCAGCTCATGGCAAAACCACCGAAGCAACTGGCGGGGCATCTCCCCGTTGGGGGTCGCACACACGTGTCGACCCCAGAGATTTTGGGGAACGATCATGTCCCCCTGATCGACCAGCGTGCTCCGCCACATTTGGAGCAGGGAGCCACGAAGCGGCCAACACCTCCGAAGGGCACGGCGACCGTGCCCGCTTCACCTTTCATTCGAGAGTGGCATCTTCACTCGCGGCGTGCTTCCTTGACTCAGGAACATCACCGCGCACCTTCGTAACACGCCCACCGCCGACAAGCGTAGCTCGGGCTTATGGTGCTCCACCATGGTCACAGCAACGCCCATATCTTCCTTGTCCTCTGAGGAACTCCCATCATCACCCATCTCTGTGGGCTCCTCCAACTCGAGCTCCGCCTCCACATCGCTCTAGCTCTTGCCACCACGAACCCGCTGGTTGATCTCCTTCTCCTTATCAAACCTCCTTTAGGCCTTCTCGGCTTTCTTCTTCTTCTTGGCAAGCGTGGCCTCCCTCTAGGCAGCTTGCCAAACCGCGCCTTCTGACCCTCTCAGAAGATGCGGCCAGGATTTATAGCCCACGAGTTCCTTCAAAACGGGCAACTCAAAATCAATCAAAACAAGAAGAAAATGGCCAAGGGAAACAAGCATACCAAATTGGACAGCTTCATGACATGGAGGGGTCCGGGCGTCCCTTCAACGAAGTCTTCATCCCTCAACTGCAGCACCCGATCGAGATGACTCTACATTTCATCCTTTGACAACTCCTTCGGCGATGCGTGGTCGGGATCCAACAGGCCACAGTATTCCTACATCAGCCATGTTCTCTCCACCAATGGGGTGACCCAATGATGGAAGAAGGTATGGAAGACCCGCAACACATCGAGGCCATACCGCATGGGCCTCTGAAGCTCTGTATCGATAATCTCTAGCTTGTTCTACCGATGGGCGGGACCCCACGACTAGCTTTCCCTCCTCTCTGGCCTCTCCCCGATGAACGTCGGGAATGGTGCCTTCGCCGGGTTTCTAATGTAGAACCACTTGCCATGCCACCCTCGGTTGGAGTCACAGGGAGAGTATGTGGGGTAGGAGACCGATGGCTTCAGCCTCTTCTGCAGGGCAAACCCCCCAACCGGTGCAATTCTAGGCGGCTTCCCCTCGGACAGGGCTCATTTGCTAAAAATCCACTAGAAGAGGTCCATGTGGGCTCCATCCCAAGGAAGGCCTCACAGATGGTGACAAAGCCGGTGATGTGCAGTACCCCAATCGGGTTGAGGTGCTGCAACTCTAGGATCCACTCGTTGAGGAGCCCGCATAGGAATCATTATGCGGGATACCCAAGCCTGCGCTCGTGGAAGGCAAGGAAGGAGACAACCTCATCAGCCCAGGGTTGCGGAACAACCTCCCCTAGCGCAGCAGCCCTCCAATGTGCCACCTCCTTTAATGGGAGCAGCCCCTTCTCGGTGAAGGCGGCCAGCACCTCATCATCCACGTCGAAAGGCCTCTAGTTCGACATCGCACCTCAGATTTACGAATGAATCTATAAGTTTTTCCTCTCCCTCGCTCTGCCCTCCTCTCTCCTAGAAACTGTCACGGCACACGAATAGGCTTGGCAAAAAGACGGAAGGAGAAACAACATCGGTTGAAGAAAGGCAAAAGAACGGGAGGAAAACCCTCTCATTTCCCCCTATTTAATGTGGAAAGGCGGGAGGCGGGACGTGGCCCTAGCTGACGGGATGTGGCCTAGTCGGGGCATACCACTACCGCAACCTAAGCTAAGAAATAAGGTGCAATCGCAAACAAATGACCCTCTACCTTTCTAGGCAGGGTTTAGAGGGGCCCACAGATGGAATCTCCATCGAGGAGAGGCCAACGAGTTACCCGAGTCGATTAGATGGCTCGGGCGGCTGCCGAGAGAGGTAAGGAGCAGTGGGATGCCCATGCAGGTTATGCCGATCCCATCATGAACGATGAACACGGATCCTACTTGGACATATATGATGGGAGCTCCCTAGACCCATCACTTGAGCCATCAAGGTAACTTTACCAACCCCCGTTCTACTTTCCCAGTGCATGAGCATTCATTCATCCATTCTCATGCATGCATTCATTCATACATTCATCCCATACATCTAAGCATTGCATATGCAATTGTTAAATCACAACACTTCACATCACGTCACGAAGCGGTAGTCATCTCATTCAATATGAGCGATAACTGACCGGGGTTTGAAGCCCAGCCCACGAATGGCTCAAGACCGCCTCATGTCAAACAGAGCTAGGGGAGAAAACACAGATGAGCCCCAGCGCCCTTCGCCCAATATGCTCCAAAGCGGATAGGGACATCTCGACCTTCTCGTTTGATCCTGACCTCGAGCCATGCCCATAGAATCTCCATCGAGGGAAGGCCATCGGGCCACCTGAGTTGGTCTTCGAAATGACTTGGGCATCTATCGGGAGGTGGGTTAAGGAGCAGTGGAATGCCATATGAGGGCTATGCTGACCCCGTTATGAACAATGGACCCAAATTCCACTCGGACATACCCGTTAGTGAACGCACCAAGCACGTCACTTGAGCCATCGAGGCAAGCGATGTTACCTCAACCCCTCCGGTTGCATAAACCACGGATGGGGTGACGCACGAAACTCGACCAACCCCTATCGAGCCCGACGAGGCTCGGGGGCTCGGGCCACCCGACCCCGACTCAGGAGTCTAGCCGACCGCATAGGTTGCGGTCAGAACAGACATGGTGTAGGGTCGAGATGGCAGACTAGAGGGATGAATAGTCATTTCTAAATTTAATCATGATGGCTAACAAAAACAAATGCGGAATCAAAACAATCGGTCTAGCCAAGACTACACCCCTCTATCGAAGTTCACAAGCACCTTGCAAAGATCCTAATTAGCCAACAAAGGTGCTAGGCTAGCTAGATCTCACCTATCTAATTCTAGGAGCTCCTATGCCACTAGTATTTTGCACACCGGGGAGCTCCTATACAATTCTAGAAAGCAAAAGCGCAAAGCTCCTAAGCTCACTAGCAATTCTCAATAGCAAGGCAACCGATGCCAAATTAGAGAGTGCAAATACTTAGCTACACAAACTAAGCAATGTGACTAACAAGGTTACACAAACCAAATTAGCCAAGCAAGGGAGCTACTTCTATGCTACACAAGCAAGAAGGTAAATAGTGAGCTACACAAGCTAACTAATTACAAGAGCAACTACACAAGCACAATGTATATGAAAATGATTACAAGCTTGTGTAAGGGGATTGCAAACCAACAGGAAAAACAATGTTGACACGGTGATTTTCTCCCGAGGTTCACGTGCTTGCCAACATGCTACATCCCTGTTGTATCGACCACTCACTTGGTGGTTCGGTGGCTAATTGGCATCACCCGCTAAGCCTGCACGTCAGGCACCGCAAGAACCTACCCTGAAGGTGAGGGTAGCTCAATGACACGCTCAACTAGAGTTGCTCTTTGTGGCTCCCGTGGGGCAAGCATAATGCCCCTCACAAAGCTCTTCTCCGGAGCACCGCACAAGCTTCTTACGGGCTACGACGGAGACCACCACCAAGCCATCTAGGAGGTGGCAACCTCCAAGAGTAACAAGCACCACTGGCTTGTAAGATGACCACCTAGTGCCACTCGATGCAACCTCACGATGCAATCGCACTAGAATCGCTCACTCACTCAATCGGATCAACATTATCAAGCTAGAGTGAGTTAGAGGGCTCCCAAGCACTCTTAAGCATGGACACAAAGTCCCCAAAGGTGCTCGGCCTCAGCCATGGTCAAGACCACCTTCTATTTATAGCCCCCACAAAAATAGAGCCATTGTACCCCTTCATTGGGCACTGCTCAGGGCAACCAGACGCTCCGGTCAGATCGACCGGATGCACCCGGTCCAGCGTCCAATCAATGGATGCATGCAATGTGTTGCCTCCGTTCAACCTTAGTCGCTTGATCTCAACGGTCAGCTGCCCCATGCCAACGATCAAGTGATGACCGGACACATCACATTGCCAAGACCGGATGCACCTCTGTCGAGTCCGGTCGTTTCCAGAGAGGTTCCATTCACGACCGAACGCGTCAGTTTGATCACAACCGGATGCAGACCAGCCAGAGTCCGGTCATTTCTAGAGAGCTCCCTGAGCCTCTATTTTGTGACTAGAAGCGTCCAGTCCTGCACGACCAGACGCAACACCTGAGTTCGGTCATTCTCTGACTGCCATGCGTCACTGATGTTCCTCACGCCACCACATTAGCGTATGTCAGCACTGACCGGACATAGGCCCTAAGCATCTGGTCACAAGACCAAGACCACGCGCTCACTGCTGACACTGACTGGATGCGCCGGTCATGCCGAGGCCAACGTCCGGTCACTCATAGTGACCCCTTCTCTTCTTTGTTTCATCACCGAGTTGATCCACATCAACTCCAACTGCATCTCCTTTGCAAATGTGCCAACACCACCATGTGTATGTGTGTTAGCTTTTCACAAACATTTTTCAAGGAGTTAACCACTCAACTTGCCATGCCACTCGATCCTAGTGACGATGCAAAGTTAGTTCACTCGAGTGGCACTCGATGACCAATATGCAAACAAGTTTGCCCCTCTTGATAGTACGGCCGTCTATCCTAAACATGGTCATTAACTTCTCTACACACCTATGACTAGTGAAATGAAATGCCCTAGGTTATACCTTTGCCTTGCGCATTCCATTTCATCTCCCCAATATTGATGCCACACATGCAGCAACACGATCAACAATGATATGATCCACTTCATATCATCACATGATCATATTGGTTCATCGATCTTGACTTCACTTGCTTTTCACCATTGCCTTCGTCCATCGGCGCCGAGTCTTGCTCAAGCTTCACCGCCACGCGGTCCATCGCTCCAAAGCCTCCAACTTGCCCTTCACGCTTGATATCAGTCCATCAAGCCAAGTCTTGTCTTGATCTTCTCCACCTTGATCACATGACTCAATGTCATGTCTCATGTGCAATGAGCTCCTTCATCCTCACATGTGTGAGCTTTGCAACATCTCCGAGCCATTTTCACCTCCAAGGCATATGTTGCTCACACATATGTACCTATGGACTAATCATTTGTGTATCTCACATAAACACAATTAGTCCACCTAAGTTGTCACTCAATTACTAAAACCACACAAGGACCTTTCAATCTCCCTCTTTTTGATAATTGATGATAACTCTACAAAGATATGGAAAGTAAGCTCTTTTGGATCCATGTTGCTTGCCCAAGCAATTTTTACCATGTGTAAATGATTTAGGACAAGTACCATAAACCTAAAATTTTAGTATTAGCTCCCCCTACATATATGCTTGAGTGTTTGGTTTGAAGCTCACACATATGCATAGATTGGAATTGTGGGAGAGTAATTACTACCAAATGATGCTAAGGTGTATAGAGTAAACCTTTGAAGCATGATACCAATTGGAGTTACACCTTTAAGTTCATCCTTAGCACCATGGTTAGCTAGATATCACTTGGAAATAAAATCACTAGATACCTCATGAGATTAATATTAAAAGCAAGGTACTAGCATTACTTGAAAAGCATACCAAGTGTCTAGCTATCATCCTATGCATGCTAGTTTTTATTTCATCAATCAAATTCCTCAACTAACATACACCACACAAGCATGCATATTGAATTTAAAAGCTTATGCAATGCAAGCAAGCACATGACTATGCACATATCAAATGCAACCAATCAAAGTTCATGAGCTTGCTCCCCCTACTTGTGTGCTTTTTTTGTCTAAGAATCTTGATCCATCTCTTTTCTTCAATGTTGCTCCCTCTTTGTCCATATCCATGTCCAACCTCTACTTCTTTGTCTTAATCTTTCCTAAAGCTTTCATATCTTTGTACAATCTCCCCCCCCCTTTGTCGTCAATTTCTATAAAGGTGTGCTTCTTATTGATGCAAGGTTTGCATTTGGGGTAGATGGTTGAAGCTTGAATTTTGCATTTTTGATGGACATCACTTGATTGTTGGAATGACACCACTTGTAGATACCACTCATAGCTTGTAGGGCTTCTTGAGATACCACACATAGAATCTTTGATCTTGATATCAATTTGTGGGACACCTCCCCCTATGTCATATCATGGGTCATCCATTTGCTAAACTTGAACTCTTGAAAGTGAGGGATGCATTCTTTATTTTGATGATCACTTAAGGTTGAGGATCACTTGTGGAACCATCATCTTGCATGATTAATACCACGTGTAGATGTGATACCACTTGAAAAAACTTTCTAGTATTGAACCACTTGTTGGATTTGTCAATTTTGATCATTTCTTGAGCATTTGCTATCTTCATGAGTACCACTTATAGGATATCACTTGTGAGTTGATCTAGACATCACTTGTGAATTCTTGATAAAATACTTGAGTCTAGATACCTCTTGAAACAAACAAACTAGATATCCATTTGCATTGCTATCTTGTGCTTGTACTCTTATCACTTATCATGAGCTTCTATGGTTGACTTGAACTAAATTGATTTGCCTAAGCTTCCAAGTCTGGTTTGAACCAATGATAAGCTTCTTCACACCTCTTACAAGGGTTATCTTGCCAATATTGTACTTGTCACTTTGTTAGCAATCTAAATTAAATCAAGTACTTGGGTTCACTAGCTCATGAACAAATTCATATACTATCTACTAGATCAACTAATCATTCAAGCAATAGTGGTAGGCTATGAATTTAAATATTTTCATTTGTTATGCATGATCCTATGAAGCATGTACTATATGCACTAATCACATACTAGTAAGGGATGAAATAATCATGCACATTACAATGATACCATTGCTATATTGGAGTAGAGGATAGTCACATAGATTCCAATTCATTACTCCAATAGCAATGTGAAGTTTAATTATAAGCTTGGTGAAGACCAATAGATACCATTTTGAATTCCATTCTTCACCCATATGATTTTAGTACCACTAATGATCAAGTGCACTATCATGGTGTGGTTGGCTTACTTCTTCATTTAATCTTTTGATCAATGCTTGCATGAGAGAACTATTTAGAATACCACTTGAATTTCTATGACTAGCTCTCTTTTGGGTGTTGCTTGCTTTTCTTGATCAACCCTTTCAATTGCTTCAACTAAGCATCTCAAATGTCCCTCGGATCACCACTTCCATGTTAGCCTTCCAAGTACCATACTTGGTTTACCTACACATAGGCGGCAAGCCCCTACACTAGGAAGAAGTGACCTCTCTCCAAAGAATCATCCTTGACACTCACTTGAAATGAATGTGTTGATTGATCCAAGTGATTGACTTAACTTGATGAGTAATCTTGATTCCTTCTTTAAGTCCTTTTCTTTCTACTTGTTTAAGCCTTTTTCTTTTTACCAAATGATTTTCAATAGTCACTAGAACTTAAACTTTATCTTCATCTTAAGTTTGATCTTGATCTTGATCTTCCAATTTCAGTACCAAATGTGTGCAAAGTATACTCCACAATCAAATTATCTTGTACTTTTCGCTTGTCATGCTTCTAGATCATCTCAAAACCAAACTTAGGTGCCTCAATCACTTATAAACATGATTCCAACTTGAGGACCTTTCAATCAAAGTGACTCTAGATCAATCCAATATTTGTCACTTTTCTAGCAGATTTTGTACTCTTCAAAGAAAAATGCATATTTCCCAAAGTACAAATCCAAATACCATGAAATCTAGTGGAGATGTGCTTCACTAAGTTATCTAGCAGCTGTAAAAATTTGAGCTTTATTTGACTTTCTAGATTTCTATCAGATTTCAATTCTTCCACCACTGCTACATGCTGAAAACTGCTGCACTATAGCTGACAAGATCCACTCCAAAACCGAAGCATCTCTTATCCAATTCTCATGAAATTTGTACAGCATCTTATACCATAAGTATAGAGCATGTACACCAATGTTTATTCTAATCCAATAAGTTTTGATCACTCAAACATGGCTAAGATCATAGCTAGCTCAGATTTTGCAATATAGGACATATTTCAACTATTGAGCTATACTTCATCAAATATGAATCAAACTTGAAACCAACTTATTTGAATACTTCCATAAGACATATATCCACTCAATCCACTTACTAAAAGTTATCTCATGAATTTATCTAACACAAATCAATCCAAACTTGACTACTAAGCAATTATCCATTCAATCATCTTATAGCAAGCAACATTGCATATTTATCCAATTCAATTAACTCATGTGCACCCAAATGAAATGATCAACAAGGGATATACTTTGGTTAGCTCATGATCATCCAACTAGCAAGCTTTAACTCAAATATTTGCAAGCCATCAAATATATCCAATAAATTACCAACATCTTGAACTATAGTACGTGTACGATGTAGCACATTTGGACTTCACTCAATTATCATGGCATTGGGTTTGGATGTGCACTAGGCTTCATATCTTGATTCAACATATGATGATCAATATGAAATCAATTGAGTCAAGCCTTCAATAGCGATGGTACCTACAAATAATCATCCACTTTTTGATGGTACCCAAATAAGTTTGGGCCCTCTCAAGTTAGGAGCAACATACTTAGGCATAGCCTTAGTATGAGTAGCATGATGTTTTGCAATTGCAACCAATGAGGTACCATTGCCATCCTTCCTAAACATACAATCATCATCAATTAAAATAGGCTTAGGAGTGTTACCTAGGGGACATAAATGAGCCATGTGTCCCCTTTCTCAACATGAGTAGCACTTTTTTTTGATTGAGCCTTTTCTTCCTTGCTTATGTGGTGCTCCTCATTGCCTTGCCTCTCATGAGTTGCTTGAGCCTTCTTCTCAAGCTTAGTAGGACACTTCAAGGCAAAGTGTCCTATATTTCCACATTTGAAGCACTTGATGTGAGCATAGACTTTCTTCTCATCTTGTGTCTTGCTCATCATCTTGGCATCTTGAATTTGCATTTGATGCCTTGCCTTTCCACCCCTTCTTGTTCTCTTTTTCTTCATCATCAAGTCACCACCATATTCATAATAGATCTTGACTTGCTCTTGGAGTGTCTTCTCTTGCTCAACTTGTGGCTTTAGTTGAGGCTCTTCTAGTTGCTTCACCAATTGCTTAGTTGGGAACATTGAGGTAAGATGACCCCAAGTGCGGCACTTGAAGCACTTCACATGTTTGAGCCTCTCTTCTTCTTTTATCTTCTTGAGCTTCCATTTGCAAGGTGTCCCGCTTCATGACACCGGTAGCACATGGTATGAGAGATCTTTCTTTGTTGTAGCTTCTTCATCTTTCTTTCTCTCTTTCTTTTGCTCTTTGTCATTTTCTTCTTTAAGCCAAGGCCACACTTATCGTCATAGTTTCTTTGAGTCTTCAATATGTGCTCAAAGGTGATTTTTTGAGTTGTAGCACCTCTCTAACTTGTTGCTCAAATTCTTCACTTCATTTTTGAGCTCATTGTTCTCCTTCAAAAGGTTAGTCTCACAAGACATAGAAGTAGAACAAGCATCTATATGTGAAGAGCATGGCATATCTAATAAATCGTCACAAGAGGTGGACACATGCTTCTTGTCTACATCGCAAGGGTTAGCAATATTTTGCAATTTATCATTTGATCCATGTGATGAGCTCTCATTATTTTAAGTTTCTTTGTAAACATTTTAATGAGAAAAGCATGTTCTAATAATTCTTCATGAGATGCAAGTAGTGTCTCATGATTCAATTTTAGCTCACAATGTGAAGATTTTAGACTATCAAGTAATTTATTATATTCTTCACAAGAGTTCCTTAGAAATGAGTTTTCATTTTCCAATTTCAATGTTTTAGCTTTCTCATTTTCTAAGGACATGGTTATGCTAGCAAGTCTACTCACAAGCTCATCATATGAATCAACATGATCAACCACATTATCATTTGATACCTTGGTGTCACCTTGTGACATAAAGCAATGTGGTGTAGTTGGAGAGCTTGAAGAAACATTACTCTCATAGCCCGAGCATGATCCATCATCACCATCAAGTGTGCCTGGGGTAGGAACATCATGTGCATTACTTGAGGCATCACCATCAATCTTATCAAGTGATTTTGTGGTAGCATCATCATTATTATCACTTGACTATGAGGTGGAGCAATCTTCCACAATCACCAAATTGTGGTCATGCTCAACACACTCATGTGCCTCCACCTTGTGATCATCCTTCTTCTTGAATTTGCCATCATCACTTGTGGAGGAGTCACTGTAGAAGGCTTGGCATGCCATCCACATATCATGAGCACACTCCAAATTCCACACACGTCTAAAAACATCATCATGTAAAGCACACGTTAGATAATAAAGAGCACGATGATCAAGTTGTAAGCAATCCTCTTGTGCTTGGGTTAAGTTGTCCTTATCTAAGGCATCATGAGAAAAACCAACAACAATGATCCACCATGCCTTGGGACCCAAATCACGGAAATGATCAAGCATATGACGTTTCCACCTGCATAGTGTGTGCCATAAAAAATGTGTGTGTCACAAACAACATCTAGCCCAAAGTTTGCCATCCTCTCAGGTCGATGAAGACCACAAATGAGAGACCTCGCTCTGATACCACTTGTAGGGTCGAGATGGTGGACTAGAGGGGGGTGAATAGTCCTTTCTAAATTTAATCGCGATGGCTAACCGAAACAAATGTGGAATTAAAACAATAGATCTAGCCAAGACTACACCCCTCTATCGAAGTTCACAAGCACCTTGCAAAGATCCTAATTAGTCAACAAAGGTGTTGAGCTAGCTAGAGCTCACCTATCCAATTTTAGGAGCAAGGTCACAGAAACCTATGCCACTAGTATTTTGCACACCAGGGAGCTCCTACACAATTCTAGTAAGCAAGAGCACAAAGCTTCTAAGCTCACTAGCAATTCTCAATAACAAGGCAATCGATGCCAAATTAGAGAGCGCAAATACTTAGCTACATAAACTAAGCAATGCAACTAACAAAGTTACACAAACCAAATTAGCCAAGCAAGGGAGCTACTTCTATGCTACACAAGCAAGAAGGTAACTAGTGAGCTACACAAGCTAACTAATTACAAGAGCAACTACACAAGCACAATGTATATGAAAATGATTATAAGCTTGTGTAGTGGGATTGCAAACCAACGGGAAAAACAATGTTGACACGGTGATTTTCTCCCGAGGTCCACGTGCTTGCCAACACGCTATGTCCCTGTTGTGTCGACCGCTCACTTGGTGGTTCGGCAGCTAATTGGCATCACCTGCAAATCCCGCATGTCAGGCACCACAAGAACCTACCCCGAAGGTGAGGGTAGCTCAATGACACGCTCAACTAGAGTTGCTCTTCGTGGCTCCCGCGGGGCGAGCACAATGCCCCTCACAAAGCTCTTCTCCAGAGCACCACACAAGCTTCTTGTGGGCTTCGACGGAGACCACCACCAAGCCATCTAGGAGGCAGCAACCTTCAAGAGTAACAAGAACCACCGGCTTGCAAGATGACCTCCTAGTGCCACTCGATGCAACCTCATGATGCAATCGCACTAAAACCGCTCACTCACTCAATCGGATCAACACTATCAAGCTAGAGTGAGTTAGAGGGCTCCCAAACACTCATAAGCATGGACACAAAGTCCCCAAAGGTGCTCGGCCTTAGCCATAGCCAAGACCACCTTCTATTTATAGCCCCCACAAAAATAGAGCCGTTGTAACCCTTCACTGGGCACTGCTCGGGGCGACCGAATGCTCCGGTTAGATCGACCGGACTCACCCGGTCCAGCATCCGATCAACGGATGCATGCCACGTGTCGCCTCCGTTCAACCTCAGTCGCTTGATCTCAACGGTCAGCTACCACACACCAATGATCAAGTGATGACCGAATGCAGCACAGAGCCAAGACCGGACACACCTCTGCCGAGTCCGGTCGTTTCTATAGAGGTTCCATTCACGACCGGATGTGTCGGTTTGATCATGACCGGACACAGACCATCACAAGTTCGGTCATTTCCAGAGAGCTCCCCGAGCCTCTGTTTTGTGACCGAAAGCGTCCGGTCCTGCATGACTGGACACAGCACCTGAGTCTGGTCATTCTTCGACTACCACGCGTCACTGCTGTTCCTCACGCCACCATGTCAGCGTACGTCAGCACTGACCGGACGCAAGCCTTGAGCGTCCGGTTACTCTTTGTGCCAGCGTCCGGTCATAAGACCGAGACCGTGCGCTCACTGCTGCCACTGACCGGACGTGCCGGTCCTACCGAGGCCAGCATCCAGTCACTCACAGTGACCCCTTCTCGCCTCCATTTCATCGCCAAGTTGATCCAGATCAACTCCAACTACATATCCTTTACAAATGTGCCAACACGAAGTGTACACCACCATGTGTATGTGTGTTAGTTTTTCATAAACATTTTTCAAGGAGTTAACCACTCACCTTGCCACGCCACTCGATCCTAGCAACGATGCAAAGTTAGATCACTCGAGTGGCACTAGATGACCGATATGCAAACAAGTTTGCCCCTCTTGATAGTATGGCCATCTATCCTAAACCCAGTCATTAACTTCTCTACACACCTATGACCGGTGAAATGAAATGCCCTAGGTTATACCTTTGCCTTGCGCATTCCATTTCATCTCCTCTAATGTTGATGCAACACATGCAGCAACACGATCAACAGTGATATGATCCACTTTGTATCATCACATGATCATATTGGTTCATCGATCTTAACATCACTTGCTTTTCACCGTTGCCTTCGTTCATCGGCGCTGAGTCTTGCTCAAGCTTCACCGCCACGTGGTCCATCGCTCCAAAGCCTCCAAGTTGCCCTTCACACTTGCAACCTAGTTTGTCACTCAATTACCAAAACCACACAAGGACCTTTCACATGAGCGAACACCCCGACCGGAAAAGACACAAGGGTCTGTAGCCCCAAAAAAGAGTACCATGGTACTCAGCCTCCGATCGACTCCCTAGTCAGCCACAGGCTCAGGGGCTACATCCACTAGGAGCGCTCGCGCACACCCGGTGGAAAACGGATTACCAGCAAGTCTCCTCCTCATGGGCTGGGCACCTATATCAGCATGGCATGCCTCCGTGGCCTTTGCCAATCCCTTCCTTAGGGGCTAGGCGCCCGTATCCACTTTATGCGCCTCCACGGCCTTTGCCAGTCCTCCACATGGAGGCTGGGTGCCTAAATCCTATTTGGTTAACCTACGCGGTACAACAAACAAAGGGGAAAACACCGAAGTTCCAATAACAGCCCCTTCACGACTTCATAGAAGTCCCAAAGGGGCTCGGGGGCTCCTATCAGGTTCATAAACTCGGGGTCCCCAATGGACCCGTTTCCCTATAAAACTCGGCCCAGCAGGCGGCGCAATGACAGCACATGCCTGGGCCAGCCCAGATACACAATAATAGGCCAAGACCACGATCCGGTCCCTGACCGGCACCTCCGACTAAGGCCTTCATGAACGGGCCATGGCCCGTCACAGGAAAGAGGGATACGGAGCTAAAAACGCTCCTATGGTCCATCTAGGACCAGGAGTTCGAAGGTTGGCCCACCGATGGGTTCGACAACCACTCAGGGCACCTTTTAAGTGAGGGGTCGAAAGGGCCGACCTCTGTGTCGGGGGCTCGGCCTCACCTGACCTCTGGGTCGCGGGCTCTGCTTCGTCCAACCCCCTTTCTCCGACCGAGGATACGCTAGACCTCTGCTCGCTGCTCTTTCCCGACTGACATGGTTGGGGCCAACTGGGAGCAATGACCGGGGACGCCCACTCGGTGTGGGCCCAGGGTGCAGGCAGAGCAGATAAGATAAGGCGCTTAAGTCAACCGCAATACCGAGGACCGTACCTTGCCATACCCTGTGCATCTACAGGACAGTGCCACCAGGCTATGACAGATGGACACTCCACAACCTTCCATACATGTTAGAGCATAAACAATGTTTTGAGCACTAACAACCATCTCGTACCCGATAGCGTTGGCAACAAGACTAGGTAGCACACGTATGCTCTCTCTCTCTCTCTCTGACTTGTAAGGCTAT